>NC_088284.1:13547622-13877900 GCF_036013445.1 Caloenas nicobarica
CTTTCCTGTGAGAAACCCCTGCTGAAACAACTTGTGTTTGAAATTCTTCACTCTGCTTTTGTTTCTTCCACTCTCTACACCTTTCATCACAGGCAATCTACTTCTTCTGCCTCTGTTTCTTTGTGTTTTCTCCATCCCACCCCCGGCTTGGCTGATGGTAGGAGGGAAATACAGCATACATAGGATGATGATTTCTAAACCACATGCTTTACTTCAAGAAACAGGCAAAATAGGAACAGTTTAATTTGCATACAGCGGTCACAAACATTCGCAACTGCAGCAGGATTGAAGTAAAATGTTAATAACAGTGAGGACTTCAGCTCCCTGACAGACAAATACAGACCACCGTGGCAGTCTTTGAATTCCAGTACTAGGCAGATGCTGTAGCTAGCTTCCTAGCTTCCATCTCCTGCTTAGCCTTTTCTCTCATCTCTCTCTCTCTCTCAATGAGAAGTGCTTGTTCTTGCTCCCACTCCTTTAGCTTCTGTTCATGTTTTGCAATGTCTTCCACTTCACATGCTGGCAGCTTTTCCTTGACAAGCTGGGTGGTCAGGGTTAACAGGCTTTCAGATTCAACCTTGCCAAGCGAATGCAGCTTAGAGTACAGCTCCTGTCATAAAAAGGGATTTGGTGGGGAGTGAGAAGGAGAGAGCCAGTCAGTCACAAAACAATCAGTCACAAACTTCCCTATAACAACCAATACATAGATGTTTGAATCTAACTACTAGCTGGGCTGTACAGGCCAGGTAACTATTTTATACTAGCTAAATGTTTTGACTGTGGTAGCTGGCATAATTTCTCAAAATGCTAGCCTCTAGAATAATTTTTTTGAGCAAAAAAACTAAAATAATGAATTTTCATTTTCACTAGGCATTTAAATTATCTTTATTTTTCCAAGTTCAGTTATCTGGTATTAACAAAGATCAGCTGACGAGTCAATGTAATCTGAACACCTTGGTTCTGCTTCTTACCTCAAAAATGACTGAACGATTTGCCACACACTGCCTACATTAGCAGCCCTCTCAACAGATGCACATCGCTTTAAATGCTCTCTTGCTAATGGCATACTAAGTAACTCCCATGATTTTTCTTCCAGACAGTTACTGTGATCTGAGGGCTGACTACGCCTACACAGACTGTACAGCAGTGCTAAAGCAAGCTGTATTTTTTCAGTAATATTCCACACTGAAAGTAAAAGCTTCAGTAAGAAACCGTGCAGTATTTGTGTCTTGATCTTTACTTACCTATATTTCATGTAGCATAAATAGCATAAAAATATTAATTCACTTACAATGACGAATCATCCAGTGATATTATTTCTGGCTTTCTGGAATCTAGCCTGATGACTCACTAACAATCTGATTAATTGCCTTAAAAGTGCAGATACACAGCCAGGAAGGATGTTCCTGGGGGAGAAAGATGACATGGCACTTGCAGATTCTTTGCTCTTTGCTCACTCATTAGATGGCAACACATTTTCCTGATTGTTTTTTTTTTATATAAAATATTTTACAGAGCCCAGCACTTGCAAGAAATGTTTAAATTAAGTGTGTGTCCTAAAGAAAGGTACATGCGTGCTCCTTTCCAGGGCCATTTGAATAAAGCCCATTGTTTTGCATTGCAGGATGACGGAAAGAAGAGGTCAGGATCATCCGCCTCCAAACAAAAAGGCAATGCTGGGGCCATGCAGATATCCAGACTTTCACTCCCAGTTATCACTGGAAGCTTACACACCGTGCTGCTGGCCCACAGTGTTCCTCTTACCCAGCCCACACTGGCAATAATCTGCAAAGGCAGTGCCCCTCAGGTCCTGTTCTCGAGGCTCTGCCTTGCTCTCATGCAGGAAACTACCACATTCCCTCTGAGGCCTCTCCGCTTCTCTCTGCCTCAGCCAACAAAACTGCAGGCTTTGCTGTGTTTTGCCAGACCCTGGAAGGTTTGAACTGGACAGACAGCAGATTAAAGACTCTTTAAAATGCTAGGCATGCAGGTCTGAGGGGCCTGGGTATTTGGCTCTGTCTGCTCTTTGATTTTATGATAAAGAATGAAAACAGAAACAGTAGCTTTGAAGCTAATGGACTGAAACTGAACTAAGTAATAGTTAGGTGTATTCATCTCTATTTTGTTTCAAATGTCAGTAAGCATACAGTCCATCAGTGAGAAACACAAAGATCATACAGCTTGGGTCTGGGGAAGCAACCTGCAACTATACTCATGCTTACAGATTCAGTTCAAACGTAACTGGTTTAGATAATTCAGATTCTCCCTACTAATCACTACCAAGGATTTGCTAAAAACAGGGTTTGTGCACTGAACCTAAGCAGTATGAAATTGAACTAGAGAAAGGCAACAAACTAGCTACTAATAGGATCGCTCTCCTAACCCATTACTGGTACCGCTGAACTGTAATCTTCCCTGCTCTGCTGTGATACATTAGTGAAACTAATTCAGGAAAGCAGGAGGCTTTATGTCCTGCAGGTACCAAAAGGGCCCATTTTCAAGTAGCTAAATTATTGATGTTTATACGCAGTCTCCAGGGCTCTGCATACAGACACTTGGAGAAGGAACACTGCTTTTAGAGAGGGTGTGCCCAGAATTTATGTGATGAAATGCTTGCCCACTGATCATTGACACAGATGGAAGGAATTGCCTGAGGAACACTACTGAGTAGTGAGCCTCAGTATATGGGATCTGAAAAGAGGTAATTACAACATGAATGACAGTGTCAGACGGAGAGTCTAAATTACAGCTCTAAAGGGTTTATCTAGAAAGAGCCAAGTGCCCTGAAGTCCTGTTTGTTTTAGTGAAAGTGAAGGACATACTGTCTCTCACACATCCTATCTGTTAGGCTGCCATGGCTTTTTCAGGTACTTCCACAAATGGCTGGTCTGAAGGTTGGTATGAGACATGGAATCCAAGTACGTGTATAGAAGCCACGCAGAACAATCTACAGTTCTAGACAGGAACTGCATGTCTGGGGCAAATACACTTTTCCTTCCATACCCAGGTGTATGACTTGTGAAAGGACAGAAGAAATTTGTTTTGAGCTCAAGAAGAAAGACCAGGACGTGCAGGGCTGGACAAAGTACGACAGAAGTCGTTTCAGCAACAGGAAGTGCAAATTCGGTGTTGGGGTTACATCACACGAGTGGCAGATGACCTGTGCTGAGACAGCAGCTGTGAATGCCAACATCACCAGGTTGCTTCAGAGCTGCCACCTGCCCTCAGACTCGTACGTAACTCCTCTGCTCTGTGAACTAGACCGACAGGTGTCCAAGGGTTCAATTGGGAAGACAGGCTGCTGCTGGTCTAATGGATTTGAGAAGAGTTGGAGAGCTCTTTCAGGCTTAGCTGAAATGGCATTCTAACTTGAGGGCTCCTTTTCTAATCCAGATAACAAGAATTTGTGTCTTATCTATATATAAATTACTGTTGGGTGCCTAGATTTCACATGAGGGCTACGTCTTTCCTTATGCAGAGCTAAGCATTGGGACTGTAGTTTGTCAGCTCGATGTCAGGGTACTCACTACCACACCAGGCAATGCCTAAACTGGGGTGAATCATGGAACTTGTGGAAAGGTTGAGGTGAGGAGAAAAGTACTCTCTTGGCACCAGTCTGTCCCCAGTTTTGACATTTAGGCCTTGTTTTGAGCACTCTGCATTATTTTCTTCAATGCTAGACAACAGATAGACAACGAGCGACTCATAAAAATGTCTCACTCCCTCCTTCAAAGGGCACTTGTGTTTACCTAATTCACTGTAATTCATCCAGGCATTAATTAGCACATGCTGTGCACCCACTGGTTCCCAAACACTTTAATTAAAAAGTTCTAAGTGCCGACAAAACAAGTTTAATATCTAAAGATTAGTTGCAAATAATTTATATAACTAAAAATAAGAGAAGGGAAAAGTGTGTGTTTGTGAGGTGAAACCATAGGCTACTAGTCTTTTAACTTTTGAAATTTCTTAAGAAGAACAACTGTCTGTATCCAGGACAACTGTCCAAGGTCATTACAGCAGCAACGGAAACCGATGGGCTATGGAAAGAGTACTGCTCCTGGAACTACAAGCCAGTTAGTTTCAACTTGAGGTATTTGATCTTTACCACAGCACAAATCAGAGATGATAGAATAAAATTAGACTGTTACATAGCTATGAGATGATCAAATAAAATGAACCCATTATATATAGTAGCTATGCCCTAATGAACAAATATTTGTGTTTCACATTATCAGTGTGACGACCTAAAGATAAAAGGGAGGTGATATAGCCTTTATTCCCCAGACTGAACTTATAGGATGCAACATTCCTACTTAATCATAAAATACACAAATGGACAATAAATTCAGGATGGTGTCATGCCCAGTACAATTTATTTTAACAAGGAAGAGCCCACACAAGGTCAGATAATGGATCTCTAATGACATACCACTTTCGTGAACAAGATTTGGATTTATCATTTTGATGTATGAAAAGTGAAGATAAAATCACAGCAGACAGACAAAAGACAAGTGGCCTTGAGCATTTATGTCTTTGTAGGCTACTGCGTCCTGTTTGAAGAAGTTAAAACGTAAGGTGACATCAGTTTCAAAAATGCCAGGTAGGACTCCTTGTGCACTGAAGGGATGTCAGCCTACTAGCCATTATGAGACAGCTTATATATTTTCTAGTATATATTATGGAGATATACTACCGCTTAGAATATTTAGACAAATGCAAATCTCTTACCTTGAATCGGCTGTAGTACTCGGGTGCTTTAGACTGCTCTGTTAGTTCTGATTCTGCACACTGTGACTTCTGCTCTGATTCCTTGACTTCTTCTGTCGATTCTGGACCAGGTTTTGCTTCAAGGACAGACTGCAAAATGGTCTCCAGAGCATCAATCTGGACAATCACATTTGTCATTGTTAGCATAACCAGTTTGGAAATACAATCTAAGTAACACTACTGTCACGTTTGCAAACAACTTCATGAGTTACCATGTATTTTGAGATGACTTCTGTTTCTGATAAAAAGAAAAATTCTAAAAAGAAATGGGACTTACTCTTGGAAGAATTTTGTTCTATCTTGGGACCTTTGACGCTGGACATTAAATCCCAGCAACAGAACAACTCTTCCACCCCCTGTCAACAGTAAAACTCCCCATGACTCAGATGCTGACTGATCTTTGCAGATCTGCCAGGCATTAGATCAATGTCTCCTCTTGGTCTGACATCTGGCCATAATTCCTAACACTAAATGGTAGCCACAGTGATACCAGCACTAGCATGATATACAATCACATATACATCTAAATAAGATACTACTATGGAATGTTTGAACTATATAATCTCTAACAGATAAACACCACCTCTTTAGTGAAAATAAGCAGGGAAATCAACCTCTTCACTAACAAGTGCATTCATTTGTATCATTAGTTTAACAGTAAAAATGGAAATGTAGGCATATAATATACTGGTATAGGTATATTTTTAATGTCTGGGATACCCGCATTGTCTTCATGCTTTTGTCTTTCAATGTGAGAGAGAACCACCTTATCCTAATCTAATTGCAGTTGTATCAAAAGAATGAGTTAGCTTCACTAAGGGACTTGGTAAATCATTTCTGTGTGCGTTACTGACAGAAAAGATGGAATTGCTATATGGATGCTGCTACTGTTTTGGGAATAACAGGATCTCTGTAACTAGAATTACTGGATGGAGGTTGCCTGCATTTTGAAGCACAGCTTTTACAAATCCGAAGAGCTGTTACCCTTCCAAGAATCCTAATTCTGAATGTTTATCAGTAGGATGAAATAACTCTGTGTAAACTTTGAATCTGTGACACTTTCTCCGAGCAAAAGGGATCTTGATAGTTATGGTTTCATTTTCCTAGCATAAGTATATAATCCTAAACAACAAAAATTAGCCTTATTTGAAACAGTATTTTTGACACTGAAATGTAATCTTTAAACTAACAATATTGAAACAGGATGAAGTAAGCAACGAATTAATAACTATATGCTTGGAAATGCATACATTCATTTCGAGTTTCTCAGTCAAAAAACCCCAAAATTTGTCTTGCTTATTCAGAGTTAAACAAAATAGAACAATACTAAAACAGTGTTTCTATTATTTTATTATGATAGTAATGGCAGAGAGAAAAGGACACCCTGCTAGTCAGAAGTGGATGGAAGCTTAAAGTCTGAAGGAAAAGTGACTGATAATTGGCCAAATCACTTGAAAATGTTTGCACCACAAGTGCACAGTTAAAAAAGTTAATTTGAAAACTTCCCTTTTAGATAATGAAATTTGTTCAGCCAGAATATACCATTACATTTTGCAAAAGAACCTAATTTGCAAAACCAGGGCTGTGTCTTTCTCAGGTAACTCTATGATTGTGCAGGCATACAAGAATAATTATTTATAACATGGCCCACAATTCTCAGTGCTGTGATACGGATTTCCAAGAACTGCACAGTGATCAATCTAGTCTTGCCTGAGAGGGGCCCAGGGTACTACAGGAAAAAAGGGTTTATGGCACCTGGGGTTCTTTCCATCGTATCTGCTGGTGAATTCAGTGGAAGCTGACTGACTTCAATATTGACATGGTCAATGCTTTCAACACTTCACCCTTAGGAATATTGCATTTTATCTGGAGATAGTAATTAAAAATACCTTATGGATTTTAATAGTAAAATCTTAACGAGCATTTAGGTAGAAAAGGCAAGATGACGCTAATCAATACACTGTAATTACTTTATACCAGATAAGGATATGGACCAACATATTTTTTTGTTTTCCTTTCTGCATTGGGGTCACAAAAATACATCACAGAAAAATTATTTTGATAATAGCAAAGTATCCACGTCTGCTCTTGGTCCTCAGGTTGGCGAAACTTAGGTAACTTGCACTATTGTTAATATACTGCTACCTAAAATCCAAATGAGGCCAAGTATCATTTCAGGGAAATTTCTGTGTGGCTCTCATAGTCATTGCTTTTTGGACTCTACTACTGGATTTGTACAGAGACACTTGCAGCAACAGCACGTGATCAGCAACAACCTTATTTTGTAAGTTCTTCTGTGAGTTCTTAAAAGACACATGTGATTAAACCCTACAGCTTTATTTGTTCACTGAACAAAGTAAAAAGTGTTTCTGCAAAGAAATATTGCTAGGTATTACCAGTTTTTACAATTACAGTACCAGTACACAGAAGGATGGGACCCTCCATAGACACAGATGTAGCCTTGTTCTAACATTAGGATGTTCACCCACAACCCTGAACAAGCTGAGAAGTTCCTTAATTTTTCTAGGGTTTGTAAGCAGAAAAAATTCGCAAGTGTATTAGGTTGAGTTCCTCAGACTTGGAGTAAGGATGAAATCCCCAACACCACACACCCATACAGGTAACTTTTTGGTGGAAGTTCAGATGTGATCCTTCCTTGCACTGTCCGGTATTACACAGAGCTGCTTCTGAGTATGGAGCAATAGGAAAACCTGTTGAGTAGTGCCCAGGCCTTTATTTGTCAAGGGAAATGCAGACACTGCAAGCCTAATAGTGATGCTAACAAAATGGGGATTTCCATCACCAGAGACACTGTCAGGAAAGAGTACCAAGAAGGGTAGATGAGATGTCAGTGCTCCAGATTATGTGGTGGTGCTTTCCTAAATTACTCCTCCTAAACTGGCTGATTCCAGGATCAGCCTGAAGCACTCCTGAGGCCTAAGTCCCTTACCACTGACCTGGTAAATGGACTGAATCTATCCATCTGTCCCGACTGAGAGACTACGACCCTTCTAGAAATCATTCTGTAGCTTTTTTGGACCAGTATCACTCAGAACAGTATCATCTCAGAAGGCACAAAATACATGGAATTAGCCAGGAGAGGAACAAGATGTGACATTTCACTCTCACTGCTATGAAATGTGTTTCTGAGTGAGTTCAAAAGCTTGGGAAACAATGGTATCTTCCCATCCCTATAGCCATATGCTTGCTGTGATACAGACCCCAGTGTCTCTACAGGGAGGGAAAGGCTCAGGAAACATACTTAGATGGTTTGTGGCAATAGCGGACACTCATTCCCAACGACATGCCAGTAGACATCCTCACTGGCTCATCAACTGAAGCAGCGGTTCTGCTGTAAACATTTCTTTCTCTGCTGCCTTCCAAATCTCTGAAGTATTGCTGAGCCTGTAAAAGTCTGGTATCTTCTCATTAACAAGGCACAGAATTCACAGGTTTTACTGGAGATTGGTTTGTACAAAATTCCCTCTGTTCAGCAGGTTATAGCCTTCATACTTACAGCTTCTTTGCAGATTTTGCTGTCCCCTGACAATGAAGCCACATTCTCCATCACTTGCAAAGCTCTGTTCAAGTAACCAGGTGTCCACATCAGTGGCATTAGATTGTATACAGCTCTTAGCCCTTCATTCACCTCCACTTTCCCTGTGATAAAAAAATAATTTAGATTTAATACTTCAACATTTGAGTCTTAATGGAATCTGTATGGCTTAGCTCTGTTTTTCAGAAGTGAGAGCACGTGTCTGGGCTTCTGTGGTAAAAACAACAGGCTCTTATACAAAGGTGCTCTGGCAGAACTGTGATTACCTTATTTTGTTAAGGTTCCTTCTTTTTGCCCAACTTCATGGCTATTACATGTTTGTTGCTGGTTCATCCCCATCCCCCGCCTCCTCCCGCCTTGCTATAAATTTTGTCCAGATGGGAAAGAGGAGATGTGGTCAGGTTTTCTGGTTGTCTGGCAGTTCTAACAGCAGCAGGATGTCAGAAGACCTCAGACAAATGGTTCCTTAGCCTTCAGGGACCAACTATACAGGACGTGTGCACTAAATTTGAGGCACTGGACTCACCTCTGTGGCTTTCAGGCTCTACTCACATATGTGTCATGGTCAGACTGTATAGTATTTACAGCATCTGCTCTGGCTAACTATACAGCTTAGTAGCCCTATTTCTCCTGGAGTTTCCCAAGAGGAAATAGAGGAGATCTGCCAAAATGAAATTTGGGTCCTCAATTTAGGACACTCTGTGCAATAAGGTCTTCACTGACTTTAGCAGGACCTGTGATGTGCAGCATCATTGCCAATGTGGCTTTTCTTCTGACAGTAATTGCTAGAGAACATGAAACTCCTACGTAATAGAGGAAATGTACATCACGTTGCAGTTAGCGAGGACTAATTTACAGTGATTGTTGCTCTAACGTCTCAGTTTTGTCATTGACAATGTAACAAATAATACCACTTCAGTGTAGTTTATGAGGGTCATACCCTCATAACCATCACTGGGCACTTGCCCAATCTAATTTGCACTCTGGCTATAATGACACAAAACTATGAAATGCACCTTGCCCTTCTTCATATGGAAAAGTTTAGGAAAACCAAGGTAATAAGTGCTCAGACAAAGCTCATGGACTGTAGCTAAATTAAAACAGCTGAGGTGCTTGAGGCCACTCTGTGCCTGTAGACATCTTTCACTCTCTCAGAGGTTGGTTCCATTAGTGTTGGCAAGACTGTGGAATACGTGACATAACAGTAAATAGCTTTTGATCTACTGAATGTCAATGTCATGGAACAAGTATTACTGCTCACAGACAACAGAGAAGTGCATTTCTGAAATACAGCCACTACTCAATCAAACTATATGGCATAAAACCCACCACGAACTGAATGCCAATTGGACAGCAAAGTCCCTGTTTATATCAGCATCTCCACTGGATAACAAACTACAGCTCTATGGAAAACTCTGCTTTCAAATTAATTTTCACATTTATCTCTCTTTTTGACTGAAAACTAGGTTTTTTTGTCTAATGGTCATGATAAATCAGAATCGGCATCCTAATTCTGCCAGTACATGTTGTATTTTGAGGCCACATTTTAAGAACAAGTCCATTTTTTCTTACCCTCAATAAATTATAGAATAAAATATAATGCAGCAATGGAACAACTGCATAATCATAAACTCTAAATTAATTGATTACTTTCAAGTAAATAATAATTTTGCAGAGAAGGACAAAAACTATTTGCACTATGGTCCTCTAAAGGTTAGAGGAAATTAAAGAATTACTTATTCTTCTTCCTCATTCCTCTTCCATCCAATTCTAGATGTACTCTGATCTAACTGTAGTTTAATAATATAGCGTATTATTAGAAGCAAAGACTCCTTAACAGATGTAGGATAAAAACAATGCTATCTGCTGTTCACAACAGAAACAGTAACTTTACAGTGAGCAGTAAATGTTCTAAACATAGATTTTTGCAGGCTGTAATCTGCAAACTTCTAGTAGTTTTAAGAATTATTTTAAGAAGCTCACAAACTCTAAGAAACAGAGTCTATTGCCCATAAACTTGAATTTGTTTTATGTAACTCTTTACTTCTTGGAAAATTTGTTGGTCCACAAACAAACCAACCCTATTGTTCTGCAAAGATGTCTTATTTGTTTCAGCTGCCAACCTAATCCTGCAAGGGGCCCTGAAGCAGGTTCTGAAACTGTCTGATAAAGTGCATACCATTCAAATCAGTATTATCCTCCAGCATTACAAAACAGGTTCAGTCTTAACTCTGAAATTGTTCCTTCCACTATTTCTGCCTTTTTTTAACCTCAGTCTTCTCCCTGATTACATTTTATTGAAATAAAGATGCCAATTTAATTCAGCCACTGAAGATGCGATGGAAAAGATGACTGCTAGGGAGGTAAAACTTACCAAGGAATGCATAGCCATACAGCTGGGAGCTAAAACCCAGAGTGCTTGTTTGTTTTAAACCCGTAAGCACTAGCGATGCTCCAAGATTTCTCTCCTCTTCCCACTGCAAATAATGTAAACCAAGTAAGTGTTACGTGACAAACACAAACATAAAATGTCAGCAGTCAAAGACAGCACACGTGGCTCTCATCAGATGTCTCAGCAATAAACTAAAGAATCATTAAGCATGTCCAGTGTTCAGTTGCAGTATATATATCCTAATGAATAGTACACTTCTCATACTGAGGAACATCTCTCTTTCCAGAAGACAGTAAAATCTGGGTGGGTGAGATTTTGCCTGGAAGTCAATCAGTGCATTTCCTTCAGGACAGAGGGTTACACTGATTCACATTGGCCAAACTCTGCCTCTGTCCTGTATGTTCTAACACTTGCTTCAAGCTAAGACTGCTGAAGAAAAAAATTAGATGGCTTCTGTAGCAGAGCAGCCCTTTCTTTTAAAAATACGGTAAGATCCATGCTCCACCATCCCCTCTACAACAGGAAAATACTGAGAGAAAAATATGCTGCTAAAGGCAGCACAGTCCAAAACCTCCACCGTGAAAAGAACATGTGCAACTCACCAAGATCACTGTATGCCCCAGGATTAAATGTGCAGCTGTCTCTACAGCTAGAGATAAGTACCAGCTGTCTGAGCCAGACCACTGCCAGCATCCTATCAGTACATACATTAAAACCGTAAAAGTAGTGTGAATTTTATTTTGCTATGAGATAGTACAGTACATTTTTAAAGACCAGAGGAGCACAGTCATCAAGGATAAATGTCTCTTCACTGCGAGTGAAAGGAGCTGAACAACTCTCATTGCTAAGAAAATGAGGAAAAGGAAGATATAAAAGGCCATAGACTGGAGGAAGCCTGACTCTCTAAAACATGGATGTTGTTGCTGGGTACTTCAGTATCTTGCTTATTACCTTATGACCTGTAACAAATAACCCTGGTGAAAGGAAGAAGCCTTCTGAAAAATTCCCTGGATTTGACCTTCTGGTTTAATGCATTATTCAGAGATATCTTTTCAAGGTGTGGCATTTTTTCCTGTTTCCATTTGGGTGCTACATGAATTTGAATGGTACAATCTGATACAAAATAACATCACCTGACAGCCAGGCAAGGTATTTGCCTGACTCAGAAAAGGGATACAAGGGGATAGGGCTGTTTCCTGCTAAATTCAGCACTCCAGCTGAAAGTTATAGGAAAATCAGATGCAACTAGAAAAACAGAGCTTTTACCAGTCAGTCTAAGTTCTTTTGGGAGTTAGCCCATTTGGCTTCAAGAGCTAGAGGAACTGGAAGGACTTCATGTTAACACCTCTGCAGTGGAAGGCAGCAATCACACTGATTGTTTCTAGCAGTCAAGGAGGAAGCTTTCCAGTGAGAGGCAAGGATGCCCAGGCTTTCAGTGTTGTTTATAACAGCAAAAAAAGGAAGCTCCGTATCACCACCGCTATACACACCAAGGACTACCATAGTCAGATTGGCCAAGATTCAGCTAGCAAAGTCAAAAAACTTTTCACCAGGCTGTAGGACCCTCAGCTACAGCCAAAGGCCTGTCTGCAACAGTACACTCTGACCTGTCCCACATCTTGGGAAAAGGGAACGGGGATTTTCAGAAGTAGCTGAGCAGATCTCATAACTTCATCTACCCCCACCTCTTAAATCAAACACAAAAAATTGGTACTGAGCATTATGAGGTGTTGAATGGTACACCGTATTGTGTATACATATAAAAATATGGCTTATTGCTGGCTTTGGATGGGGTTATTTAAAAATGCATATGAAACAAGTCACAGGTACTTAAATATGCTTGTCTTAAATGTGTCTTATGCCCACACCTTTGCCTGCATGTTCAGCTTGCATGAAGCGCTACACATATTGACAAGTGCTTCTCTTTGCAGTGAGGATATACAAACAAGACAAACACAATTGGAATATGAGATCTTGGTCCCTCTGCTTTTCATATACAAGTGATCACGCATATTTGAATTCTGGGGAATGAAGGAGAATATAGGACAGAGCAAATGCACATCTGTTTTCTATAGTGAACTCTGAAATTACAACCCAATTCACTAAAACCTTTACGCATTTGTAAAATGCATTTTGGAAGATGCTTCATGTAACACAAGTAGAGACTTCAAAGATTTTAATTATGGACAACACCATGCTATTGAAGGCTTGTGGCAAACCACGTGAGAAGCAGCTGTCTAAAGTGATGGACATGGCAGAGCCCTTTGCTGGTACCTGAGCCCCTTCTGTAAAGGAAGAATAAAGCCACTTCCAAGAGCCTGAACTGTCAAATTGGCCTTAAGCAAGAGAGAGATGTGAATAAGAAATTCCTAATCTTTAGAAACAGGAGAGATGTAACAAATTTCGTTTTAAAACAAATACATGTGGAAACAATACTCTCAAAGCCAAATGGGATAGTAAAAATCCTGGTGAAAATGCTTTACAATTATGCAACATCACCTTTACCAAGCTCCAATGGTGAGCAACGTTCACCTTAACACTGTCCTGTACAACAAGTGAGAAAGTTTTTTGTGTTTACTGGTACAGCCCTCTTTGATCTGAACTGGCATATCATAACTGTCCAATGGGCATAGATTACATCTGAAAATCCCAACACACCCTCCCTTTCAGAGAAAGGAGCAAAAGGGGTGACAAGTTATTTGCCGTCTTTCATATTTTCTTGTTTGGTTTTTTTTTCTCTCTTCTGCATTTAATTTTTGCAGGTAAACTTAGGAGAAATAAAACATATTCATAACTGAATGCCAAACCAACTGCACCACGACACTTAGAAAGAGAGGCTCTGTGTATCATTTTCACTGTGGTCAGCTTACCGTATGTTCAGACTTAGTTGCGAGGTACTGGTACAAAACATAGAGAGAAAGAAGCTGTGTTGAGACTTCATCAAAACTTTCTTGCAGCATGATTTCTGTTACTACTGACATAGCATCTATGGAGGAAAACAATACACAATCAGCAAGTGCACACTGACATGTCTCTTTCCTTTTGCATCCACTAGTGTTCACTGATACTTCACCGTTGCAGTATGTTTTCAAGAACCCAGGAAGAAAGTTAAAGATTTTTTTATTACTAGCAGTATAGACTTGGGTTATTCAAACACACTGTGATAAGGAAGAATGGGTTGAGTAGCATAAGCCCACAGCAAAGGGGCTTTCCAAACTCACCTCACCTCTACACTCTTCACCGGCTCTTCTTTGCTCAGCCCTTCAATCATTAACATTTTTAAACAAAATCTCTAAAAATGACTTATTTGTTCTTGTGTTGAGATTACAAACAAGAGAAGATCAGCTTAAATTCACTGCCCTTAAGGTGACAGGAGAGTACAGCGGAGCAGAAATACTGTCACAAATCACCCACAGCGCTCACTGTATTCAGCCAGCAGCGCTCTGGAGGAGCTCCACAGGGAGTTCCAGTGACACTCCCTGCCAGGAAGGACACTTAGTTAAACAAAAGGCCTAGAGCTTGTCAGAGAAAATAAATATGGATGGAATAAACGGAATTCTCAGATAGGGGAGTTCTCAGAATAAAATATGTATTAATTTGCCACTTAACAAAACCTTCATAGAAATAGCAAAACCTGCAAAATAAAAGCTACAGACATGTTCTTCTGCAATTCTATTATCCCTTTCAGTTTTTTGTTTTACAAGAAGCTTAGGCAAAGAAAAGCTCACTGCAAATCTACAGTAACAGAAAACCTGCAGTGAAATGAAAATCTTAAACATTTGTCATCAAAGCTGAGAGGATTATTCATCTTAACATTTAAACAGTCAACAGGGCAAGAGAGGCACCTCGACACAGCAATTAAGCAGAGCTGGCTCTCTGGAGTGACAGCCTAGACAAACAGTTCAGTTTAGATGTATAGCTTTGTTAAGGAAATGTAGGAAAACGCAACATGCACTTTGATTCTTGTAACACTCTAATTGTCGCTAATAACTCCTATGATCTTGTTAGTACATAAGCTGGACTTGTAAAAATTGAAGAATTTTACACTTGAATGGGATTAATCACAGTAGAAACTGTGAACTGCACGTGTTTAAAAATTATATAATGAATAAGAACCCAACAAAAATGAGACATAAACACGCAGAAAAGTAGTTTAAAGAAGGAAGGAGAAGGTGTGTTTTTACAGTGACTTCGGAGGAAATATGGCTAAACGGTTTTAATTCACATAAAGGCTGTGCAGATTTAAGAGCATACAACTGAGGATGCAGAATTGCTACATAGTTTCTTACCTTCATATTTCTTCTGCTTTATAAAGCAATCCAACAAAATATTAAATGTAAAATTATCTGGAAAAATCCCATACTGAACCTGAGGAGAAGGAGGAAAAAAAATCACTGTGAAAATCTGCTGTTTAAATCTTCCCAAGCATAGCACTGCAGGTATCAGAAAGATCAGAACAATGGCATTGCACATGGGTGCAATGTGGCAGTCAAACAACACAAGGAGATTAGCACAGCTCCTGCGGTTTAGGCGTTCTAACTTTCAATGTACTGGATTTGTTCTGGCACTTTGAGACCAGAAGGGGCATTGCCTATCAGGTTTTTATGTCTCTCGTGCATCTAGCATGTTTCAGACACCAGCACTGTTTAAAAACTTCCTGGGAAAGAAGAGTCAATGAAAGCTGTAAAGGGCTTTAGCTAATTCAGGTCCAACATTAATTTTTGTCTTGACAAAGAAATGTCTGAACTTAAAACCACAGTCTATAGACCTGGCTGCAATAGGAACTTCAAGCAGCCACACTTGTCTCAAAAAGCTGATCAAATATTCTTGGCTTTTCCTTGTAAAAACTTACCTTGTTTTTTAATGTGTATAAGGCTTTGTCTTGTGCACCGTATTTTAAGCACTGTCTGATCCAGCTGTGGATGGTCCAGTCTCTCAAGTACCAGCAATTTGGACTATGCCGAAACCTAAAGGATGATAAATAGTCCAGGCGACAACATGACTCTTCATTATCACAGAAACAAACTCTGTAAACAACAACTATGGGTTTCAGAACTCCTGCCTTTTATGATCTTAAATATAAATCTGTCTGTATTTGTCTTTGCAGTCAATCATTGCTTTCAAAGCTTTGATATACTTTAACAGTGTGTATGAAGGAGGAACCTTAACTCTTCACAAATGCATTATATTTGAAACATCACTTTCCAGAAAGCCTACGGCTTTTCCCCAAGAAGATGAACACTGTAAAACAATAGCTTGGTATATTTATGAAGGCCAAGACTGCCATAAACACTGTAGTACTTCTTAACCTGCCTTTCTGATTGTGTCACATCGTATTGTTGCTAGTCTGGTCAAAAAACCACACTGCTCGGTGACTGACAACACAGCAAGTATCAGAATTCCATCAAAATGTTTATCTAGTGTTTCCCACCCTTGACTTAGAGAGTCGTGCCTCACTTCAACCCCTAGAGAATTCTTTGTGCCTCAGCACAGGCCATCGCTGGGCTGCTGCGTGCTTCTCGCGCATTGAGAAATGTTTCATCAGCAAGGCATGCCTCACGCAGGGGCAAACTCTGCTCCCCGAGCTGCCTGGTTCCCGACAGATGCTTCTTTAACCTGTTCTGAGATAGCTCAGGCCGTGGCTTCAGCAGCGTGCCTGGGCAACTTACTCCAGCGCTCAACCGGTTTGTAAAATTAAATACTTTTAAGTTTAGCCTCTTCTGTTTCATCCTTATTCAGCGATATGCACTTTGCTCTGTAGTTGGAAAAACGTGACGAAAAGCATATGGGGCTTCACCTTTGGCAAAGACTCAAAAACTAATTAGGAGTCCAGCGGTAGGAGCTGCTGCCTTGGTTCTGGGCTGAATTTCACACCCCAGTGTGAAGAGATGCACACAGCCTTTCCCAGTTCAAACTGTAAGCACGAAAAATGGGCTCAGTCCCCAGCACAGAAGTGACTGCCACCTCCTGTAGAGAATGACGATGGCGGCGCCGGGCTCGTGTGCAGATGCTTGCAGCCTCAAGCCAAGCTGCAGCACCATTTAGAGGCAGGGCAGGCTCTTCCATCTGAGTGAGCATGCTTTCCAGAACATTTATCAGATTAATGTGGCCACCAACTCTCTTTCTCCCTCAGTGAATCTCTGCGTATTGCATCCCACAGCTGAGGGCTACACAGATGACCAAGCCTGGAAAAGTACTGCAGCCTAGAGAGCCTTCAGAACGCAGAAGACATCTGTGCCAAAAGCAGAGCTAAACAACTACACAAAGTATAAATATACTGTTTTTGTAAGTGGCATATGAAATATTCCCATTAAATTAAACAGAAAAAAAGAAAAGCATGCTTTGAATATTAAATTACAAACATCCATTTTGTTGCTCTAATTGCTTTCCATTTTCTTCCCTCTGGAGTTCAAATATTTGGAACAGCAAGAACATATATTTGCTTTCATTAAAGTCCTGTTTCAATAATGCTTACAGGAAGCATCAATTACAGGCATTTGGATTTAATCATATTTTGATGAAACAATTATCTAGTTACTGCACACTGTTTCACCAGCCATTTAAGGTGGGTCAGAGTGCAACACCAGCACCCAGTAATAAAGCTGCCAGCATCTTTTAAAGTCGCTTCATTAAAGGGTTAATATTGTTTCACAAGTGGAAAACAACAGACTTGTCTTATAAAAACATCACACTCTCAAAGACTTAGGCCTTTTTTTTTTTTTGATACAGTCTTTGGCATAATTTCTACAAATTAGTTACACAGGAGGGAAGCAAACATTTAAAAAAAAAAAAAAAGGAAAGGAAATAAAACCCCAAACCCCAAAGGTTTTAATGGGTTTGAATATTCACCTTTTTGCAGCACCATAATTATTCTCTTGAGTACAGCAGAGTGAGAGAGAGCACTCCAATATCTCCTGCACCTTGGGAATGCTAGAGTCTAATGTAATGGTGAAATGCTTCAAGGTTTCAAATTTAAATTGTACTTGGACAGTAAAAGGCCTAACAGGGATGCAATGTGGTCTAGAAACAGGATGAAACACATCCTCAATTAGCACAAGTTCTTGGAATCGATATGCACAAAATTCAGAGGCATGTTATAAAACTCTTTTAAAAAAAAAAGTTCGCATGACCTTCGTAAGGCTGGGACCGATTCCACTGTGTGTGTGTTCACGTACAGAAAACCACGGCATCTGCCAGATAAAATTACTGTATGTTACTGTTAACAGCCTTACACTTGGACCAGGTATCTACTGTGCTAGGTACTATGCAAACAAAAAGCAAACAGATTCTCAGCCAAAGATTTTTCTAGTTAATTCTAACAGTTAATTACAAAAGAGTTGCTTGGGAATGAAGAAAGGGGACTGGTGCCAAAATTGCTGTCTCCAAGTCAACAAGAATGCGATACATATGCATGTACATGATCTCTCAAGACTACACACTTCCATTAATCCACAATGTGGCAGAAAGAGAATTTGAAGTGAAAGGGAAACAGGTACGCTGCAATCTTTAATTGTTTCTGATCCATATAGTGCTGGAATGAACTCTGTTGTACTAGCTGAGAAGAGAAGCCAACAGAGAATCTGTTTTTACAGCTAACCTAGACAAACTAACCAAATGTTGCGGCAGACATTTTTATTTGAAAGGGAATCAGAGAAAGGAGATTGCTGGTCATTTTGACAAGCATTAATATCTTCTTCCTTCTCTTTCTCCATGAAACACAAAACAGGATATAATTAAGCAAGGCAATATGTTCGGGGACAGATGAAAAGACAGAAGGAAGCTGAAACTACAGAAAGCAGAGGATTCAGAGTGAATTAAATAAAGGAAGCCTCTAGCAATTGCTGTGTGTTTAATGGAAAGACCAGGAGGTTATCTTGCAGACGTCTGCTGCTGAAACTCATTTTTCTGAGAACTAATAAAAACCCGAGAAGCACAAGCTTCTTATAATGTGTTCAGAGAAGACCAGAAGAAGCATCCATGACAGTATTAAGGGAGCTCCCTGTTGGTACATTTTAATGTTAATGGCTAAAGAATCAATATGGTCATCCTCCTGGTCACTGTGCCCCCATAGGGAACATCTGCCCCCATAGGGAACAAGAAGAGGAATACCTGTAAGACAAGGAGTTCCTGAAATGTCAAGATCACTGTGACTCTAACAGTATACAGTGCAATGGTACTAGAATTTCCTTTATTTTGGAAAATTGTTCAAATTATGCATTCCAGAAACTTAGTTTTCCTAAACTATTGCTTTGTACTTGCAAAATGATTATTATTATAACTTGGAAGAGATACAGTGAGCGGACAGCTTCCGTACAAGGCAACCAGAACATTTTTTGCCAAGCAAGTGCACACTCTCTCTTGCTCAAACTGACCAGCACATTGGTCTAAGCATACATTTTTAGTTTTCTAACTTCCTGCACAAGGCCTTATTGTCCGTTATCTATAGCAGTGCTGAAGGACTAATGCTGTATTAAAGAAACTGAACAATGGAAAAGTTTATCAGATGCTGAGACTGCTTTACGGAGTGCTCTACTTATACAGCAAACATGACTTCTGTTGGTGCCCTATCACACTGCAGAAAAGCTGAGTTACTTCCCTTCTTCATTTATTTTAAATGCTCTTTGAAATTTGTTTGGTGCCATCAAGCGGTGATAGACCCTAGTGCGGCTTTCACATACCTTGTATTCTCAAGGGAAGTAATACAGCAACCCTGAGAGCAAACAGAAGCACCAAGATGCTGGACTGTACTCTTTTCCCTGTGTTTGGCACAGGGGCATTCACTGCTTTGGGGACAGTCACAAATGAGGAAGATAGTAAAGGAAAATGTGCTGGACTACAGAAGAGCAAGCACTGCAGAAGTAATACACTATCACAAAGAGCTCTGCGGTACAGAGGGAAAGCCAGCTCAGCAGATCTGTTCTAATTCTTTGCTAAGATAATCAGAAGCTCCCATTTTGCACTCTGTGGCTTTCTTAAGGGTGGATACAACATGTGTCAGTGCCAGAGGCTATCCTTCTGCAATACAATATTCTTTGTTTTTCCCGATCTGTGAAATACAAAGAAGAGTCCCCTTCCTTTCTCCAACGTTGTCTGAACTAATGAGAAAGTATTTTGTAATGATCTACGCATCCAGTGCACAGAACCATATGATCTCTTGGGCTCCAGATTTCTTCAAGACTTTCTAAATTTCACCTGCAATTTGATTTGCTAACATTGCATTACCATACATAAAAACATGTCCTTAAATAAAACCTCTTGTACTATAATGTTCTTTGCTGTTCCTATGTTTTAGGGATTCCTATACTGTCTTCTGCCATATTGCAAGGAAGTGGAGAAATTAACAACAGAAAGACACTGAGTAATCTCCATTCTTTCATTATTTCTAATATAGATCATTTAGATGTGTTATTCCGCTTTCCTCAGAGTTAAAACCAAAAAGGTTTCATATGCTGCTAGTCCACTTGTAGGACCTACTCCAGGAAAGGAAGGAACCTACCTGGTGGTGGTCACTGTAAAAAATGTCTGACACTTACACTTCAGATCTCTCTCATTTCTTTTAGAACTAGAAAGAAATAGAGGTTTGCATGTTCATTTGCTTTAATCAGGAGGGAAGAGTGCGAGATTTCTTCTCATCCACTTAAAATTCTAAAAAGTCCTGAAGAAAAATGTAAGGAGACTTAAAATGAGTAAATATCATGAGAAATGTCTCCTGCGAGCCAGGAAAAAGCTCTCACAATGGAATGAATCCAAAGCCACTCCACATTTTACACAAGTCATACATGGCTGTGAAACTCCTTGGCAATGCCATGTTTTTTTTCTTTCCTGGCACATATTTAAGCTGCGGTGTATACTGATCGAATGGATTCCAGGCAGGCTTAGCTTAGAAACTGGAAGGCTAAGGAAACGTCACCCAAGTCTCCCTTTGTTTGTTATTTCAAGACACAGGACTTGGGAAAAATCCTCTGCATTTTAAATAGACCCAGAGGCATTGCTCATGTGTCAGCATGAAAGGCAACAGCCCTGAAAAATATCTGTTGTTTGAAATTTCCTTTTAAACATGAATAAGACTTTTATTTTTGCATCTCTTTTTTGCCTGCATCTTAGTCTACACCTTTCTTCGTATGCATCCTTTTAAAATTTCATGTATAAACATACCAGTCGAATACGAAATAGCTCATGCATTTACCTATACTCAAGCAAAAACAGAGGGAACGCTTTCATTTTTTGTTGAAATAAAAAACTCAACTAGCATACATAGTATAAGAAATCAATTATCAAAAGCAGTAACAGAACAGGTTTAAAAAATTAGACGAGTCAACTACAACAGAGGATAGTCTAACGCTGAGTCACAATTGTGCTCTTACACAAAAAGATAAGCAGTTTGCAGACTCCCTGAAGAAAGCCCACATTCAGACCTTCTTCTGTTTTAATTTTTATTGACTCTACCTGGTCTTTGTTTTTAAACTAATTCAGCTCTTGATTGCTTTGGCCATAAAATGAATTCTTCTAAATGAGGCTTGCTCCACCTCCACATGAATGTGTATTTCTTGCACAGCATCTTTTGTTCAGGGGTTGCACAGCGCCCTAACACCACGGATGAATGGCAGCCTCAGAAACAGACCTGAACGATCGGGTTACACCAGTGTTGTGGTTTAACCCCAGCCAGCAACTAAGCCCCACGCAGCCACTGGCTCACTCCCCCATGGTGGAATAGGGGAGAGAATCAGAAGAGTAAAAGTGAGAAACTCATGGGTTGAGATTAAGACAGTTTAACAGGTAAAGCAAAAGCCGCACACGCAAGCAAAGCAAAATGAGGAATTCATTCACTGCTTCCCATGGGCAGGCAGGTGTTCAGCTATCTCCAGGACAGCAGGGCTCTATCATGCGTCATGGTGACTCGTGAAGAAAAACATCATGAAGTCCCTTCCTTCTTCTTTCCCCAGGTTTATCGACTGAGCATGACATTACATGGTATGGAATAACCCTTTGGCCAGTCTGGGTCAGCTGCCCTGGCTGTGCCCCCTCCCAGCTTCTTGTGCACCTGCAGCCTTCTGGCTGAAAGGTCTCTGACTTGGTATAAACATTGCTCAGCAACAAGCAAAGATCAGTTTATTGTCAAAGTTCTTCTCATACTCAAACCAAACCACAGCGCTATACCAGCTACTACGAAGAAAAATAACTATCCTAAACAAAACCAGGAGAACCAGCTAGCCTTGAACCCCTCTGGAATTAGAGAGGAGGAATCCTTCAGACAACTCGATAAACTTAAGTATCCCACAGGTTTCCCTTGAATTCCTTGAACGTTTATACTAATTAGTTCATAACCAGACTGAAAGAGTAAAGCTCAGGCTCAAACAAGATACTACTTCTCAAGACTTCCTTTGCCTCTAGGAAAAAATCTTCCAGCTGTTAAACATGTTTGCAAAAAGCTCCTCTAGCCACGTAGATTCAAAATACACCAGAACTATGTACTCCTCAGCAGGACACCACTGAAGTTCACTTCTCAAAAGAACATGAGTCAGGTTTTCTTCTGTATCAGCTTAATTGAAGGTGCCTGTATGCCTTAACCTGACATAACAGGACATCAGTCACAGGTTTTGTCTAGGTAGAAACTAAAGGTCGTAACACTTAAAATACCAGTATCAACATGGTTCCTTGTTCTAAGCATAATATTCTAAAAAGCCAGTTTAAAGTGAAGGTTGCCAGCTAGCTCACTAAAGCTAAAACTGGCCATCAGGGCATCTCCAGTGTGACTGGTAGAGAAAAGAACACTGTCATGCTATAAATATTGCTACTGAGAAAAGGTGGTAGTACCTGGTTTAGTTTCACGGAGAAAATAAAAGTGGGTCATTTCATCGACATTCAGAAGCTTTATTTCAAATCCAAACTATGAAACAAGCAACACACTTTTTCAGCTTTACTTCTTTATGGTCAAGACAGAATGATCAAGTTGACAGCATGGAAGATTTGTTTCACTTCTTGTTGCTTAGAAATATCTCTCCAATGAAAGAAAACAAATAAACAGACACTTTAATATAGTACTCCTCTTTCTCCTGCTTCCAGGCTATAGTGTCTTGTTACCATCAGCCTCCCCACCTTTCCCACTCCTTTTGGAAAAGACAGGCAGGAAAATCAGGTTTGCTTCTCACATGCATTAAGAATCCATATTATTCTCACCACAAAAGATGGAATTCACTCAAAGAACAAGATAACAAGAAAAAGGAAAACCCTTGTCATAATAACAATAATAAAAAGCCCAACTTTTCCTTAAACTATTGACTATAAGGACACAGCTCCTAGAACTTCTCTCACTTAAAAATACTTCTGGGCTTTTACAGTTGAAATGACTGGTTTTGAATATAAATGCCATTAATAATCTAGTGACTGAATAGAGTTCCATAGGCTGAGGAAAACATGGAGAATGATGGGATGAGCTGTTACTATAGTGATTCTGATAAGACACTCCCTAGTGCCTTTCATTGTCCCCATGTAACCACAATGAAGTCTAATTTAAAACCAACTCTGGCATTAATTATATATTTTCCTGGTATCCTGGCATACAAAAACATAGAGAGAAATTAAGAACCGTACAACACATTTCTTGCTTTAGAGAGGTTTTTGAATCTCAGCAATTTCTAAGTGTGTCAGGCTAAAATTTGCTCTATTAAAGCTCAATGAAAGGTCAGTTCTGCTGGAATCTTTACTCACATCTCTGAAAGCCGATTAACACAAAAGCTGTAAAAAACCGGCATATATAAGTAAAGTACTGTTTGGATTATTACCATTTTACTAGCCAGGCTAGGCCTATCATTATTTCAATTAATTCTCCACCTGTCTGAAATCTGGTACACAAATTATCAACTAGAATTATTTTTCAAAATGAAATGTTTGTGAAAAATCATTGGTAATTCACGATTGCTGAAATCACCTTTGTACCTGGTTCACTTTGCAGAGTGAGAGAGATCCTCTGCTTAAGATTGCCAGAAAGTCAGTTTCTACCAGAAAGCTTTTCTTTTCCTGATAGCTGCATATTGGAAGTAAGTTTAAAACCTTCTGGGTACCAAGCAGTACTTATGTCATGGGCTTTCTCAAACCAGGGCTATCTGTATTATTTTGGGATTTTATGGAATAAATTGCTTCAAAGCTAGTTAGGTGTTCCATTTTTAAAAATAAATAAATTACTTCAGATGCTTTAAAAAACCTCCACGTCTTAGCCATCAAAAATGCCACAATCAAAATTAAACTTCTGTTATTCTGTCTTTACTTCAGTTATTGCATTCACTTCTAGTGATGCCACAGCGAAGCCTGGGTTCCAGTCACCATTAACCAAGCTGGACAGAGCCAGACATAGCACTAAGGGCTTTTCAAGCTGACAAGACAGCGACTTCAAGTTTTATAATAGTTCATTCAGTGCCAGAGGGAAATGAATCAGAGTTAGCACCAACATTCACGAGTTTCTGCCTTCTAGTGCTAAGCTTAAACTATGACAGTACACTCCTTTCATATTATATTAACAAGGAACAATATGGGTATGCATAAAAACTGCTGTCAACAAAAGCCAACAATGACTTCTTATTTTCAGAACAGGAAAAAAACATTGCCTGTAACTAGACATTGCTATTACAGTATTTATAAACAGCAACTTTTTAATGGTGCCTAATATACAGCCCAAATTTAAGCTGAGACAAAATCAACATAATTTTGTCAGAGACCTAATTCACTGACAGCTGGAGTCCACATTGTAATGATGTTGCATTTTCCATTTATTCTGCTCAAATTTCTTACGCTTCACAAAATATCTCCCAGAAATACATCACACACTAGCTTCAAACTACTGTAACATTGCACCCACTGACACAACCCTTGACACTTTTCATTTTTATCACAGTTGAACTTGCACAGATTACAAGTGATGCATTCCTCTGGCTCAAATATCAAAGGCTGCAATACAGACGCATATAAGCCAAACTGTTTACTCTGCAAAGTTATTCAGTTTCACACCACATGCAACCTAAGCAAAAAGAAGGTGCTGGCAAGAGACTGCTGCAGGCATAAAAATACTGAATGGATCTTAGTAGCCAACTTAAGCAAGGGAAGAGCCAAACCTTACATTTGCTGCCAAACACTTCAAAAACTGGATATGCACAGTTCAGGTTTCACCTTTTCAGATTTGCTGCCACAGCCCCACAGTTCATGTTAACCTAATTTTGACCTACTACCTGTGCCCTTTTCATTCTTCACCGCTAGAGTTCAATTGTCCAATTTCTTTGTGTATTGCTGTCCTTCTGTATCCCATGAGCAAAGGAGAGGCAGAGCTACATGACAAGCTGTCAAGGATATATAGGGGACAAACCCCCTGATGCTCACCTGTTGTTTCAGCCACAGCCACTGTCAAAAAAGTAAACCACAGGTGCATAGCCAGGTCTTGCTACCAGGCAGTCCACCATGAATCCATCTTTATTTCATGTCATGTCTCAAGGAGCTTATTGATTTTCTTTTTTTGTTCTTCCAACCAAGTATTTTCCTGAGAAAAATATTTTAGCAATGAAAACCAATAATCCTCAAGTCCTCTGTGATACACTTCTATAAAACCTGTTCCCTAACCACAGTAAGTTACTCAATCACAGTACTTCAGAGGCAAACTCCTAGTCAGTGTATCTCTTAGTGTATCTAACTTCTTTCAAGCCCAGTGGGACAGAAGTGTCCTTTATTTCATTGCATATGATGTCAAGCACAAGGACCAGTAAGCAAATCTAAGGTAAACATGGCAAAACTGACTCAAATGTTTTGTCAGGAATTTTGAAATTTGTGGGATCATACCAGCTTTTGTTTTATTCTTTTTAGAAAAATACTGTACCGCCAGATCTGTTATTTAAAGAGACAGTAGGTACCTCACTTTAAGTACTGCATGTACTATAGGACAAGTGTTCCTTTGTGTAGGTAGGTATACTAAAATGCATAGTAAAACGAGGTGGTGCTACTCAAAACAGGCAGAGTACTTCAAAATCCAAAGGGATATTTTTGCAGTTCCTTCCCTTTTGTGACAGGAATACAGCCAAGACTGCTAGTTATAAATATAACCCACTACTGGCTTTGCTTCTGCTGATGAGCATCAGTGCATGTTGCATTCCCAGGGTGCCCTGCCATGTTCGCCTTGTTGCAGTGGTCTACTCGGATCTTCTATTCGGGCTCCACACTGACACCTACAAGCATCTAGCTCTCTAAGGCAGTCACAGTATCCGAGGCTTATACACAGAAGAGAGAAGACAGGAGACGGCGGAGGGAAACTCTACAACTATGTGCAATTACGTACCTGATGTGTTTCTGCCTGACTTTTTAAATTTTATTTTATTCCTCCAAAGAATCATGACTTTCAAAACAACACAATAGTGTCTTACATAACATGAAATCGCTGCTTGATGATTTAACCTGGCAAAGGGAAACTCTGCGAAAAAGGGTGATCACTGCAGGACTCCAATGAAAAACAGAAAAAGAAACCCCTTTGCAGAGGAAGCAGGGTGTACCGCTCCTGCTACAAATGCTCCTCTGTCACGCTCTTACAGTAGCTATTACACCTTGTCCATCCCCAGCTACAAGCACCAGCAGAGAGTCTGTTTTGCCAGAGCTTTGGTACAGGCAGCGTAAGCAAGCGAGGGAGGTGGGCTGTCCATTGTGGCTGGATTCAGCCCTGCCTTGCTTTCTTCCTAATGGAAATAGGTGGAACGTGGCTGATTAGACTGAAGAAAGGAGTATTTTTCTGCTTTGTTAAATGAAAACGGTAGAGAAAGAGGAGAGATCAGAATTAAATGAATGACAATTTAAAGAGGATGATCATAAGTTGACTTTAGAGATTAAAGCCAGCTTTACATCCACAACAATTCTTAGAAATAGATATTACTCATAAAGGTGCAAATCTGCTTGCAAAGCCAGTTCTCAAAATCTATGTGCTTTCAGCTTCCCAAGCTCCATGTGAAGGGGAAAAAAAAAAAAAAAATCGAAATCCCTGTTTATTTTCCAGCAAGAGAAAGAAGGAATGTTTATTGTGTCTACATTTACAGCTGAGAAAACAAGAGTTTCTACCAGCTGCTCTCTTGTACATCCCTTTCCAATTTTAACAACAAACCCAAGAAAGCATTCTTTGTTGGCTATTTCAATGCTCCCTGAACTAGACCCTGGGTCAAATCCTCACCTGGTCCAAAGGGACAACACATGGTTCCCCCAGCTATGGGGGACTTGGCTTAATCTGCTGAGAACCTGGCACACCACACATGCTCATGGATCATTCATTAGACTAAAGTTGTGAGGCAAGGACAACTCCAGCACCTTTCAAGGATGTTCAACCCAGTATCCCATGAAATCTGTCAGAGTGGTGAAGATGGAAACTGACTGCTGAGCTGCTGCAGTGCTATCCCTGAAATGACAAACTCCACACTTAACAGAGCCCCTCTGGCTTTCAAACTGATGTAGCAAAGGGGAGACAGGGAAGCAGCCGAAAAGCCTGGGGACATTCTCCTTCAGGGACAGGGGACGCACCAGGATTTTAGGAAATAGGTGAGGGAATATCATCAGCTGACAGGCTGGGATTAGGCTTCTATCTAAGCTTCCCCCGCCCCATCCTGCCCTATGCCCCACGTCACTCCCCTTCCAAAACAAAAAAAAATAAAAAATAAAAAAAAAAAGAAAGAAGAGATTATTCTGTCTAGGAACCAAAGATTTACCAAGTAAAGGACAGAAACAGAAAAAGAGGTAACGGGGACTCTGCCAGAAGGAACAGTCACAGGTAGCTGAGCAGAGTGACCAGAGTGCTTGGTATAGAGAAGTGCTGAAAATGCAACTGGCCTCATTCCAGAAGACAGTACAGATTTGCTATCTGGAGCATGCAGCTTTAAAAATAGCTCACTATTAAAGTAGCATTAAAACAACCAAAAAAACACCACCCAAAAAAGTAGGTGCCCTGAATAACCTTCTTTTCACTTTGCTACTGAGCATCTTACATCAGAAGTTTGCACCTTAATTTCCCATTTCTGGAAAACAAAGAGAGTAACAACGTTAGAAATCACCCTGTGAGAATGTTAACCTATGACCTTTGCTCATTAGGTCTTATATTCAATTATAGCAAAGCATTGTTTTGTGGGTCTGTTTGCAACACAAGCTTCTTCTCCCCTTAGAGAGTAGAACACTTTTCAGAGGCACGAATATATATGCAGAAATAAGCAGCCATACCAGTTAAGTAAGTGTACTTGCTTATTTTATTTTTTTTTCTGTACTCTAATGTTTTTGCACATTTCTGAAGAAGATGGAAGTGTTTAGAAAAAATTAACCACAAGAATCAAGCAATGTAAGCTGGCTTTTCAAATTTCTTTATAAATAGGGCTAAAAAGAAATCTATAGCCCGACGGATATAATCAGATAATTTCCTAAATGTCTTGACAACTGAATGTTGACCAAGCCTTTTCAGTCCTACAAAAGCATAAACATTCATTTCTGTAAATAAAAGCGGCCAGCTATTTGAAAATTAACATTCCTAATCATTTATAAGCTAAAGAAACATGTATGCTAAATAAGGCTCTCTCCTCCCGGTCACAGTTATTTTGATTTTGTTACAACCATTTTGTCTGTAATAGGGTATAAGAGAAGGAAAGAAGATCAGATCTATACCTGTGGTGCATTATTTCATTCCTTATAATGGGCACCTTAATGTTTTTTCCATTTCCACAGGCTTTCACATTCTGGAACCTGCACCGCATCTGCTACCTGTTACTACATACTAAGCAGCAACATGCATCAAAACCATAGATATTCTCAGTGCATAACACAACAGATACTTTACTGGTTCATATTACTAAGCTGAACATCTTCACCGTTATCAACAAAGCCCAGAATGCTTTTCTTGGCTGCTCCGAAGTCCAATAAGATGGCATAGGCCCTTTTTACATGCTTGATCAGACTGTGTTCTTCTTACCTGCCCCATGGAGCACATCAAGCTTTTATATGACGATTTGTTTAAAATTAACATAATGTGGATTTCTCATTGTATACCATAAAATGAATGGAAATTCTCACTGAAAATGCACTTAAGCCTTGTATTTCATGTGCTGGTTGAAGTATCACTGGAAAAAATATTCTAGTGCCCTCCTCCTTCTCTCCATCATTCTACACTATAAAACCAGTACATGACTTGCCATCATTCAAGCATACTGACCATCTTCTTAGTAAAGGTGGTGCAGAACAGGAATCCTCATGCAGGGGGATGTCATAGAGATCCTTCGGTTCCAGTTCTTTTAAGCATTACTTTTAATTACAAATAAAAGAAGACAATTTAAACAGAAAAACCTGAGCAAATCCAGGTGACTGGATCAGCTTTACAACATATGCCTTCAACCCAAGACGTATTTTCAACGTAACAGCTGTGGCAGGTTATGCCCCATACCACGACACTAAAGATCCAACACAACTTTCTGCCTGTCTTTCCTCTCCAGCTCCCAACTTAAATTTTTCCAGAATAAAACTGATAAAGTCAAAAGCATATCCAAGCTCTAAATATTCATCCTGTTGTTAAAAATCCATCTTCAATAAAACACTTGTCCTCACCTTAACAGAAGCTCAGCCATAGCTGCACAGTGCCTTTAAGACATGACACCCTGATTCGCCCAGTAGAAAACAATCACTGACAACAACAAATCAAAACCATAACTGACCTCATGAATCACCTTTACTCTCTCTATTACTACTGATTCCAGTAAAATAATCACAAACACTGACATTCCTAAGTAATTTTCTTCTTGATCTGGAAGCCTTTTGACTTTGTACTTATTCCTCTGTCTTCTGATCTTTAAACTGTTTAGCATTCTGAGTACACACAGTAGCACAAACCCCTACATTTCCCAAAGTATAGGACAAACGCTCTGCCATTTTTAGCCTGTTTTGTTATTTTATACACGATGTGTGAAGATAAGTTAAAATGGCATAACATTTCCATTTGAATGGCTATCCCCACTTTTGCTCACACCACAATCCAGTGCTACTCAGCAGTGTGACTAAGTTAAAGTCAACAAAAAATCAACAGAATCTTTTTTAAATAAAGTGCTTGCAAAAAAACCACCACCACCAAACAAAAAAACCCCAAACCAAAACAGAAAAACACCACAAAAAACCAAAAAACAAAACAAAACAAAAAACCCCACCACACCCACTCAAATCTGAATTCAACAATTTGCATTAAATATCTTTTTTCCCTCAAAACCCATGTATTTTATAGCTAATTTTACCAGCAGGATATCACATACTAGAGAAAGTTACTAACTAAGCAACTGAAACCAGAATTTTTAACGACTGTTGCCCCTTCTATAGCTGCAATCATAACACATTATTTATTCTCCTATGTTATGTCTAGTTCAGCTCAAAAATGAGTAATTGTGACTGAAAACAGCAGGAATGCATGCTTACCTCTTCTACATAAAAGAGGAATAAAAACTGGCACCTACAGATACTAAAATCTGGACATCTTGAGAATCTGTTCATTTCACCAAATAAAACCAAGATTTCCTGCAGTCGTTAAGTTTTAAATGCCAAACATGTTCTGATAAATGCTTTCCATGTTGTGTCTAATATTGTGTCTAATGTTTACATATTCATTAAAATGTGTTTATTTGCAGAAAAGCAAGACTTTCATTCAATGTTGTTTCTCAAGAGAGTTATCCACATCAATGAAAAATAGCACTCTGCTAACCAGTTATCTCTTTTTTTAAAGCTAATCAAATACAGAAATTAAGCCTATAAAGAAATACCTGTTAACCTTCTAAGTACCTACACAAGACTGTCTCCTTGCTCAGTAAAAAAAAATGGTTCCCAATTAAGAACAAACATTCCAAAGAAAATTAAAATAGTTTAAAGGCTTACCAGAAAACAGTAAAGCTTTCTTCAGAAAGATAAATAAAATCATAAACATAAAACATGATTAAAGTATTTTATTTGAAATAAGGTTTCTCGCTTGCTGATTTAAGCTGCAATCAAATTAAACACTTCAAATAATTCTAATAAATCTATCTGTAATAAGACAGTTCTGATCTACCACATATCAAGATTATTCCTTAACAATGTATCACAGAATCATTCATCGCTATTTTTCTGCTGTATTTGTTTTGATTCAAGAAGGAATAAATACTTGCACCATTTAAAAATGGTTTAGGTTGATGGATACAGTAACCACAAAGTTAGTAGTTCCCAAAGAATGGATCATGGCAGCTCTGGGTATGGCTGTAAGCCGAATAAAAATTCAAGTTTTTATCCTAGTAGTTGCCATCTTCAACAGTACTTAAATGGAAAAGATCACTGTACTGCTTAGCACTGCTTAAGAAAACTATAATAGAAGGAACTCAACAGAAACAACTTCATATGCTTTTTTCTTCTGTTTACATGGGTTTGGAGCCATTGTGTCACTCTGGCTACCATTACTGCTCACAGCTGTAATGGCACCTGAAATCCCTTTCAGAGGAAGCTGGATGGGGCTAATTCTCAAGCGTATCTTTACAATTATTAGTCATCAAAGCTAGCAAACAAATAAATCCTGCATGTGTTTGTATTTTAAATTCTGAAGCTTATAAAAGGCTTTACTGTGTCCTGGTCATTTGTACTTGTATTTGTATGAATGGCTCACTCTTTACACTTTTGGCTGCAATTTAACCTCTGTCTAGACTTTCAGTATTTCTAAAATAAAATGCAAGATCTGCCTCCAGACAGGCCTTTTGTTGGTGTAGAAATTTATGAAACAACCTTTAGAATGCCCCTGGATATAACAAAATTGACCTTTAAGGTGAGTATGAGTCAAATTCTGAGACAAAACTGCCATTTCTCCCTCAATGTATAAGAAGTATAACATTCAAGGCCTGGTTCTAAATACTTACTGTTCGCATTGTACTTGAGTCCATTTCCAATACTATCTACTAGATATTTTAGAATCCTTTGAACTGTTGGCAAGAAAGATGCTGTTTGAAAGATATGAAAATCCTGCTAACACTCTTTTCTTGCAGGTATAGTAATGAAAGCCTTTCTCCCAACACTAAATGAAAAATGTATCTACATGGGGTGTGGACTGAGTCAGTTCTTCCCATTTCTGAATATGACCTGTTTTATCTTTCCATCTGCTCCAGAAATACTGTAGGGGTGCCCCATAAAGTCGATATAGCATTCTGTTTGTAGAAGAATCTTTCTTTTTCCCTTGTTTTAAATAGAAAGGTTTTTTAAATCTAAACACTTAACCCTTTAGTGTTGGCAACATGAAACAAAGATTATTGTTAAAGGCAAGTCTTCCAACTTTTTCTGCTTTTCTAGGCAGCACCTAGAATATTCTTGTCCAGTTTCTGCCAAGCTTAAAGGAATGCGTATACGAAAGGATAGACAGACTATGAAAAGCAGATCAACAGCATCACACACTGGCCACCATAAAGCAACAGCATTAAACACAGGTACTTCTGTCATCCACGTGCAAGTTACTGGAACATTCTAATGAGGTAAATCTCCCTGGTGTTTCCCTTCTTTATGTCTCCCAGCCTGCCAAAGAGCAGCCCAGATCTTTTGCAAATGAAGTTATTTCGGATTGCTCAGCTGAGGCAGGTGTCCAAACTGGTAAAACATACCATTGTGGCTACAAAGTTTATTTTTCTCTCACATGCTTCCACTCCTTCTCAAAATCATTTCAAAACATAACTGCTGCATAACTTGAGTAACAGGCAGACATTTCTGACTCATTTATTTTTGTATCTCTTTTTATTTTTTTTAACCCACATATTTCTCTAGAGGGAGCGAAAGACAAGACCAGATGAATTGTCTAAGTGTATGTCAGCTACAGCCTTAGGACAATGGAAACATCTCTAAGCAAGAATTAAATATGCTGAAGGATTGTGTCTATGTCTCTTCTTTTTCTATTTGTCCTGGAACAGGTTAATGGCATTCATTACATCCAGTAGATTTATATACAGAAACAGAATATCATATCAATGGGAATGAATGCTATGCAAAGTGTATTTCAGGAGTAAAAAAAAATTTTTTGGTCCATTGTGATCATTTATTACAAGCAATATTTTAGAGTAACTGAACGTTTTCAGAGGCTAAACTGCTTGATTGACATGAAAGTATCAAAAACTGCAATTTCTACACCCACAGAACAGGCACGCAGATATAGACATGCAGATATAGATAGTACAGGTGAAACTCATTTTGCATGTGATGTCGGACTAACTACTGATACACTGGAATTACAAGGAATAAGCACAATTTAATACATATAGGGCTGCTACAGTCCCAAAATGATTTAATGGCTGAAATTAGGCCTCAAAACTGTAACTTGTTAGCATGAAAGATATAACAGCATATCTAAAAATAACTTCTTATAGTTTGCTCTTGTCCCATTTTGTGATTATAATCAAGTATTGCCTCCAGATAATAAATTCTGAAATCTGCAGAAATAACTCCATTTCCAAAAAAACAATTATCAACCAAGGAAAAGCAATGAAAAAATCTAGGAAGATTGTACAAGAATTTGGAGAGCACATGCACCCACGAACATTTACTTTTTACAGACAGTGTGTATACTTTTTTCTACACAATGGGTCATGGGTTTAATGTAATTAAAAATCCTCCTCAGGAATCTCAACATAAAACTTCCACAATAGCTTTCGAACACATCTTTGTTGGCGTAAAACCTACATAGAGAATCAGCAGAACTACCTCACCACAAAAAATCTCTCTATTATGCTAATGTTTCTATCACATGAAAACCACCCTGATGTGAGAAATAGTGATATCTCAGTGAGACAGGATAAAGTAAGGCGAACTGCACGTCTTTGATCTGGCTGAAAGTGCTCTGCATTCTGATGAGAAATTCTGCTGGGATCCTAGGAGATGAAAGGATTTTTTTAAAGTCTGACAGTTAACAGAGTGGGGGAGGCATTCAGAAGAAAACAAAAAGAGGAGCACCAAAAGCAGATGACGTCATGCCTCAAAATGGCCTTTACCATCTTACTGACACGTTCCACAATGTAGCATAGCAGTTTCCACACAGCTATTCTTGAGAGCTCAAGATCCTCTGTGGAGACAGTATGGCTGGAGATCCACTGCTTTAAAGGGATAGAAAGCTGAAACAAGCCTAAATATAATACGTATATTGTATTTTGGGACCCTAAGTGCATTATGGTAATGTTCCAGAATACTACTTTATGAAACTATGTTCTGCTTGACATGCTACAAGAAAAGCCTCCAGTCTACAAAGTTTACAAATACAAGTTCTGGTACTCTCATCTTAAGGAAAACCCCACACAGAGAGCATGAGAATGCTATTCACTTCCCTCTGATTCTTCCCACAGGCACAGTTTGCCCTTTCGTACCAGGAACCTTCCAACCTTTCAAGGGCCTTGGAATTGACTACCCTTCACTGCAGATTGCCAGAGGCACTCAACACTGGGGAGAGACATCAAAATCTCCTCCTTATACTCTACAAGCAGTTAAGGAGAAAAACACAGGGCTCTGGGAACATTCTGTTTATTTATGTTCAGGTAAATGCACATATAGCCAACTTACCAGGCCATGTACATGCCAGTTGCTCACAATGGATTTGTATACCTTAGAAGAACAAAAGCTTTTCACTGATACTGCCTTTTCTTTCTTAGAAGTTTAGTCTCCTTACATAAAGTACAAAAATTGTGCTTTGAACTGTTTCTCATTAAGTCAGAAAAAGAGATTTCTTGTCAAAGTTTCGCTATTTCTTAACTCTCCCTCTCTACCACCTCCTTTACGTCTCATGGTGTGGCCACTTTTGCAGGACTTTTTCTATGTCAAACATCCTCCCGGCTGCAAAGAGATATCTTTGTAAAATGTCCTTCATTCGAAGTCCAGCCTAAGTGCAAAACGTAATAAACAATAAAAGGGGCCTTGTGGATACTAACTTCACCTCCTATTTCCTGAAATTAGCACACCTATTTTCATTTGAAAGTGAAGCTGATGTTATAATTGGGATTTTTACATTTTCACATGAATTACAGACCTCACTACACTGTTTCACTACCTGCATATTAATGCATTTTGAGAGTAGTTTCATGGATCATTCTGGAAAACTCAATCTAACATCACCAAAAGACTAAGCATTTTGCAACACCAAAACAAAGCAGCATTACAGCGAAACACACACGAAAAATTCTAACTAAAGCATGCCTGACAAGCAATGTGACACATCAGTACCCCTCTATTCTCTCCACACAGACTACTAAAAGCTGTATCAATTTCAAATGATATTTGCTATGTGCATAACTACACTCTCACCAGCCCCAAGAGAATTATTTCTTAGAGAAACAGTAAATAACTGTTATTATTTTTGAACTGCAAATCTCTCTTTTAGAATGTGTTTTTAAGGATAAAAATCTTGTCTTTTAAACTGATATACTAACCAGGCATAGCTGAAGAGTGGTGAGGACAGTTATATGTTAGATATTCCCATTCTATTCTCTCCCTCTTGCTATGGAACATTTTCTGTGCTTCTAATTTTTTGTCACTCTCTCTGAACCTCTTGTTTTCAAAAAGAAAGAACCTGTAAGATACATTACATATGAATATCTCACTCCGAGTATCTGGATTTTATCTGTACAATTTTGAGACTTGGCAATTAAACTACCACACTTTCCTCTTGGTATTAGGGCATTCGAAGGCCTCTTGGCACCCCTCACCCTACAGAGCCTGACTCCATCAGCCAGAACTTAAGTCTGTGGCACAATGTACATTACGATCTTCAAGACTGTTAGCAAAAGGTACTAACAGCACATCTGTAAAACAAAAACAAAGGGTTGTCTTAAACTTGCTTTACTTTCTCCTGTTTTCATCTCACCTGATGCAAGACGGAAAACTTATTCCAGACCACAGATTCCAATGGGACCAATGAAATCTTGATCAGAAGGAACCAAAGCTCCACTAACCTCCTCTTTGTAACAGAGCCTTCTTGCTCCTTTTGTTTTTTCATTACAGGATATTCCTAGTATTAGCCAACTAGGTTTCTCTTGTCTCCATCTTTAAGCTCTGAGGTTCAGACACTGCCCCAGTAGTACCAGACAATCAGAGATCTGAAATCTAATGCAGTCAGACACTTAGAACTATGCATATACTTAAAACAGCCACCCAGTAAACTTCTTCATCAAACTAACAATCATTATTATTCACAAATAACAACCTGACACCATTTGTAAAGATGTTCTCTCATGCACTTTGACAGGATGAGTTACTTTCTCCATCAGGAAACCTAGCTCTCAAAATGCGTGCATAATCACCTGTAAAAGCACTAATTTATTTTAGTGATCAGCAAGAATTACTGCTTAGTGTTGATATTGAGATGTATTGACCTGGAGCAAGCAAGCATTCAACATGACGCTAGCAGAAGAGATACCAAATACACTTCACTCAACACAAAAATAGTTGCAGAAAACCCTAACAACCTATGTCTAAGGTGAACTACTCAGCTTATCTGGAGAGCATGAAGCACTAAGGGAATAAAAACCAAAACTATACTTTATTTAGTCTTGCTGACTTGATCATTACCACAGCATTCCCATCCTTATTTCTGTTCATTTTAAGGAAACAAGATTCCTTGAATCCCACACTTACACATGCAAATATGCATACAGCCAATTTAGTTAAATTATGACTTAGAGAACAAAAAGTATCAGAAGGAAAAAGTGTAAACAAACATAATTCAGCACCTCTACTGTAAATCATAGCTGGAGGTTTTATTAACTGTTCAGTGGCTCAGACTAACATGCTTGACAGGGGTCCATGCCAGAGGTCCAGAAGGAGGTTAGCCATCACGAAGGAAAAGTTACCACGAGGGCTCTTAGCTGTGAGTTGTAAGACAAGTAGATGAACTTATTTTTCAGAAGAGAAATCAAAGCCAGTAAACTAGAAAACATCAGTCTTAAAAGGGCAAGATTTCATAGTATTTACTTATATGTCTCAAAGTTCATGCTGGGGGGAAAAGATGCTTACTTGTAGAGATAATATTCGGCTTGATCCACTTCCTCTCGTGAAGAAATGTTGTCAACAAACTGATTGAAAAATAAGAAATAAAAGTTTCAGAGGGAGCACTCACAACACATATTAGAAGAAAATGCTACTTCAATAAACAAAATGCATTTGTTTGGCATATTTAGGTATCTGAGAGTACTGGAGGTCTTAAAGTCTTTGCCTGCTCTTGCCCAGGTTTCTTCTAGACTGCTAAAAGTAAAATCTTTTTAAACTGAGACAACTCCCCTTTTAGCTTTTAAGACACATTATGCACCCTGAAAAAACGAAGTCTATCTCAGAATTATGCCCATATAGCTCAGCACGCTGTATTTTTGCTGCTCCTCTCTAAATTTTTTGCTCTTTACTCGCATCTTTTAATTTGAGAATACATTCAGTTCCTTACTTTTTTCCCCCCAATTTTGAGTGAGTCTTGACACACCTTACTTCTCTTTCTAAAAGGTATTCTTTTTCCTAACATTTTCCTGTTGCGCCTATTCATACTATAACTTCTGAAGGACAGCAGCAACAGCATTTTGTATTTCACCACACACATAAATATCGGTAAGAAAAAAATCACCCCTGTGCTGTAAACCACAATTTTCCTCTCATTTAAAACCTTGTGTACTCCAGGCAATCTTCCAAAATTCCCACTACTATCAACTATTTAAATAAAAGCCAAGTTTTCAACCAGATTTTTTCTTACGGTAACAGTGAATCCTGTTTTCCTGTAGGTTTTCCTGACATAAGCATAGATGCTGGAACACTCCAGAGTCTTCCCAATATAATACCTTTAGCTTAGAATGTATAAACGACCACGTTCTCAAGATCAGCACTTCTCTTTATCCCAAGCACAGGCTAAAAATAACAGTTTCAGCTGACTGATACTTGCTCTCCAGTGTCTTAACTCTCCTTGCATGCTGTATACAGGTAGGTCTCATCTTTTGCGTGTGGCAACAGCATGTCTGTGTGCTGTATTTACATTCCAGAAAACAAGAATCTGATGTGAGCTCCAGGTATTGGAAAGTGGGCCTGTCTGACAATCTGGAAATACCACTTCTCCCAGGAAGAGGTCAGCCCAAAGCAGGAACATGAAGGGAAGAAACAAAGCTGATTAAATAATAAGAGAGGCAGGAACACCCATTTGCCCCATGGACACTCTCTCAGAAGCAATGATCAAGAATGCTTGATCTGTATAAATGCTTGATCTTGTAACTGTACAAAATATTCTGTCATTCCTTAGTTAGTGGTGCCAATGACCCTAATTGGTGGTGTTACTGACATACCAGGGTGGTGACTCAGCTTCTAGATAATTTTGAAGGTTGAAATTAGTTGGGTTTTTTTGGTTGTTGTTTCTTTTAAACAAGTGACATTATTTATTCTCCTTCTTCAGTACAAACATTCCCTTACACAGGGAACTTAAAAGCACATCTCACGTGTCTGCCTTCACTCCCCCTCCTCACATTAACCCCTTTGGAGGATAAAACTGGTTACTAATTCCAGTAAAAATAATTGTTTTGCTTATCCCACGCCAGCATTTGTCCTGCCTCAGTCTGCTGAGGCAAGGGAATAAAACAATAAGGCAAAACTTATCCACCCCCGTCTCACTCTGAAGGGATCCTGGGAGCGGAGGGAGGTGCAGGCCAGCAGGCAGTGTGCTGATTCACTGCATTCCCTCAGCGTGGGTTCTGATAAAGTGCCCGAGGGGAGGTTAAAAATCTCACTAAGACAGAAACCACATAAGGGCAGGGAACTTATATAAGAGAAATACATACCCCAGTAATGAAGTAAGGCCTGATTTTACAGAGGAAAAAAAATAATACTTCTGTTTTGAAGACGCTACTGTTCAAGTGTTAACTAGTAAGTACAAAGTAACAATAAAACAGCTCTACACAGCAATTTAACAGTATAACAAGACATTTAGGATCCCAGAAGTCCCAGCAGAGGTGATATCATTTTTCCCCTCTCAGCTCACTTGATTTCATAAGCATTCCACTGTAATTTCCATCACGTTATGACTGGGATTTATTTCCTTACCCGGGCTATTGTCAAAGAGCTGACAGGCAGCTTTCTTTCATAAGTTCTGTCCATTAAGTGGGCTAGGTCAGCTGAGAAAACAGAAAAAGAGTATGTTTAATCAACTGGCATTACAGGAAAATCTGCAGAGCTATCATATAACCTAGAATAGAACCTCTGTCCATGAAATCAAATTCTAGTTCCTTGTTAACATCTCATTTTGAAGTTGTATGAAAACAATACTTTCAATTATTGTTAAATATTTTAACAGAAAACAACACAGGGAAAGGTTCTCAACACTATGACTTTAACTTACCAGAAAAAAGGTGGAAGAAGCAAACTACCCTATCATGTGTTGGATGAAATTAGTATAAATACATAAAATTCACACTTGCTTTCAAGCTTAGCATATGCTGGACAGTGCTTTTGGCATGGGTTTGTCCTTTATTTTATGGTAAAACAATGAGACACGGAAACATACAGTCACAAACAGCAACTCAAAGAAATCCTGTCAAACAAACTGGGCGCTATGCCAGTACCTTATTAACTTTATAGCATTCTGCTCCAGCAGTTGTATAACAACAGTAATTTGACCATAAAGGAACTTTAAGCTTCTGACTGTTGAACAGGTAGCCAACCATTGCATTTAATGAATTTAATTGGAAGTTAAATTAATTTAATTTAGAGTTTCAGTTTTGTACTGTTCCTGGAAAATAATGACGACTCAGGAAGAGTAAGCTGTTTACTGTACGCTTAGCGTAGGCTGTTTTGATTCTTAGCTGAGTGTGGCAGTTGCACTTTCCCCCCCACGCCCTGAGAACTGGTGTGGCAGTTGCACATCCCCCTCTCAGAACTGGGGCCTTCAATGGGGCAGTTACCGGCTCTCTTTGTGGAGATCCAGAGCCGGTGGGCAGGGTCCTCAGTAGAGGAGGGGCCAAGCGTGTCCACAGCCCAGAGAAGCCGAGAAGCTTCTCGAATGCCCACAGCCAGATCTGAACAGACTATAAATGGAGTTCCTGCTGGAGACCCCCTTTGTGTGGTCTCCTCGGAGCTGCGGGTCTGCCATGCTGCCGGAGTCCCTCCCCTTAGACGGAGAAGCCGTCTAAGGTAACCTCCCAGGACGGGGAGCGCCTCACCTCCATGTGTGGGTAAGTGATAAATTACTGAATACATGCTTTAATAAGTCCTCACCTGGTAGGCGAGTGTAATTCCTTGTCTGGGACAGACAAGTGTAAATTCCTTGCCTGGTAGGCAAGTGTAAATTCCTCATCTGGGACAGACGAGTGTAAAGTCCTGGCCGCAGTAGGCTAGTGCTTATCTCTTATGGGCAAAACGGGGCAGAGAGGGCTCTGGTTTGTTTTCTTGTGAGTGCGTATATGCACGCTGTGGATCCTCATTATTCTTATTTCGCTGCACCCCAAATAATCTCCTGACCTAATATCTGAACCTGTATCTTGTGTTATCGGAGTGCTAACTAATTGTATAAAGCCCGTTTCTAACTGGCCAGAATAAAGTTTGGTTTGGACCTTGTTGTCCGCCTCAACTTATTTTGGGGTGCTTCTGTGACACTGAGACATGAACTGGTGATATTTAGGTACTTCCATCATATCCTTTCTTTCTTTCTACTCTCCCACATATTCCGAGACGAGGAATCTGACATTTGCACCATTAGCACCTTGCTTCATCCTTTGTACCCCAAGACTCCAACTGTTACTAAACCAGTCTATTGTTTGACACCTCTCATCCTTCCAAGAGCTGATGGGTTGGCTGACTTTACAATTCATTTTCCAAAACGGTCATTCGACCTCCACACCTGGCAATGAAATGTGAGGTAAGAACAACTCGCAGCACCACATCAGAACTGGCTAAGCCTTCTACTCTGTCAAAGCTGTCAGGGGCAGTGAGCAGCTCTGCACCAGAAACATACTGTGTCTCTGAGGGATGCAGTCCATGTATATTCTGTCCAAAAAATAAGTGATATCACTACTCATCATTTTAAAAACACACGTGTACTGCCAGTGAATACTGCAGGGTATACAGTCCTAACAGTACGAATGGCATTCAATGCTACTCTGACCTTACAGGCACTCTCTCCAATTACAACACATGTGCAAAGATTTTTGCTGCAGTAAAATGACAGAGCCTTGATTTGGAATAAAATGGTTGACTCTCAGTCTGGACAACATTGCAGTCTGCCACACAGCAGTATTTTTTGTTTACATAACGCTTTCCTTCCTGAGGCACTTTAGGGCATTCTTCAAAACACCAAAAGAGCATCTCTGACATACATTTATCTCTGGCTGACGGAAGGCAAGCATTTTGTGACCATGAAAGCAAAGGAAAATCTGGGGGAATGTTACTGAGGCAAGTACCAGCTCCTACAAAATACAACACAGGATGTTGAGCTGATGTGGGCCACCAAGGTCATGCTATACCAGATAACCACTAAAACAGTGGACCAACTTTTTTAATGGTAAAGAAATTTCTGTAGGAATATCTTTGCAAGAAGTGTCTGTATTTGACTTTATATTACCCATATCTCTAGCACTCACAAAGATCATGATGGAGCACATAGGTAAAGACTCTGAGGGTATTACCAGTACTGCTACAAGTTAGAGAGAACGGATGCTATGGCCAAGTCACCTTGTCAGGAACTAAGAATTGACTTGCCTAAACATACTAAGCCAAGTCTCATCCAACATAAATCATCTGCATTTCAAGATAGCTGGAAAAAAAGTATTCACATCTGCTCTGTTTGATGACATAGCAACATGGACCTGAGAGAGACAACTGCACAGGTTTAGAGTCCAATTATCTATTCCAGAGCTATTTTTGTTATGCATCACCCTCTGAAAAAGTGATGCCTAAGACCATTTTGGGCCACACTCAATCCCTGAGCTTGATGTTTCTTTCGTCTAGGTGCTCATTTCAGGAAACACTTAGTACTCAAGTAGAATATAAACCAAATTAATGCAATGCCATGAGTACAAGACTGTCAGCCATTTATACACAGGCCTCCACTGGAAGAGTTCACACACTGAATTTTACTGATTGACCTTTTATGCTGTCTACAAAGATGGAAACTCTGCATCGGAACTTTAGCATGGAAAGCAACATAAAGCACCTATCTATCAGTCCCAGTGTAAGAGCCACAACAAAATGGAAACTGATTAAACCTTAAATAATAGAAGACAAATCAAGTTAATGGGAAATTAAGCTTTGTTTCCTGATACATTGCCACTTCTGCTGTAGTTTCCAGATATGAATAATTTTCAATGAGTAATTCTTTCCCTGTTTGTTTTCTCTTAAGAGCAGCTAAACTCAGACTTCTTTTTCTTCATATTCAGGATTTGAAATAATTCAGCTACCTTTTCTAAAATGAGTTTACTCCGTAAGTTGCTATTCAACAATCAAGATTAAAGCTTTTTCTTAGATATAAACATCTGGACAGAAGCACTAGAATGCAAGAATGTGAATGTCAGAGTCTCCTAGCATTGTTGGAAGTAAACCTTGAGTGCTAACATTGCTGTATAAACAAAATAAACACTTTCATGGCCAAAGCAGAATTCCATGTACGTTCTAACAGACAGATCCTGTAAGTGCTTTTACATTACTTATCTGATAGCCATTACCAAAGAGAACACCAGTATACATAAGTCTGAGCTAAGGTCACTTAACTGAGGACATGACTTCACACTTGTCTCTAGAATATTGGTATCTGAGATTTCACATTTACTTTTATTTTCATTTGTTCATAGAAACTCGATGTCTTGCTGCCTGCAACAGGGTGATTCAGGATGACTGGGAAAATATTGGCCCTCACCTTCCAAGTTAGTGGTTGTGACGTCTAATACCAGTTTGGTGGCATAGGAAATCAACAGTTTCAGTCTGATTTGCAGGGTGCACCTATCCACAGCATGTAGCCACACCAACAAGTGGTACATTTGACCACCAGGTAAGGTCACTACCCTCTTATTCTTAGAAGTGGTCTATCCAGGACAGAGTTGAAATCCAGTGATGTGGCAGCAACAAGAAGGTGGATACAACTGTGACACAAAGTTTACCTGTCCTAGAAATGATGGGCAGAGCTAACACTTTAACTCACAGGCTAACATTTCGTTTTCTATATGAAGAAAGTCTTGATTTACTTTAAAGACCCAAATAAAACACAAAGGAAAGCTGAGGCAAGTACTTTGCCTTAGAAATGTATATGTTTCACATTTCTCAGTATGCCGACATCCCTAGCAGCTTCTGGAAAGAACTACAGCTTTGTACCAAAGAAGGCTTTGAATGGAAGTTATTCAAATGTGCAAATGCGGCACTGCCACCTGGTGTTGCAGTTGAGCCATTTTGGGTACCATGAGTTTTTCTAAAAAGAAACCCATTTCCTATCTCATTTGGATTCTGCCATCCCCTGGGATTCTGGTAACTGCTATTCTTCTCATCAAGATGTTTATTGTCACATAATTTTAACCTTGTTAGTGACAAACCAATATCGACATTGGAGAATCTAAGTCCAGACATGCCTCCCGTTTCCTTGATATCTCATTTTTAATAAGAAGAATCCAAACTGCTTCTAGATATGTTACCCTCCTACCAGCAAGCAGTTTGTAAATTCCAAATTAATGTATTTTCATTTCTTACCTTTTTGGACAAATGTGCTCTGTACACAAAATACAGTGTTGTTCTTGCCCACACTTCTGTCATTACTGAAGTTTGCTAAATTCATTCATGTTTGGCATGCTGAGACTATGCAGAAGAGAATAAAGCATATCTTACAGACACCATAAACGAGATGCGATGGCACCACAACATTGCAGCAGGGAAACAGAACTGACTTTAGTTCTTTTCTCCTCACAACATCAGTTTGCAGAGTAAGAGTTCTGAAACAGTGTTTTAAATATACCAAAAAAAAGCATCCCCTCAACACAAGGAATTAACTCTAGCTACAATTACTACAAGTTACTATACAGAGCATTGTATGTGCAACCATACAAATGACAGCTACAGAGCAGGAGTCTGCAGGGCTGTCTCTTCTTTGAAAATGCTAAAACAGCTGACAGCGTGTTAGCTTGTTTCTCTTTTCTGTGAACACAAAAACAAAATGCAAAGTAGTTCTTTGAAAAGCAAAGAACAGACATCTGCTTTGGACCAAGATCTTCGGCAGAGCAGCAGCGAGAGCTGTGTCTGCCAAAGAGTGACAAAAGGTCTTGCCAGGCCTGGGGAAAGACAAGCATGGACTGCAGCAGCACTTGCACAACGTTTTCTTCTGCACTGGATTTCTGCTGCCTACAATGTTTGTCTAAGTAAGAACCCCTTTTTGTCTGGAGGTGACTGGTTTAAATGCATCCCAGAGCACTAGTTTGTGGCTCCTGCCCAGGAAACACTGTATGAGCAGCCCTGTTCACAGTGAAGGGTCACAATGCATTAACAGTCTCTGCAGGATCCAGGCCACAGTCATGAGCACCCACTGGTTGTTTCTGGACTGTGTACAGTAAAACAAGCTGGCAGTACCAACCTAGCTGTTTATAAATAAGAGAAACAAATTAGTGCATAAAAAAACATTACTATGATCATTTTGTCTGTCTTCCTGCCTGACAAAAGCCCTTGAATTTCACATGCTAACTCTCCTTTCAACCTCATAATCTGCGTTACAATTAACAAATACAGTTCAGGGGCCCAGGAATAAAAAAAGGAAGACAAAGATTATGGACCGCAAAACAGTTTCACTCATGGTCCACAATAATGTATATGTATCTTTAGCATGGAAAAAAAGTTTTGCATGATGCTTTTCTTTCAACATAGTTGCCAAAAAGATGGTGGCATGTCATTTCAAATGCAATCTAGCCAAAGAATTTAGCTATGAAATTTGTATGAGAGATCACAGTACCATATGCAGATACAGGTCTATGTACAACCTCTCCAAAATAAAATGTTTAGTTGCATTTTTTCCCGGAAGACAAATTTAAAATTTCAACAAGAAATTTAACTTTCTTTCAAGAAATGTAACTTTCCCTCCTGCAAAACACTGAGGAAAACATTCTTTCAAAAAAACCCGTTTTACAACAGGAGTGCCCTCTAATACTTGTATAATAGGTCTTCTTTTGTAGTGCATTACAATTAAAGCAACGTCAATGAATAGGACACTTGAAGACAGTCTTAACTGTCAGACACAGAACTATGACATTCATAAAAGTTTTGGATTTTGTAAAAAAAAAATAAGCTTGTAGAAACCAAACTTTAATCAAATGAGCAAATTCTTACTTGTTTCTGCATTATAGCTTTGTGTATTTATGACAGATTTTTAAGATGTTGGCCAGATTTTGACATAGAACCTCAGAAGTATTTTACTCCACACATTTTCTTATTTTGAAGTATTTATAGATGATGAGTTAGTCTACAATGAGTTCAGACTGCAATTAATTAGTCAAAGTGGAGTAAAAAAAAGAAATGTTTCTCACCCAGGCTATGCTCATCTTTTTGTCTCTTCTCCCATTTTGAGCTGTCCACATAGGCTGCAGAAAGAAGAGATCTTCTACCTAAGGAAGAAAGAAATCACTACATAAGCCAGGTTGCTTAAACATTTCTAAAGAAGTATACTAATGCTTCATTAGATATCACCTTTTTCTGTCACATTTACTGAGTGGGATGCACTGAACTGCCTTTATAACACAGCTACCAGCAGCAGCTACAATAACAGTTCAGATTCCTTGTAGATGGATGAGTTGTAACCTTGTCATTTTTAAAACAGAAAAGTTTTCCCCTAGAAGTTTTTTTTCAGGATGAAACAAATCTTCCCCAAACCAAACTCTGTGTTTAGGGAAAGCATAAATTTGTATATGGTTGGAAAAAAAAAAAAAAAAAAAAAACGAACAGCAAAAAAGGATAGCTTCTTTGTGCACAGAGACCTTTTTCATCCAATGCTAGCAATTATTTAAATGTAGGCATGAAAGAATAAGGATAAAAGATGAATACACACAAAAAAGGCTTTTTTATTCTTGTTGGATGGTTGTTTTTCCAACCTGTAAAGATCTATCTTACTGGAAATGAAAAGTAGATGGTCATCAGTAAATACTCCATGTTTGATCATCTCTTTTTTTGTTGCATCTCCTGTGAACTGCAGAGTTCACTCAAATGTTTTTGAAAGTTTTTTCAACTACTCCTTCTACCAGCTTTGAAATCCGCTCAAGACACTATTCTAGCTTTTGACACAAAATGGAAAACGCTTTGATTGGAAGAACAAACCATGATGTTTGTGCATCACTGACAGATGATGAGGCCTTGAGGATGCATGAGGAACATCTGGATAAAATTTATTGAAGGAAAACACACGCAGAAGGTTGCAGAAATTAATGTTAAGAAACATCAAATATTTTTAAAAATAAACTTTACTATGCTACACAGAATTCTTAGCAACTACCTTAAAGCCCTTATATGAAAATCTATCTGCTACCGCTAAAACTTTGTTATTCTTGGATGTGAAGTAATTTCTCTGCTTATCATCCTTCTGACATACAAGTATACACACATATTCAGCTCTGAACATCTTTGCAAATTCTTGCCAAAAAGACCGGATACACCAAATTCCACAGTCAGAATGTGAGAATATGTACAACACTTTACCAAAGAAGAAAGTCAGAAAGGGAGGTATTTTTGTTTTGTCGGTGGGATTTCTTCAAAGCCATCTTTCATTATGCTGATAGAAGGTGCGCACAAAAGATCTGGGGCTTTTTATAGGATAAACTCCTAGCTGCCACTAGAAAGTGTGAGGCTTTAAAGAACTATTTTCTACAGCAGAAGCAACTGTCTGTACGAAGGTGCTTTGCTCAGGTAAGCTGGAAGTCAGGTTTGAGCTCTTCACTGTGGCGCCCTGCCGAGCAGCTCCAGTGCCAGAAGGAGCGAGACACGGGCACCGGCGGCCTGGAAGCGGCACGGAGGCATTTCTGCTCGGGGAAGCTGACAAGGCACGACCAAGTGACCCATCACCACCACGCTTTCAGTAAACACTAGTGAGTTCTGCTCCTCCCGAAGGTCAGGATTTTTGGAAAAGTGGCTTTTGGAAAACACCGGCCCTGGCTGTGCCGCTGCCGCCGGTGTTGCCGGCGCTGCCCCGGGTGTGGCGGCCGCCATGCAACCCCGCGTGACCTCCCGTGACCCCAAAACGCAGCTCGCAAGCTATGGAATTAGTGAGGTGGCCCACCTACTAAAAAAATAAAAAGCCACTACCCTCCCGCGCCGCACGGTAGGGACAGGCCGTTCTCGGAGCCGCCTCCCATTTTGCAAGTATCTGTACCAAAGCGAAAGGCCCCGCGCCGCACCCCGGCCATGCGCACGCTCCCCGCGGCCCCGCCACGGCCCGGCCCCGCCGCCACGGCCCGGCCCCGCCGCCGCAGCGAGCCCCGCCGCCGCCTGCCAAGGGACCACCGACCTGCCGCAGCGCTGAGGGCCCTCCCGCTCCAGAGCACGCCTCGCCGCAGCACGGGGGCGGCCATGGCACCGGGGCAGGAGGCGAGGGCCGCCGCGGGAGGGAGGCCGGGCCTGCGAGCGCCCCGCCCCCGGCGGGCCCGGCGCAAGATGGCGGCGGTGCTGGTTGGCGCCTCGCAGCGGGCGGCGCGGCAGGCGGCGCGGCGCTCGGCTGTTCGCCCGCCCGCCCCGGGCTGCTGGGGCTGCGCGCCTGCAGGTACCGCGGGCTGTGAGGCGGGGGGGTGCGGGGCCGCGGCTCTGGGCTGCCCGCCGGCTGGGGCGCCGTCCGGAGAGCTACAATTCCCGGCGGCCGCCGCCGGTCCCGTGCCTGACGGGAGTTGTAGTTCGGAGTGCGCCGAGGGGCTCCCCGCGGGGCTTGAGGCCGCGCCGGAGCGGGAGAGCCGTCCCGGGGATGGGCTGGCAGCAGCGTTACGCCATTTATCCCGCGCTTGCCGGCGGCTGGATATGAGCCACTAGAAAACAAACAAACAAGCTGCTTCATAAATGCGTATTTATTCTGGAAGGGTGACAGCGTTATCCAGGCCCTGGGCTGCATCTGCTGGTTGTCACCACCACCATGGCCGGGCCTTCCAAAGGCGCTCCCTGGGCCCCGGCAGGAGCCGTGTGGCGGCTCCCAGCACAGGCGCCGCCGGGGGTTTGCTCCATGCTGGGCTCTGTCAGACACCTCAGAGATGGGAAGATCCCCCCTGCATGGTGCTCTGCCCGCTGCTCCCCGCTGGCCTGCCTGTTAGAGGCTGTGTTCTCTGGCATGGCCTGCACTGCCTGCGAGCACAGTGATCGTGTCAGTCTCCCTCCTCACTCCTCAAAGGCCCTTGTATTTGTTTTTGCACTGGTTTGTTTCTGTAGCACTGTAAGGTTAGGCTTTAAGGGAGTGGTGGAATTGAGCTAATTGAGTTCAAGAAGGCTAAAATTCTGCTTCCCCAAGCTCTCTGCTGACACTGCCTGTGACCACGGGGTGTCCATGTGGTGTGGGACGCCTGCCACACCCCAGGAACCAGCATGATTCCCATATCAGCTCTGGAGAGACCCAGGACTGGTTTGGTCTTTCAGTGTTAGACCAGCTGAACATTTGTGGGAAGTAAGTGGCTGGGAAATCCAGGCAGATGTCATGCTGGATGACGTGTGTTTGTTTACTCGTTGGAACTGTTTCCATTAAATTTAATAAGCAAAAGTGCCACTTAATGTAATTTTTTCTTCAGACTTTATGAGGTGTGTGATTACCATGCTTCACTTGCGTAGAAAACAAGTGGCTGGTTACATTTTGCTATAGAAATGCAAACTAATGTAAACTAATACAGTGACTGTCCGTTACAAAATCATGGGTTGCAACTAAAAATCTACTGGAGACCTGGTTTTGTGACAGCAAAAACTTCACAAATAGCACCTGCATGATGCTTTTGTTAAAGGAGGTTACAACACAGTACAGTCGACATCAGCACCCAAAGTTAATTTTGAGATTCTAAACTCAATGACTGTTGTAACTCTGATGTCTGTTCTGTACCAGAACTTCGCCAGGTCTCCTGAGTGTTACTACAATTACTACAATGCAAATAATAAGCTTTATGTTTTTTCCTTTTGTCTTCCTACTGCATTTGGAGCTTCCAGAACAATGCATTCTACAGTAGTGGGGACAGCATATGTGAAGAAAGGAAGCTGTGCCATAGTGAATTGTGCTGAACAAAGAGATGACGAGACAAATCCTTATAAAAGCATGAAAGGGGGGAGAGATTTTATTCTTGTGCAGAATCCTCTTGTACCTTGGCTACGTGGAGAGGAATGGTGCCCCTAGTTTTTTATTTGGACATCAAATAAATATTTACTTTTTCATCCTTGTACGCATTAACACTGGAAAGCTGTGACAAGAGTGCTTGAGTTCTCTCGTTAGTGACATGAGCAACTGCAATTTTTACAGTCTTTTTTTTAGTGTCATGCTGCTGGTCGTCTGGCATCACACTGTAATTAACAGCAGTAATTCATAAATGCGAAGTTCAGTAGTATTAAAACAGACAGTGTGACATAAGACACAACCTTCCTCTTTCTTTTTATGGTAGGGAAGCGGTATCTGCTAACAGAAAATGATATAAAGTTGCAAGAATTTCAACAGATGAAAGTCACAATTATAAAAGAAGTCCACGGCAATAAAGGTATTAGTATTTATTTCATAATCACCATTCTCAATTTTAGCATGAGTCCTAGGAAACAAGATGGTCAAGTCATTATAATATGACACGAAATTGACTCCATTTAGAGGAACAACTTATATCTTCCTCTTGCAAATGTTTTGCAGCTAAAATTATCGGGAGATCTGAGGCTTTGTAAAATGAAACAATATTAATTATGCTGTGTTAGAAAATGTGGAGAAGCTTTCAAGTATGCAAGGTGTTTACGTAAGACGTGGAATGTTTGTGTCCTTCCTTTTCCAGCTTTGTCAGGTAGTCTAACAGGAAATACTGTTTCGGTCTACAGATCTTCCTTCAAATACAGCAGCAGCAGAGGGAGTTAATACAAAGTCTGATAGCTGTTTAACTGTCCAGAGAAGGCCTATGCCAGTAATTCTCTTTTAACCTTCTCTGCAAATTTAGTTATCTTATTCTTTTAGCTTTTTCTCCTTTTACCTGATGTAAGTTCACAGTTATGCACGCAATTCCAGATGATGTATATATACTTAGAATGTGAAAAACGAGTTCAGCTTTTCCAAACTAATGGAGGAGCAAGATCGGTGGATTTTTTTTTCCAATGAGGATTTTGTCATGCTGTTTAAAGTGTATGCAAATTCCTTTCTTTAAGTAACATAAGTATAAACATAAATCTGTCCTTAATATTTAAGAAACGTTAGGTAAAACTCAGTTTCCTGCATGTTTTTCATCATATGCAGGTGTTCTAGAGATAGGAATTTACAATTGTTCCAAAGGATGTAGTTAATTTAAATTTTTTTTGTTTGGCAAGGAAGAGACAAGTAATCCAATTTAGTTTTATATAAACCAGTTTTCTGGGACGGAGAGGGAGGTAAAGTCAATGTGACAGTTTTTCTATATTAAGTAAAAGTAAAATTTAAATCAGGCAGTGGCAAGTCATAATGTTATTATATTTTGCTGTAATTATAATGTACTCATATTGGGGATCATTCATCCTGTATGTGAGATACATTTAATTTTTTGCCAGGAGTCAGTCACTCTTGCTAAAACACGTGTAGAAGCCAGACATTTGGCTTTACGTGTCACAGTTGACCTTATTTTGTACAAAATAGTAGCCTCTGAGAACTGATGGAAACAATGTGCTAAGCACCCATTTCTGTGTATGTGTGCATCGTTTCTGTACTTAGTGTTTAGCCTAATACTTGAAAAGAATTAATTAAGGCTAGTAATAAACTTGTTTTAGAAATGGAAAAAGCGGTAATAACTATTGTTAGACAGACTATCTAGTAGCTATTGTTTATTATAGTTACAGTACAACTATTAACTATAATAGTTATACTATTAACTACAGCAGTTAAACAATTGCCTACAGTAGTTATAATAGCTAGTATGTGTTCTTTACAAATAAAATGTTTTTTAAATTTCTGTGCACCTTTGAGCACGTCGCAAACATTATATGTATGTGCTTATATGTACATATAAACATTCTTCTGACTTCACAGGATTCAGCCTTGCATCTCAGTCCTTTGTAAGGACTTGTATTTGCATGTAGCAACAGATATGCATCCAGGGGCTGAATATGTTGTGTGTGCTCACTTTGCACCTCTTATGTAGGCTTGGTAACAGCAGTGGCACAGCAACTCCTACAAGAAAATTCGCTTCTCTGCCCAAGATGGGGGACAGCACTATTAGAGGGATGGGTCTGCCAGGTGGTACATGTGGTTTTAACCTTATATGTGTCTGAATCAGAGTCTTGAGATTACCAACTGAAGGACTTGTCTTTGTGCTTGCGTTGTCATGGAAAAATGTGCTGGATAGAGAAACCTTTTTTTTGAGGGGGGAAAGGAAGCAACTCTTAAGTTTATGGCTGTGTGTAGACATACATAGATTATGTATAAGACTCTTTGTGTTTGCATTAATTGTGAAGGAATTTAAATCTTCCCTAATAACAGTGATAAGCAGAAGTTCTTATGCTTGTCTCAATGCTGAGTGGAATTTTGTTTGTTTACTTGCTTTTTTAAAAAAGAGTATAAGGCAGAAAATGTCACTTAAGAAACTTCCTTTCTGTTTAAATTTTTTGTATTATCTGATACATTCCATCCTATACATAATGAGATTAAGTTCAAAGTGAGCATCTTGGTTTTCTGAGTCTGACATGACTTCATGGGACACCTCAGTATGTTTGTCTGTGAGAAACTTTATGCCTTTTTCTTGGTGAAAAAAATAAGCTTTCTGCTTCATTGAATCTCCATGTTTCAGGCACCAAGTATGCAACATAGGTAACGGAGTTGTCTATAAACTGCTGCTGTAATATGGTTTATTTTCAGATCCGTATTTTAAAAGTATTAAGGAAAAATTAAAGAAAAATGGAATTATTCTCAAAAATGAATTAAAAAATTTACTGCATTTATGTCAGACTTCATCTGATGTGGAACTAGCCAGAAGAGTTATTTACAGGTATTTTTAACAACACAGGTAACACTATTTTCTGTATTTATTTTTTTGCTTTTATTAGATCATGCCAGGTTATGTCTGTAGTTGAGGGCTTGCTCTAATTCAGTCGCTGTATGCATAGTTAATCCTTTAAACTAAGGCTGTATTTTCATTTACTTTGGATCTTCCTACCCTTTAGAGACTCTCAGATCAAAGGGGAGTCAAGCTGTGGGAGCAGAGTGGTGTTGTACTGTATGCAGAATGAATGGTGAGCCACATAGACACATGATCTCTCAGCTGAGGCATAGTGGTGAGTTCAGTGACTTCTTCCAGGCAAGACCTGCCTGGTTATAAGCCAGTCTGGACCAGCAGTGGCATGTCAGGAGGTTTTGTGAGTGAAAGCCCTCCCAGCAATTACAGTGTAGAAGCTATAAAGAAGCAAGTGAAACATTTTGGTTTTTTCTTTCTATTTATTTTTCAGCGTAGGAGAGAAAAAATTGAGTTACCTTAGCAGGTATTACTGCTAAAGTAGAGTGCTGCAACTTCTTGTGCTATTGTTCTGTGAACAGAAGGTAAAGTAGCTGGGAATTTTCGTGGCAGAGACCCATTCTATTACTAATCCAATGCAGTTTACTTTACTGGAAGTAGAAAAGATTAAATATTGCTAGTTAATTTATTAGTTTGATCAAAACAGTATTTTTTCCATAAAATTCATCTCCTGTTATCTAAATGTCTTTGACTGGTGCAGTAGGAAGTGTGCCTCTGCCATTGCACATACACATCTTGCTGCCTACTTAAACCTGTTTTCCCTTGACAAATTCCATGCTTTGTGTGATTAACCTTTTTTAATCTTTTCAATAGGTACCATGAACAAAATGGAATCACAGCCTTACAAAATTTTAAATTTGGACCCCTCTTTATGAGGCTATGTTATGACCTGGACCTTGAAAGACCTGCAGTAGAACTTATCAAAGATCAGGTGATTCATCTATATATTTTGAAAATGTCATTGTTATTATTATTTGTCTGATAGGAATAATTGGTATGCTATGCATGAACCTTGTGTGAGCTCATAGACATGAAGTATATGTATTACAGTAGCAAGGATGTCTGTAACGTTAATGTAAGAATGCAAATTAAAGTTTTTTATTTAAAAATAGCAAAACTGTAATTAAAAGAAAAATAGATGTTAGTTTGACTGATACATTTATTATTGTACTTCTGTGCAATTGCATCATTTGAATGAAAAGTATTGATTAAAAAATAATTCTTCAAATGAACACAGCTGATGCATGTTTTCCTGCATCTTGTGTTGCTGTTCTTTCAGTTCTGTGGTGGTGGTACTTTATCCCAGAGATATTGTTAACCAGCTGCAAGCTGTATTTCTGCTGAGATTTTGGAGTTGCGCTTAATTAATGACTTCTGCTTGCATGAACTTAAAGGTTGCAATCTGTCATTAAAAATATGATAGTGGGAATCTCTGGGAAATTCCTGTTTATTTTTAGTGAGCTTTTGACCATATTGAATCACCAGTATTTTAGAGGTTACTTGACAGAGGGACGGTTGGGGAACCCAGAGAGTGAAATGTTGAACTTGTGAAGATGGGACATGTTACAGTAGGAAGACCTGGATGCTATGCACAGTAAGAATGCTCACTGTCCTAACTTTCTTGACGCTTGCTCTGTTTGTATGTTTCTTCTCCAGAATTTGCGTGGTTTTTTCTCAGAAAGTACATCATTCCATATTCTGATGACTATGTTGTTTAAAAAGGGCCATTATGAAAGTAAGTACCGTGTTTGCTAAGGCAAATGCGTTTTGAGGAGGATGCTTCTCACTGTGTGTGTATAACTCTACATATTTCTAATAAATATTGCTGATTGATTTATGGTTTTAGAGAGCCAAACGTCATGTAAATTGATGTAGATGTGAATGAGCTGTACTGTAAAAGTTGAAGGCTCTATCTGTTTCTTACTTACTATGGAATTCTTACCATTCTCAGTTGCACAGAATTGTGATTATACAGGGGGGCTTGTTTCCTGAAGGCTTAACTTCTCTTTGGTTTGTAATTTCCCATAGCTTTTTGTTTTCTCTATTTAAAGTTTGGTTTACATGGTTTTTGGAACAGTAAGTTCTTCAACAACTTTTTGGCAATTCTGTGTTTGTGTCACAGCAGAGAATATTACCCTTTTTTCTTTGATAACAAAAGCAGACCGTAGTCTTCTTTTGGTGTGTCTTACTAGTGTGCCTACACAGAGTGGCTACTGCAATATTTACGTCAAATGCTTCAAATCAGTTGTCCCTTTGTAAGGATAAGGGGGAATCATCTGACCTGACTGAAAAGGCTTTCCATGATAAAATCTTAAATGGAGTATGGAGTAAGCTTTTCAAGCAAATCCCTTTGAAATTTATTGAACAGACAGTGCTTGGTCTCTTGATGTTTGGCAAATCTAAGTCCAGCAATTGTCCTAGAAGTTAAGACTGAGCCACTGTAAAAATAACTTGATCAGAGTTTGAATGCAGTGTTGAGGCGTAGTGGAACATGTACGTTATTGAGGAGCCGTTTGATAGTTTGCCTCAAATAATGGAAGGTTTGATAATATGTATGAAGGCTTGCTTTCTGGGCAGTTAAAAGAGAATGAGAGCGGCTTTTTCAAGTATCCAGAGTTTATTTACATCCAGCTGACCCCAAATTAAACTTTTTAAAATGTATTAATTAAAAACAAACAAACAACAACAACACAAACAACAACAACAGCTTATTTCAGTTTTGCATTTTTATTTACTGAGCTCATGCCACGCTGAAATTTTTTTTTTCAATTACTAAATATACAGCCTTAAATTTGTGAAGCGAGTAACACTACTGTATTTTTGACAGGTGCTTTGGAAGTTCTGATAGAAATGAAAAAACAAGGTATACCTTTCAACAAAGAAACCTATCTACTTGCATTTGCAATATGCTACAAACTGGTAAGTACTTTAAATTCACAAGATGAAAATGTACTTGAAATACCTTTTCTATGTCTTCCTTTTTTTTTATTTTAAAATTTCCATGTGTTCCCAGTCATGATTTCTTATCAAGTGCAAATATTTTAGACATATTTAAGTCCTATATTGCTTCATTGTGCATGACAGGGTGCACATACATAGCTTCCCATACAGACTAATGTCACAAAGCAAATCTCAAAATATTACGTAGATATAAGCACTAAGGAACAAATTGGAAAGAGACTTTGATTAGCTGATAGTATTCTTTCTCTGTGATCTGTGCATCTCTTGAGACTATACTCTGTATTTGAGCCTCAGTATGGGTTTTATAGTCTGGTTTCCCTAAGACGGAGCATATATATATGTTCTGTTTGTCAGACGTCTCCCATACATTTCTCCCCTCCCTCTCCAAGTAACCTTGAATGATTTCTGTAGTCGCACCCATATTTGGCAAGGATTAGAGTTCTCAAAGGTAATCTGTTCCTACATTCCTGATGAAAACAGGCAGGTGAGTGTAGAAAAGAAACCTAAATGAATGCCTTTAGTGAGAGACAGGCTGCCCCTTGAGCTTAACTGTATTTTTAGCTCAGAGAAAAAGAGCATTAACGCAGTAAGAAACTAGGCTACATAGGTTCTACAAGTGTTTCCTTAGAAGTGTTTCCATTTTGTAGCCAAGTGAGATCTCCAAACTTTTTTATTTTGATCTTCCATTCCAGATTTTAAGCAGTTGTGCAATTTGGAATATTAACATGGGCCCATCCCAAACTCAGTAGGAGACTATTCTTCAATTTCCCCATGTTTTTAGGAAAAAAGACACTAGCTGAGGAAAAATTATACCACTAGACTAAGCTTCCTCAGATTTCTCAGTTAAGTATACAATGAAACTGAGTGCCTGTGTGATGAAAATGAGGCCTAAAATGGTAGCTCTGCTGTAATTTATGTGTGCTTCTGAAATTCTCAATTCTAACGAATCAGGACTACCTTCAGCTCAGGGGAAATAGAAACAGCCCTGTGGCTTTGGTGTTTGGACAGAGGGGCAGTAGGCAGGGCCAAGGAAGAGCTGTGAAGTTGTCTGCTGTTAAAAACAGCTGGAGTTTGATGGTTACAGTCAATTTAGGAATGTTAACAGTTCTGTGTAGAAGGCACCTTTTTTAGACAGTTATGAATGTACAAAGACTCTGACACTGTGCTACAACCCAAGTTTATAAGCCGGTGTTTGCTACTAAAATCCACTTAGGCAATATTTACCACTTCAGGGTTGCTCCTTGGTCTGTACTGCATGTTTAAGTACAGGATTTCACAGAAACCCACTGTGTTTCTCTGAGCATTCCCTTTGGTGTAGCTTCTTCCCTAAAATCTCTGCATGGTTCTTTCCATGGCCTGCTGTCAAAGGGCTTGGATCCATGGCATGTGCAACAGGAGGAAGTTCCTGAGGCTTTTGTTTCCTACTGCTTCTGCCCCTACCTATATTTTCGATAAAGAATCTGACCTGTCATTACTTGTTTAGTGGATTGATAAAAATAAAGGGGAAGTTATTCTAAACTGCCACCCAGCTATTTTAACAGCCACAATAAATTTGTAGGAATTTCTTCATTAAGATAAAATACTATCAATAAAGCAGGAAGCTGTAGTAACCCTTTATGCACAAAAGAGGATTAGATGGAACTCTTCCAAAAGCTTTATCTGTTGATTCAGATTTTAGTGGTAGGAGGAAAAAACATGAAGCTCAAAAGTGGTTTTGCTCATCATGCAACATAAGAAACTTCAGAAAAAACCTTGAAGGAAAATATCTTCAGGATGCACTACTTGAATACTGGAAATAATGGTGTTGGTATCATTAAGACCAATGCTGGATTTTTGCCACATTAATTCTTGGTTTCTTTTGAATAACCATGCCAGAGACCAATATGAAAAAATGTACAAGGCTTAAAGCTCTGATTGTTGCTAGTGGATAAACAAAGGAATTAATTTTTAATCTTTGTACTGAAGTGTTTTAGAGGCAATCTCTAAAACACATCTGGGATGTTTTAAATCATTGTAAGGCACTGCTTTCTCTAAGGTAACAGATGGTCCTTCTTTTAGTGCAGGAAATTGCTGTACGCCTTTTGATGACAACAAAACATATATGTAGTAATAATCAACCCTGTAGTGGTCAGAATGTTTCTGGAGAAAAGGAGGCTGAAGGGAGACCTTATCACTGTCTAAAACTACCTGAAAGGAGGTTGTAGCGTGGAGGGTGTTGGTCTCTTCTCCCCAGTAGCAAGTGGTAGGATGAGAGGAAACAGCCTCAAGTTGCACCAGGGGATTGGATGTTAGGAACAATTTCTTCACAGAAGGGGTTATCAGGCATTGGAACAGGCTGCCCAGGAAAGTGGTTTAATCACCATTCCTGGAGGTATTTCAAAGACGTGTAGATGTGTCACTTAGGGACGTTTTTTAGTGATGGACTTGGCAGTGGTACGTTTATAGTTGGACTTGATGATCTTACAGGTCTTTTACAACTACAATGATTCTATGATTCTCAGGTTCTGTTTTGTTTGGGTTCCAGTCAACTCTACTCGTAATTTCCAGTGTGAAGAGCATTGTTTTTGAGAGTTGTTGGTTTGTGAGATAAAACACAGGTAAACTCATTGCCTTTTAGTATGGACTCCTATTGAAAATAGTCTCAGCAATAATGCAGTTTCTGTGTTGGAAAACAGGCAAATATCTAAGCTGCTTTGGAAACATCTTGCAATATTTAATACATAACAGAGCCTAAAAATTGCTGAATGTTCAAATTCACACATACGCAGATTTCTTTAGTGTAATGGTACTGAATAGTTCAATACTTAGAAAACACTGATTTTCATTAACTGCCTGATGTAGCTTTCAGAATAAAGTAAGACAAAAAGTCAGCTTTCTTGCTGATTTGGGAATGATTGGAAAGTGGAAAGGAAAGCATCTGTTAGTTTTACCATACTGCCAGGTTTTCACCTCTCATAGAAGCCAAAACAGTTAGGGCAAGGTGTAGTTGTTAAAATAATGGAAGTTATTTTTGTCTGCTTCTTAAGTCTGTAGCTTTGAGTATTGTATTTTGATATTGCGTTTCTCAAGAAGTGCTGCACGGAATCTGCTTCGTTGGGTTCAGGTATGGATTGCCTTGGGGATCTTACAGTATGATGACTTCTGAATGTCTTCTGAAAGTAATTGCAATTGCCTACAGCCCTTTCAGATCACAAGAATGACAAGTGTAACTTAGGTTTGAAATTTCTGTGCAGGACAGCCTGGACTCTTGCAAAATCTCTGCAAAACTGCTTGAAGAAGCACAGCTAAAAGGTGACACATTACCACTGCGAGCATTCTGCTTTGCCATGGCATCTGCTCTGAAGCAGGTACAGTACCTTTTGGTTTGATTTGTGCCTGAATCTTGATAGTTTTACTGTAGTAAGATAGTCAGTGGAAGGAAGCTAACATAGAGGAAGCATAACTGATCTATGTAATAACTTCAAGTGCTAGAACTTTTAGGCCCCTAAAAGAGTAGGATTATAGACAATTCCCGCACAAAATGAATGTGGAAATTCTGAAATCTAAACGTATATCTTGATTCTAATGCATAGGGATTTTGTGCTAGTGACAATCACATGCAGAATATTTTTAGAAAATGAAAGAGAGTTGGGCTAGCGGGTTAGACGTACCCATGGACTCAGTCCTGCAGATACTGCTATTTCACAATTGTTTCCCTTAAATAAAATGGTAATTTAACATATTAGCCCAATCAGCTCTTTAAAATAGTTTATCTAGGGAGGCAAACTCAAAGGCTATGATGTGTTTTGCCCTACTGCCTTGGATATGGCCTTTCTCCACAAGTTTCAAGGGGAGGTTTTTTCAATACCTCCTGGGCCTAGGCAGTGATATAAAGAGGCTGTGAGGCAGTACACGGTGAAAGATTGAGCAGGAGAATAACAATTAGGAAATTCTAAAGTCCAGTATTTCCTCTGTTGTTAATTTGTGTATACAGCTTGAGGAAATTCTGAATCTTTTGTATTTCATGTCTAAACAGAAGTCAGAGGCACTGTAAGAGCTAGCAATTTGATATTATTCACGGATTTTAATAAATTAAGTAGAATTGTTAAAATGTTTTTATGCATTCTGTGATCTTTTTGCACTATCTCTGTGAACAGAGACTGAACAATAGCATCATTCAAGTTAGTTTATTCATGTGCATGATGGCATGACAGGGCTTCTCACTGGCATTGAGGTTAAAAAACCAAAATTTCTGTCTCTGAAATACCATGAAACATCCATGATGCTGTTGCTTTATGTAAAAATCAGTTGAAATTCTTCTTTTACAAACAGAATAATGTTCCACGTTACACTTAACTATTCCTTAAGCTGCATGATCTTTGACAGTACATCTTGCTGTGAGTAAGGTGTTTCTCGATCCCATGTAACAATGGTTGGTCTAGTAAATGTCAGTGTAACATTTACTGTCTATACAGATCAGTTCATGGCATAAATACAGTACTGTAAATGTGAATGTCCAAAAGGTTTAAAAGTGCTGGGTATTATAAATACCCACATTAACATATGCTGCACTTCATTTAAGTATTCTGACGAGTGCCAAACTGAGGATGTGTGTAGATCTTTTATCTTTCAGATGCTCTCATGCTCAGTGTTAGTTATGGGCTTCTTTCCCTGCTGATCTGAGGCAGGGAGGACCATCTGATGTGCTTAAGAGTCAGATGACGTGGGAACTCCCCACAGTGTGAGGTGTTCCTTTCACAGGCTGGATGCTGTTTGGAGCCCGTGGGTCTTGGTAAAGGGTTTCTAGATGCTGGTTTGTGATTCATCGAAAAGTTGTCCAAGACTGTTTTTTTCTTGAACTTTTATTGTGAAAGTGCATCACACATGTTTAGCCATATTTTTTTAATTATTTCTAATTCCTTCCTAGAATGATTTAGCACAAGCCAAATTTTATTGTTCCCAGATAATGAAAACAGAGAACAAACTATACAATAATCTTAAAGTAAGTATGCTTGCTTTATATTAAAGTCTTGCAGAGAAGTATGTTGTACTGGACAAACAACTCCTGAGTGCAAAGTAACAGAAGGCCAGCTTACTTAGTACCACAGGCCTGTATCAGTACTGTTGCTGATCTTGTTTTTGAGCCAATAGACAATTTCTGTCAGTTGGATGACTTATATTCTGAATTGTTTAACACCCTCCACCCATTTTTTAAAATTGCTTCTTACCGTAGATAAGAATTGGAAGTAGACCAGTTCTACATCTGTGGGTATAGACCTGTGAACAATTCCTAATTATGACATAGTGATTTTTTGCTTTTTTGCTACAAGAGATTTAAAATAACAGAGCTCCAAGTAAATGCTTGCCTTAACTGTGCTCTGCACACTTTGGGCCGTCTTCAGCCCTATTAACCTTAACCACATATGTACATATGAAAGGTTTTTTCTGTAGTTGCTTGGTCTACAACCTGAGAGAAAGTCTGCTGCGTGTGCCCTATAAGTGACCTCTCTAAGCTATGGAAAAACCACTTTGTTCAAGAACAGCTAATGCAGCTGCATCAGAGGAGCTCTGCATCCAGGCTCACCTTCCTTTCCAGGTCCCAGATGCGGGAAAAAAAGAAAAAACAAACAAACAAACAAAAACCCCACAACTGTGTGGAGAGTTATCATTCCCTCTGCTTTCTTCATGAATAATTGATTTTTGTCAGCACAGCATGTAAAATTTTGTCTTGCTTTGCTTCATGTCTTCCTCAAACACTTTTTTTTAAAATTTGCATTCTCATGATAAGTACTATTTGTGTGGTGTGGTTTTATTTTATTTTTAAGGTTCTTGTCCAGCTCCGATCTGGTTCACTAGAAGAAGTAATAAAGACGTTAGAGGCAGCAGTGGAAGTAGATACTCCTCCGTTTGTGAAAAAGATCGAATTTTCTGAGCAGGTGGTAAGTATACAGGAATGAGAGGAGGTCCATGGTGTTTCTGAGTGATGATGATGGTGGTTCAGCTACAGAACTTCACCCTACTGAGGTTGTTTGGGTTCTGATGCATTCAGATGCCAAAGCAGCTGGCTGGCTTTCTGTGCTGTTGTCAGGGTACTTCCCTGTCCACTTCCCTTTTTTATTGTGGATCTTGCTTTTAGTCAAATTTCATCTGAATGTCGATGAAGCATTCCTTAGTGGCATTAAATAATTTAATCCCTTTCCTTCTATGTTATTTTAATTTGTGAAAAAGTGAGAATAAAGTTTGCGCCACAGTGATATTGTTAACTTGGTAATATTTGAAAAGACTTGTGATGCTATGCAGGGAGGTGCGATATGGGAAACAGTTATTTTGCTATTTTACTATAAAAATAGCTTTTATAGTATTGATCGCTAAGAAGGCTTCCTTCAGAGTGCATATATGCCCCTGTCAGCTTGGCAGCATTGCTGCTGCTTCTCCTGAAACATTTTAGTGTATTAATTTTGAATGTGTCTATGGTACAAGATATTTTAGATACTTAGGCTTTCACTGCTGCCTATTAAACAAAATAAATAACTGATATGTAAAATAAATACTAGGTAGAAGGGGGACATACCTTTAAAAACATAACTGCTATGTTGAAAATAGATTTTTTTAAGCAGCATTTCATTTTGTAAATTCATTGGAATAAAAGTTGCATGTGTCAGTGGTGCATTTTGGTTTTGTTTGGCAAATGGGTAACAGTCACAAATAACACTAAGCATTAGTCCTAACCCATTCCTTCCACAAAATGTTATTGATCAACAACAATTTTTAAGATATTTACTTATACTTGAGCTCATCCTCTGTATAGCATACAGAACTTTTCAGTGTTCTGTAGTCTGACTTTTATTGATTTGTACTGTACTGTACCTTTAGTGTGATACATAATAATGATTAGAATTGTGCTGATCTGGAAAGTAGATTCCAGGAAGCAATTATGTTTCCTGGGTTTAAATAGAAAATAATTGTGTTAGTCTGTACTACAGCTGAAAATAGGCCTGTACAACTTTGAGGAAGTTTTAAATCTAATAAACTCTCTGTAATAGGTATCCAGTGCATTTCTGCCATTGTCTGGTGATGTATAATGTGTGCTGCTTAAAATACTGTTCTTATGACTCATCGCATTAGCCATATATCTTAAGTTGTGTACTTCTTTTTTCTTTGAGTGACTGCTTGTCTTCTATATGGTGATTGTATGAGACCTTCACTTGCTGAACTGTAAGTCTGTCATTTTCTTCTCCTTAGCTGGCTACAGTCAGGGAAAAGATGGAAGAAAACCCCGACCTTTCTGCCAAATTGGGAGATATTTGTATGAAACTACAAGCTTCAGGACGGATAACCATGTGCACGCTGGAAGACATGCTTTTCCAGATTCCTAGTTCAAAGAAGGCCTCTGCAAAGCTTTTAAATCAGAAGCAATTGGGATATCACGCTGCTAAACCACTTCAGTCAAATCTATTGGTGGAATAGTTCAATATTTGATGGCAAACTGAACTGCTGTTAGCATCTCTTAGAAGCCAGGTTCAAATAAAATGTCTTCTCCCCTCCTCCACAATGAACGATTGTTTGTGTGAAACTGCATTTGAAATACAGATCGTGCAGCTTCCATGTTTCAATTTTGATGCTAAAAACAAGCCGTGACAGCGGGTATTTTTGTGTTGTTCAGTAATGGAGTAATGGTTTGAAGTTTTCCTTTAGGCACTTAACTTTTCCTATGCTAAATGTCCTGATGGAAGTGAACAAAGTAGAATGTGTATCTGACTTGACTTCTGTGGTTAATGAGAAGAAAATTCACTCTTCATCAGATTATGTTCTGACTGAAAGAACAGATGCAGTCCAAAGTATAGATAAAAGAGTGTGGACGTGCTTTAACTATTTATTCAAATTCTCTACATCTCGAGAGAAACAGAGGAAAGCAGGCATATTTGGTTCCCTTTAATATCTTTCTATTCAGAATCAATATATTGGTATGTTTTTTCAGGTCAAATGACATAATGGAAATGGTATGGGAGGGTGCATGGTAACCAACTGGTTGTTTTCTTGCTTGAAGGAAATTCCTGAACAAAAGTCAGAGTCTCAGAGTGGGTGGCCCCACATATTGCTTCCTTCAAGTTTTCTGATATTAACCCTCCCAGGATAAGCAGACATTGATACAAATTTGGAACTAAGTCCTAAAAGGTTTCATAGAGCAAGTACAATCACTTTTTTAGACTAGAATTACATATCATCTGTATAATTCACTCATGCGTAGAGTAAGTACTCACAAGAACAGTACAAAGAAGCTTCATGTTGACCCAGCTTTAATGACTCTAGGCCAAATGTGCTCGGTTTGAGTAGTAAAAGGTGTTTGTAACTATGAGTCCTGCATATCCAAAAATCTTGTCTCATTCACTATCTGGAAGGGAAGGAATTGGAAACAGTTGTATCTTGGCTGGCACTCAGATACTTTTGGTTTATTTGTGCATATGAGTGATGGGTCTGCTGATAGAGAACTTAGCAGTCCTGTGAGCACAAGAAAAGGTGGAGCCCAGCTTGGTACTCTCTGAGTTGCATTACCTTATCTCTCCTTTCATGTCTTTTTTATTTTTACTTTGTCTCTCCCCCTCTTAAGCAAATCTCAGAACTCAAAGGATTCTTTCTGGGGATGGATCTATGCATGCTATATGAAACTTTGTTGAAGCCACTGTGTCACTGCGAAGAAACGAGTCCATCCAAGCAGAAACACATCTTTAGCCATCAAAGCAAGCGTGGCTAAAGCAGGTCAGAGGTTTCCTTCTGAAGCTCCAACACTGTAACTCATTTCTGTCACCAATGTGTCTTGTTAATATTAAAATGCACAGAACTTACGCAGTGGATGGAATTTCATGCAAGTGAAAAATAATTTTAATTTATCACATTTTTGCGAAAAGTGTGCAAACTTTTTATGAGTGGTTGCATAGGCTAAATTACTACATACATTAGTCTAAAAACACAGATAATTACTTGTTCTGTAATATCGTGTGGCATGTTATTTCACACATAATTTGAGAGTACACATTTTTAACAATTTTGCCTCAGTTGTAAATTCGTTTGAATACTTACTATACAAAGTGGATCCTTGAGTAGCTCCCAATCTTTTATCCACAAATAAATTTGGTAAAGGATTTGTGAAGGCTGCTTGCAGTGTGGCAAAGATTAGTTTCATAAAACTTAAGGGAGTAAACTACTCTTCACTTGCTACTATTAGGACAACTCTTTGATGTCAAACTACATTTTTACAGACAATAGAAGATAGTTTGACCCAATTAGCCCAGTACATACCAAATACATGAAGTCAATTCTGTTTAATTTCTGTATTTGGCACTCTCAAACTTTAATTGCAGGAAGTTGGTTCATCATAGGACTGAGATGCACATGTTTGTTTGATTTAATCTGACTTGTCTAGGTTCCTGACTGAGGCCATATCCTACCTGCAACTGAAGTAATGATAACTTCTATTACAATTCACTGCCAATAGACCTGATGTTTTCCATGCTTTGTTCTTGTGGCTGCTTTTCTTGAGGCTGATTTACTTAACTGAACTATTAAGTTGATAATTTGTTATAAAGAAACATCGTTTCTTTGTCTTGAGAGAGAAGGGGGATGCATTTAAATAACTAACAACACTTCAATAGAAAAAGAAAGCAAGGGACCCAAGAAGGATTAAAGAGTTGGTTCAAAGAAACACAGAAAAAATTCGGACAATTAAACATTAGCATATTGAAGGTTGCTCTGGAAGTGTCATAGAAGACTGGTCAAACATTTTCCCGTAGGAAAAAATGTAGGAGAAAAGAGCAACTTCTAATATTTACGCATTTGATTTCAAATAAAGCCTAATTTGTTTCATACAAGTTGCACACAGGCTTTTCAATCAGGAAAGCTTGGATTTGAATGTATATTTATAAATTTACCTTTTGGTGCATCAAGGTCCTGAGCACTCTGGTTTTTGTGCAGCAGAGTCTTTAGCCATGTGCTTAGTTTAGTGTATTCAGGTGTCGTTTGCTTCTGGTTTCCCAGCACCCAAGATCAGGAAACCACACAAGTCAAGCAAATACTTAAGTGGCTGGAATGTCAAGGGCTGAGTTACTAGAGAGCACCTCTTGGAGACAGCCTCAGAGAGCATGTTGTGCATTATGTTATTACGGCCAGTGGAGTGAGTAATTCTGTTTCACTCATGTGGAGTTTTAGCCAAGGATGAACCTTGAAATTAAGGAGAAGCCAACAGTCTGAAATTCAATTAATAGATTTTTGGTTTTGTTTGCACAATCTGGAAACAACAAGGCATTTGCATTTCAAGGAGAATTGCTGCATTTTTTTCTAGATTTCACTGAAAGAGTCTCCTGTAGGAAATGCTGCTTGAAGCTTTATGTAGTAATTAGTTCAGATGAGGTTCCGAGGACTGTTTTGGGTACTGTTATGTGGAAGGCTGTTTATCATATCCATATTCAAATATTCTTCCTGCAGTAAAATGAAAGGTGGGTTTTGTGGATGTCCTTGCGCTCCGGCAGCTTTTCAGAACAGTGATCCAGGAGACAGTAGGTGGCGTTTCTTGATCATACTTTCCTACCGGTGTGATTTCCAGGGATAAGTTGTACCTGTAGTGTCAGTTAAGTAAAGGCTGGGCAGAATTAATGGTTTGCGCTATGTTTAACGCACGCCATCTTGAAATGGAAAATCTAGGCATTAGTCAGCAGCGTCAAATGGTTGGTGGTTAGCATAGACTGCAACCTAGAGATATACAGCATTTCATATGGAACTTACTGCATTCGTTGAAACAAGTCATCCTTGCCAATAATCACAACGCAGTTTTTACAGTATTCTGTAAAAATACTAATCAATGACCTAGGAGGCAGGCTGATGATGTTAATTCTAGTACACCATGTTACTTCTGGTACACCAATGACAATTATAAAGGCTTACTTTGCTATACGTGCTCTACATTTAAGAGATAATTGGGCACCTTTCCAACTTGATTTGTAAAACCATTTTTATATTCACATGCGATCTGGATTGTGCAGTCTTCAAATGGCTGATGTTCTTCTGCTATAGATGCTTCTGCTTTTCTCCATGGGTTAATACCTCTTCTTTTTCATATTCCTTTCCACAAGCATCTTGAGTCTTGGTAAGGAAGGATCACTTCCTCTGTGCTTCTCCCATGTTAATTTTCTGCTTCAAAAATATAAAAATGAAGGTGAAAGGCTTAGTCATTGCAGGGGAGCTCAGGAATGCTTCCAGGCCTCAAGACAAGTTTTGGCATATTTAGTGAACCTTTTGCCTAAGTTTAAACAACTTTTGAAATGAAGACTTGTTAGAACTTTGCAGCACTATAGAAAGTAGGGAGACCTACATGTTGTGTTGTTTTGTTTTGTTTTGTTTTTCTCAGGGTTGTTTCAGGGTGCATCCTGCTAAGAAAAATTTATTACAAAATAAGCAGAGACTTGTTTGTTTGTTTTAAAGCTATATCTGTTGTGGTTGCTTACATAGCCTGGTGCTGCCACATGCTACTTAGCAAGTGTATCAAAAGTAGATGTTGCTTATACACCCCCTTCCTCCTCTACTTCTTTTCTCCTGGTGCTTATGAACAGTGTTTTGAACTCAGCAAATGTCTGATTTTCTACCACACTTCCTGGCTACTTTTAAGGTCACCTTATTTTCCTCTGACTGATAAATTCAAGCGTGAGAGGGACTAGGAAGGCTTAAAACTACTACTGGTAGTGGTCTCATGTTTTGTAATGTGAAATATAGTGCTATTTCCATAACTGTCTTTACTTGTGCTATTGAAGATAGTTGGCTGAAGACCTTCAGGAGCTCTTGGTGTGTCTTTGCTCTGTGCAGTTGTCTGGACCTCCTAATAACTCAGCAGCACGTGCAGTGAAAACCAAGGTAGTCTGACTTCACCTCCCCAAGCACAGATGCTGTTTTTTGCAAGTACTGATGCTCTAAGTAACTACAAACCCATATGTATACTGTCCGATAAGGTCAGCTCCCAAGTGCCTGTGCCATACAGCAACTCAATATAAATGCAGGAGCACTGGTACCGGGGGGAAGTTGAGTTAAGGACCACCTGCACAAATCAGACATGGGTACAGAGCCAGCTCAGCCTGAACCTGGTGTCTGCATGAAGAGTAAAGCAATGTGATAGTTACAGGAGACTCCTTCCTCTGGAGGATGAAGGTACCAATCTGACAACCAATCTAGAAGTTGTGGAGGTGCTGCCTAGGCTTGTTGATCTTTTGGACTCTTACCCCTTGCTGATCTTCCATGTGGGCAGCAGTGATGCTGCTGGGAGTAACCTGGAGTGCATTAATGGTGGCTACAGATCGCTGGAGATGAGAGTGAAGGGCAAGGGGGCCAGGTGGTGTCTCCTCAGTCCTGTCAGTGAGAGAGGGAAAGGCCTAAGCAGAGGTGGGCTCAGCCAGGGTATCGTGTGTGACTAAGTGTGACATGGGTGTCTTTGCAAACAGGCTTCCTAACCTAGACTTTTACATAGGCCTTTTACATAAGGTATGCTGGCAAGGGTTACCATAACCTGGAGGGAACTGAGAATGCAGAGCAGATGCGCCTGGGAGACAGCACGATGGGGAAGGCTCTCACACTTCCCCTGTAAAAGCAGTACAACTTTGGACCCATCTCAAACTCCTCTACACAAATCCATGTGGCATGAGAAACAAGCAGGAGTAGCCTCTATGCACAGCTGCAGAGCTAAGACCTCATTAACATCACGTCGATGTGGTGGGACAGCTCTTGTGACTGGAGTGCTGCATGGAGGGATGCAGGAAAGATGGGGAGGGTAGGGATGGCAGAGATGGGGTTCTGTTTAAGGGAGTCATATGCACGGAGCTTTGCCTTGGGATAGATGATGAGCCAGTAGCAAGCTTGTGGGTAAGGATCAGAGGACAGACCACCACAGGAGATGCTGCACTGGATATCTGCCACATCCCATCTGATAAAGAGGGGGCAGGTGAAGCATTCTTTAGGCAGTTGGAGAAAGTCTTAGTCACAGACCCTAATACTCACCAGTGACTTTAATCACCCTGCTGGAAAGGCAGTGTGGACGGGCACAACTGATCCAGGGGATTTCCAGAGCATATTTTTTGATATTGTGATATTTATAAGATAATTTTTTGATGCATTTGACTGATGAACTGGTGAAGGAAGGTGCTTTGCTGAACCTGCAACTTGCAAGCAATCAACAGCTGGTGGATAGCGTAAAGGGCAAGGGCAACCTTTGCTGCAGCAACGGTGAGACTTGTGGAGTTTAAGATCCTGAGAGAAGTAAGCTACATCCAGAAGAGCAGGTGTTGGCTCGTTCAGGGACCTGATTGCAGAATCCTGTAGGAAACTTTCCTGGATGGAAAGAGACCTGGAAGACCTGGTCGATCTTCAAGGACAGCCTCCTCAGAGCACAGGAGTGATCCATCTCAATGTGCAAAAAGTCAAGCAAACTAGCAAAAAGCCAACATGGATGAACTGGCTGAGCTCAAACCAAAAAAGATGCATGCAGAAGGTGGAAACAGTGGTAGGCTACCAGGGAGGAATGCAAAGATGTTGCCCATGCTTGTAAAAATGGAGCCAAGAAAGGCAAATCTTAGCTGAAGGTGAAACTAGCAAGGGAGGTGAAGGATGTACATTGGCAGCAAAAGAAAGGTTAAGGAGAATGTGGGCCTGCTGGTCAGTGAGGCAGGGGAACTAGTGACAAGTGACAGGGAAAAGACTGAGATACTCTGCCGTTTTGCCATCAAGCTGGTCAGGAGAAGAGAGGCTGAAAGAAATGGGTTTGCTCAGGCTTGAGAAGAGAAGGCTCAGGGAAAACCTTATTCCTGTCTACAGCAAACTGATCAGAGGGCATAGAAAAGGTGGAGCTAGGCTATTCTTAGAGATGTATGATGATAGAACGGGGGTAATGGACACAAGTTGAAATATAAGGCATTTTTATCAGATATTAGGATAAAAAAAGTTATTGCGAGGGTGCTAAAAGCCTGAAACAGATTGCCCAGAGAGGATGTAAAATCTATATTCTTGGAGGTCTTCAACTCAGTTGGACAGGCCCCAAGCAACCTCATCTGATTAGATCCGCCCTGAGTTGAGGTTTGGACTAGATGACCTTTGGAGGTTCCTTCCAGACTAAATTGTTCTGTTATATATCCAGGTGAGCTACTGACTAACCTGCCTTACATTCCCCCACTGTCCGGTAAGAAACAAATGGACACGAATATTTCAAACTCTGAGCATGCCACCACATAGCCGTCTTAGTAGTCAGCTTCTACACTTTAGTGTGGACAAGAGTCTCTTTTTAGTCTCTGCCATACTGAGGACAGTGATCACCCAGCTGGGGGGTTGCCTGGTCCCCACACTTGGAGTGTCAGGTATATGAGTTACAATGGAAGTTCTGGACTCAGACCTGTCCTCTCTGCTGCCCCTTTGCTATCCAGAGCATAGCAGTGTGCATTTCCAAATCTTATGACAATCATGTGCTGTACAAATAGGCAAGATGATAGCTAGTCTGGCTAATTCCACCGTTTGGTCTGGAAATGACCCAATTTAGCTAGACATGGTATAATAAGAGCAAGGTGGCCTCAGAAACCTAATCAGCAATGACTGGCACAGGCATGAATAGTTTTTTTTACCAGTTCTTTACAAGACCAGTGTTATGTGGTCAAATATTACTCTCTTTTGGTGGTAAACATCTCTAACATTAAATGTCCAAAATTCTTGAGGGGGTGCGGATTTGAAATTAGTTCAAGAAGGCTGTCAGATACTCTATGGTAGAACTGTAGCACATTTTATTCATTTTTCCCAGCCTGTCTGATTCATGTTGTAAAATGGAAGATTGAAAAGGATAAGATCAACATTGTGTTGCTACCTGGGTTGTTCTAGCCAGGACTGGTGTCCTCAGGCTCTGATACAAATGTTCAGTTGCTAGCTTCTCCATTTAAACCCAGAATTATTGCTACTTCTCTGGTTTCTTTGGACATGGCATACCTCCTGGTGTTTTGGCTTGAGATACTGGTACAAAGTTTTCATAGACAGCTCATATGTATAGTCTTTTAATCTCAGATACTACCAGCATTTGTCTTCTGAAACTTCATAATTTGCCAGAATAAAATAAAATACACGTCTCAAATTAGCTTTGCTTTACCATATCAGTAAAAACAGGCTATTGGAGCAATGATCTTAATGTTTCTTACTGTCTTTGGAGTAATTTAAGAGGACATCTCCTTTTCATATACAATATCAAAGCAGATGATGGTGTGAACTGACACCATGCTACCAGCAGTCCTAACTTTCTTAGCAAATAGCCAGAGCTCTATGTGCAAGTCATACCCACTGCCTGCTGCAAGAACAAGGCAGAAGAAAAAAAAGTATGCTCACGTCTGTAAAACGTGAAGCTTTGACTTAGCTGCTGGGGTTGATGGTATCTTTGGACAGGCAACATGACTGTTTGTCTGAAATAGCTGGGGCTCTTTGTTCCTGGAGGCCCAAGGGGATGTGTGCTTGCAGCAACCTGCCCCTGCATCCACTCAGGCACCTGCTCCAAGAAAGAAATTGTCTTCTTAGTTCACATTAAAGATGTTTTTTCAAGGCTTTGTACTCAAGGTAGTTTGTGACATGTGCTTTTCATGTCCAGTTTCCTGAGTCCTGAGCTAGTCCTTGCTGTCAGCTTCTGTGCAGTTAAGGGAAGTTCGTGGGGTCTCAGTCCCATTGATTTTGTGAGATGCTTGTAGAGAGATCAGGACCTCTGCCATATCCAGCAGAAATTAAAACATCAAAATAAAACAGAAAATCACCCACCTCCAGTCTTGCCTGTGCTAGGTAATTCCGGCTAACTACCATGCAAGAAATTACCACATCTGCTTTAAGGAACGTGTCTTGTAGCAGGAGTCTTGGAAGCACCAATGTTGATGGGAAATTTTAGAAAAGAATAATGGAAAAGGTAAATTAACAGTAACATTCGGAACAGCTGAGAGAATGCAGTGTGAATTCCCAGGTAGCAGCTCCCTGGTAATTACTCCATCTGTAACTACTTACAAGTGCTGTAGCACTTCTTTCAGCTTTATGGCAGTAAATGGATCATGCTCTATATGGCAGGATTTTGATTATGACTTCTTTGTTGCTGGTTTAACCTTTAGAAAGAGTGGTCCTGCACTCCTTTCAGGCACCATGTGCTGCAGAACTGGAGCTAGAGAGTCCAGCATAACTTTTTAGAACAGGAAAGAGAATCAGTTCACAACTGCAGGTAATTTAAAAAGTTGTGTGTGGTTAAACATTAGCAAAATAGTTTGAGAAACTTCTCATTCTCCTTCTCTATAATACCATCACTTGGGGAGGTGTAAAGGGAACGGAGGAAAAAAAAGGAGAAATAGAAGGCAGAGACACTGTTGAGAACTTCTTCTTTATGTTTGAAGCTTTATCAGTTCTCACATCAGAATGACAGAAAAAGAGAACTGTGATGGAGAAAGGATGATACATCTATTATACAAAATTGCCCTAGTGGTTAAGTACTTTCAGGGGAAATTCAGACCACAGAATCTGCTTTGCTGCACTTCTACTACCCTTTGGAAGGATTTTAAATTTGTAAGCATTGGCAAATGAAAGCTTTGAAAAATGCCTCACAAAATACTAAAAAAAGTTTATGCTTGATTTTAGAAAAGAACCTGTGGTGCCTCTTGCCCTAATGCAGCTCTCTATGCTCAGTCACACAGATGGAAACATCGGCATGACAAATTTTAGGTCTGAAAGTTTACACATTATGCACCTTTGCATGGGCAGAACTGGTCAGGCTGCAAGGCATTTCTCCCTCAAGTTGCCATGTACCTTTCTCTGTTGTGAGTATTCAGACAAAGTAGTTTGCTACCTTGAAGAATGTGATGGAAAAAGTGTGGTGCCTTGTCATATTTGCATTACCAAAACCTGTTTTGGATTTTTCATTTGTTTTACATGTATTTGTAACCCTATTAGTGACACTTATGTCTTGGGTTGATTTTTTTTTTTCCTTGCAAACTAATCACAGCACTGTAGAATAACTTACACTGTAAAAGATTTCTGGTGATCATCTTGTTCCACTTCCCATTACAGATCAGCAGAAAATAGCACTGAAATATTAAGTTGGAGAAAATAAATTCAAATCCTTGCCTGTGCAATTGTAGCCATATGGATGAGGCTAGCTTTTCTTCCTATCAAACCAAGCTTGCTCTTTAACTTTTGATTCATTTTAAGAGCCATATGTTTTCAGTTAATTGTCTTGCTTCATACCTGGTTATAGCTAGCTCTTGTTCTTGCCTACTCCTAAAATGACTGTGCTCCAATCTCAGTAGAATGTTTTAAGTACCTGCTGAGAACCTCTCTGAATCAGGCCCTGTACTAGTAACTAGCTTTTATTGTTTTCTTCCTAAGCAGGGGCGCCTAAAAATATCCTCTGATCTCCAGAGAGTGGAGCAAAGAAGTATTCTTCCATTGACAGATGATTTAAAATATCTCACTGCTGTAGCACTATTTAATCTACCCACAGTCTATTTTTTACCTACTGGCTAAATATAATCAGTCACCCTCTACTGCAGGAGAATCTTTCCTAGCAATTAGTACACAAATCAAAGTCCCATTTATTTCACTAACATTCTCTTTATATTTACGCTGTTCTTTTACATTTATTTCTCTTAGGGTCAGAGTGGATGTACAGTTTCCTGAACCAAGTCAGGACTTCCCATGTTATTTAATGAACTACCTATATAATTAGTCACTTCTGTCTCCTATAAGTCCCAGGGATGGAGATGGTAGTGATGTTTTTCCCAACAATATTTGTCCAAAGAACTCTTGCCAAATCCTGATGACATACCTAGAAATGTCCTGGTCACAGACGGAGTTTGCATACTTCCAAAATAGCAGCAATAAGCAGAAAGATCCCAGTATGGCTCTGATTATTCCTGTGTGAGATGTGTGTTGTATACAAGACTTACGAGCAATATAGGACTTGCTGTGCTGTGTCTTCGTCCTCAGATTTGAATGTTCAAAGGGTAAGCTGTGTTCTTTCCAAAGTGAACTTCAGCAGTCGGATGTTTTCTGTAGCCCCGCGATGGCATGTCAGTGTATGTTTCTTCTCCTTTGTGCTCACATATAAAGCCAGGTGTGACTTTTTTCCCACCCCCCCATTCTGTTCTGCTTGGTCCTGTTCCTTCCCTATTATTTAGCCAGAGGTGTAACACTGTACTCAATTTGCCAGTGAGAATACCATGTATGTTATTGTAACATTTTGCTTGCATAAATGCTTAATCTTCTTTCGTTAGCTGCAGGGAATAATTTACACATGTGGGTTTTGTCTTATAAATATTCAAGGTCAGTCTTATAAATAGTGACTCAGGTCATTAGTGTGTGATTTGAGCAAGACTGCTCATTTAATTAGTCTGGACATTTATGTCTGGAAGCTGCAAGTTAGAGTCGTACTGTGCTGGTCTTCTGTTTGGTTTCTTAATATTTCTTTCCTTAAACTTGCATGTTCAGAAAGGAGACATATGAAAACAGAGTGACGGGGAAGAGGAAGTGAGAAGTGTTTCTCCGTGTCAGAAGAAAACTACATCACTGGTTGTTTACTTCATTAGAGCTGTTTTCCTATCCTGGATGCAGTCACAATTCCTGATGTGAATTAGGGCAACTCAGAGAACTGAGTAAGGGTAGTAACAAATCAGCTAGTGCACAGGTATGCTGAGAATGTTTCCCAGCTGTTTCAACACCCATTATATCCTACTAAATAGCCCAGTATGCTCCTGATTGATAGATTATTAAAAAACACATAGAAAATGACTGTAATGCTGAATAATTAAATCAGTTCCACTATGCAATGCAATAACTTAGAAAATTTCCTGTGAATGGCATGAGGGACTGCTGTGTCTCGGATTCTGAGCACAAGTAGAGATATATCCTCTATATGCTGCAGTGACTATAATTGATAATTCATTCGAGAACTGAAATCTCTTCCTTGGGACCACATGAGATCATTTAGCCAACCTGATTCCTGAATTGCTAGCCAGAAAGACTGAGGGGCTAAGAAGTAATATTTATTTAATGGGATTATTCCATCTATTTTAGAGACAAATACGTAGTTGTAGCCAAACTTTTGATATTTTACTCAGTTTTGGAATGATTGTCTCTGGAAATTTAGGGACTGATTTTCAGATGCTGTTTCACATGGATTTTCTATGCCGTCTGACAGCTCAGAAAATCAGCTACATGGTACAGTGTCCCAGAAATGAGGTATCCCGGACTGGATGCCTTTCATAAAAGCGTAGTTCACAGTTTTGGCTGGTAACTGTACAATATCTCAGTGGCTTCCAGCTGTGAAATGAATTAATAATTCCTGGCAGTCACTTGCCCACTGTAAGTGTTCTTAACCAATTTGTTTTACTTCCAAAACTCTTCCTTCCCCAGAAGTGCAGGAGGATGATGGAAAGGGTTCTTGTAATTTTCCTACATGCCTCGCAAAGCCGAAGATCCTGAAATCTTGACATCTTTTAAATTCCAGCACAATTAACCTGTAAACTTCATAAAACCCAAGGTGTTTGAATGTTTTCATAAAACATACCTTGTCTTGGAATAGAACTACCTTTGTATTACAGCATCCCAATAGGTTTCACTCAGATATGTGAAGCTTCTGGGCTTCTGTAGGAACTTAAGAAAACACAGAAGCCAGACATCCACGGGTATAAATTGTTGTGTGTCACCTTATTTGAGCTCAGCTCTGATTACTTTTGCTGTTAGAGGATTTTCCAACGGGTGGCAACATCAAACACCCAATCTGTAGATTTCGTAAATGTAGTTGAAAGGGCAGCTCAGAGAATTATGTTGTTTAAACAATAAGCAGAAACATAATGAGTGAGAATGCTTCCTGTTTCCCTAACGGACTTTAAGGGAAAAAATGAAGGTACAAAACTGAGTATATCAGACCTTTTTTAAAAGTGCTTTTTTGTGTAATAGAGACAAATTAAGTCCAGAAGTACAGAAAAACCCACAGTAAATTTGCAATTTATTGTGAAAAGCTGATTTTGGCCTTGTCTAATTTAATTTATTTTCTTTTTTATGTAACTGAATAACCCCCCCATTTTTTGTACGATTTATGCCTCATCATTGGCAAGGTTATTCCAGTATGCCCTGACCTGCAAGGAAGCCATTTTCCTTGTATCGATCTTAATCTATGTGCATAGTTTTGTCTTTCTCTTGCGGGCCAGTATTACCACTGAGCACACATCTCATGCTCTGCCAGGCAAGACAAGAGGCAGAAACCCTCACTTTTGTCACAGACAAATCTTTGTGCACCTCACTGCTGCTGCTGTTGCCTGTACCTGCAGCCATTCTGTATTGTTGCTTGTTCCTTTACAGTTATGGAACAAACTGAGATTCTGAATTCACCACTTCTGCAGCAAAACAGTATCAAAGATGTCTTGCTTAATCTGGACCCATGTATACCAAGTTTGTGAAGCCAGAGAAAGAGTAAAATTATTTTTACTGATGGATTCAAATGTTTGAAAACTTAGTAAGGCCAAAGGGCTTTCTGAGAAGAGAAAATGTTCTGATTGCATGCTCTATTGAAAGCCAGCTGGTACTTTGTGCACTAATAATGATAAACGTGATACTGCTTTTCTGGCATAGAACAACTTTTTTTGCGTGCGTAAACTATATATTGTAATAGGATATAAAATTTCAGCAGCATGGACAGAAACTGAAAAATACACAGAACAGTATTTTGCTGTTTCATGGGACCAGATAGTTGCACGTGCACTTTGAAGCCTGGGTAGATGGAAGAAGGTGAGATTGACTCACAATATTACAAAGTGTTTGCTGCTGGAATCAGACCTGGTAATACAGATGTCATCATGCTGAATCAGGAAGAGCAGAAGGCAAATGAATGCAAGATAATGCCAGAACTGTTCAAGCGTTGCAAAAAGAGCTGTTTCTCAAAATCCTTATGTCAAATACAGAGCAACAAGTTCAAGCAAACTCTATGAACATATGAGAAACCTTCTGCAACTGAGATTATAGATAGCCAGTGCTGTTATGCTGGCTATTCTACAAAACAAAGTTTATTAATATACTGCAGAAAAAAAAAATATTGGTAGGAGATCTTTCACCTCAGCAAGTTACTTAAAATTTACTGAGGCCACTGTGTATGACACATAAATAAGATAAATTCCTTACATACTCTGGATGTAGTAAAGTATATAGTTGTGCTGGTTTGACTGAAAATGAGTTAATTTTCTTCAAGCAGTTAGAAACCTTCCTAGCACGGTCATTATTTGGACTTAGTTTGAGAACAAGGGGTAACATTCTGGCATGGAGACATTTGCTCTGGTCTGAGAGCTAAGGACGTTCCGAGCGCTCTGCCCACAGGTGTGACGCATCGAGGAAGGGGGGCAGGGATGGGGCAGAGCTTGACTGATCAATAAGAGTATTCCATCCCATTAGCATCATGCTTCATTTTTTAGGAGAATCGGGATCTTCTGGTCTCTCTCTCTGGTTCTCGCATCTCTCTCTTTGCTCTCGGAGACCTGTTCGGGGGAGTTCTGTTTGGAACTTTCATTGGTTTGGCCTTAGGCTGTCCTCCCATTTTGCAGACGCCTCTGGGCCTTTCTACCTTTTTCCTCTTTTCTCTCCCTGGGATCAGCTGTTGGGGACCAGGTGCTGCTTCCTGGGACTGGCTGCTCAGGTTGGATGGAATTCATGAGGACTTGCATTGAGGATCTTTTATTTTATGTTCTATTTCTATTTTATATATATATTTACTAGTAGTGTATTAGTATTTTGTTATTTCATTAAACTGTGTTTATCTCAGTCCAAGTTTCTCCCTTCCCTTTTGATTCTTTCCCCTACTTGGGGGCTGGGGAGGGGGTGAGTGAGCAGCTATCACAGTTATAATGCTAGCTCAGGTTAAGCCACGACAATAGTTAATGTTTTTTATGTATTAGGAGGACAGCTGCAAGTTTGTCATTGACCCCATCAGCACTGTTTACCTAAGTCCAACTGCTTACCATATTTTAAGTATTTCCAACATAGATCTGTTCTATGTTCAACATCTGTAAGACAAAATTCCTTTCATGGACGCTTTGCAAGTAAATATGAAATCGATTCGTATTGCATACCTGCTGAATTCTGTACTGCACTTGCTGGTATTCTTACACATAACAGGCATCTACTGGCTATAGTGAACTTACATGTAATTAAAAGATGCTCTGCTTCAACTCCACCACTGTGACCTTAGTTTCAGCTATCAGAAAAGATAACATTGAGGAAACACGTTGTTGTGTAAAAGGTTTTATTCACAGAATTAAAATTTTTCTTGCTGTGATACTGATACAGTGAGAAGATGCCCTCTATCATTTTCAGCCTGAGACGATAACTGTCAGGAACTTCAGAAACTGTAATTCTATCAAAGTGATTGCATCTTTGGAATGGTTTCAAGGAGTAATGGAAATACAGAATAATGCTAAAATTATTTATGCATGCTTTTAAAGAAGCCCTGAAGATCACAATGACCTTCATCCATCCACCTCTACATATAAAAGAATAATTAGAAGAACTTTGTGGTTAAATACATTTTCTACTCTTGACCCACACTACACATATTACCAAATTGCTGAATAAAAAACAAATATCCCATCATACTTACTAAGCATGGTGGACTTTTCTATTCTGAATACGTTATACTGGTTTGCATTAGTACCCCAACTTGGGTATCTGTGGGTATTAGTAGCCACAAGTCTAGTATTGCCTGAACAACACAATAATTAGAAAAACTCCTGAAAGTTCAACTTCCCTAAATGCAAACCCAGAAAGTCAGAGTTACCTGTCCTTGCACCTTGCCTCTATAGCAGGACCGAAAACAGACCTTCTGTCACCATAGCTAGGAAAGTTCCATCACTGAAGGAATGATGCTCCTTATACTCTCTCTAAGATCCTACATTATGATATGAAAACATTATTTTTCCAATATGTTTCAGACATTCAACCACGAGTACTGGTGGTATGTGGAACATGGAGCTTGTCCTAGGCTGATGTCCAGTACCCTAGGTGGGGTATGCCTTTTTTATTTACAGTGGTGACTAGAGATGCTTCAGACTCCACGACAAAAAGCTTAATCATTCTAATCACTTTCTACTGCCATTTTGGAAATAAAGTTTTTGAAACTTGTCCTCTTAAAATTATTACTCTGGAGTATGTGATTGGAAATCACCTTGAAAATAAGCAGCTATGCATAATAAATAGTCATTCTTTTCCAATTAAGAGGCAAACAGACACCAAGACACTTTGACTGACTGTTTCTACTTGTCTCCACAACAGCAAATCTTGAAGTTTGTCATTATACCACAAAAAAACCCTCTACATGTTCCTGAATATGCTCCCAAATTTTGCCTTTTCTCATTTTTTTTCTGGCTTCCAGGCATGCTGTTATTTGTTTATCTACTACAACATTTAGTGAAGATCATTATGAATTATTTCAGCTTTTTTTGTAGCTAGTCAATAACTTACTTTTGTTACATTTCCTCCAGGTCTGGGTTTTTTGTTGGCATTAGAGTGGACAATTTTCAGATCAATTTAGTTCACAGAAGCTTAGAAATGTGAGTTGGAAGGGCCACTCATGGTCATTTGGTCCAATTTCTTACTAGAAGTAAGAGTATTTCTCAGACTAAGACACATCAGCCATGCCTTTTTCTAGCCAGGTCTTGAAAACTTCCCTGGACTAGAGATACCTCTCTGGGCAAGCTGTTCCTGTGTTGTGCTAGTTTTTGCTAGCAAAAACATGCTTTGTAGTAGCCCTAATATACAACCTGAACCTCCCAAGCCACAATTTCTGATCACTGCCTTTGTTATATCATGTAGCTCTACCAAGAACTGGTCTGTCATCTTTGTAACTACCCTCCAAGTAGAGATAGGTAGCTGTTAGATGACCGCTTAGCCTTTGCTTCCCTAGGTTAAGTAAATCCTTCAGCCTTTTTTCACAGCATATATTCTGCAGGCCCCTGACCACATCGTAACCCTCCACTGCACCCTTTCTAGTTTCTCCACATGCTTGTTGAGGGGAGATGAATAAAACTGGAGGCAATATTCCACAGCCAGTCTCACCAGCACAGAACAGTGTGTGATAATATAGTTCCTTGACCTGCTGGCTATAGTCCTCCTAAAGCAGCCCAGCATATCAGCCAGGTTTGCCTGATGTGCAGCAAGAGTGCTCTTAGCCAGTCCATTCCCAGCCATATCAGTGCATGGGCTTCTTTCACTTTTCTTTATTGAAACTCATGAGCTATGCATTGGCCCAGTCCTTACATTTATCAAGATCTCTCTGTGCTGAGACTCTGCAATTCATTGTGTCAGCTACTTACCTTGGTTAGAGACACATTTCTATTATGATGCTCAAAATGTTTATCTGCATCTAGAGATACTCTCCTCAGAAGCCCCCACAGCTCCATCACTATTGATTTAAACCTCTTCCTACCTATGTGACATATAATCCCTCACGGCTAATGTAATTTGCCTTCTTGTTCTTCAAAGACTTTGTTAGTGTTGGAGAAAGAAAACAAGACCATTCCTGTTGAGTGAAATGGAAATTGGATGTAGACTACATGCAAAGAAGAATAGATACCTGTAATTTACAGGGAAAAAAAAGCCTTTGATAATGAGGGTTGGATTTTTCTCTAGTAAACTTAGACACTTACTAGCTCATTATTAATGTGCTTTTTCGATATACATTAATGCCATTTCCTTTACAAGTTGTGCACTTTGGATCTCCTTATTTTTCCTATATGGGAGAACAATAGCAGGAAGGAGAAATATGTGTGTATTATTTAAACCGAGGAAGGGACAAGTGCAAAATTAAGTGACTGCTAGTTTAATAGCACAAAATGTTTACACAAACTCAAATGGGAACTACTACAATATATGCTAAGAAGATATTTGCAAGAACTGATGTAATGCAAGGATAATGATACATGAGCTACTATTCTAGTACTTTTACTGCAAGGTACAAGGAAGTAACTACAATATCCTGAGAAAGAATGCAATGGAGATTTGTTAGAGCCTGTCAGGTTTCTATGAGGTCACATGGATGTTGGAGTCAGGCAAACCACTCTGAGTTCTGACAAAGCAGAGATTTGGGGCAATTATTTTACCTGTTCCCCCTAACACCACACAACTATTGCTAGCTTTCATAAATCTGTGGGGCTTTCCTTCATTATAGGAATGTTTTAAGGAAAAAATGGACTACCCACACTATTCTACATGTTTTGTAATAATAATAATAAATGTTGGGTATTTGAACATCTATTTGAACCATTCATTTGTATAATTTCAACACATTTTAATAATGGCTTGCAAGCTGGCATTTTATTATCAGACTTACTGTGGGGATTTTACAAAGTGTACATAAGTGTCATTACCTCTGTCTTTACTTTTAAATAATAGGACTTAATTTTCAGATAGGTTCCAGTGACTCACCACACGTAGCCTTAGCTGACAGATTGGAAATATCCTCTAGCTAAATGCTCTTCAGCAGAAAACTAAATTTTTGATGAACTTTTTCCCCAAAGATTTTATGGCTTCCATGAAGAAGAATAAAATTTTGTTGTTGGCCAAATCATGGAATTCCTTGAAATCAGTAAAGGTTTTCTTGGTAGCTGAGGTGTGTTGTATTTCAGATTAAATTAAATGCTTGTTTTCTGAATGGTGTCTTTGCAAAGTGTTGTCTGTGAGCAATGAGGTTCCTTCCAACCTCAGTTATTCTATGATTCTCTGATTCCATAAATATTGTGTCCTCTGCAGCTGCTGACATTGTTAATACAACAAATCTATTTTCCTCTGTCAGTCAGCCAAATTGTAGTTTCCATGGCAACAAGGGGAATTTCTCCTTCTGAATTTTTCCTACTTGCTAGATTAATTACTGTATTATAAGAAGACCTAACTGAAGGTGAAGGAATTCCTGATTACTACAGGATTATCTTTTTTTTTTTTTTTCCTCCCATGCAGTACTACTCAGTTAATCTGTCAGATGGGGATTTGTCAGATGGGGATTTTGGAGGACAACGTTGTTGAAATTGTCTCTATAGTGGCTGTTGGTGTCAGTAAAAAATGTGGAGAGAGATTTCATCTTCTTCATGTTGCTTAATGCATGAAAGTTGCTAGTGAAAAGGAAAGTACTCTTCTCTGTTGTACCCAAGTCTGATTAGCAACCTCTCACATGAGAACAACTCAACTTCAAATGAGTTATTACTGGTTTACACCGTAACAAGTCAATTAAGTTCACCATAAGAAAACCATCAAGTTACAGTCCTGGATTTAAAACCACTAATGAGAGCCAACAAATAGTTAAATGTTTAACGTGTCTGTGGAGAGCAGAAATTAGGCTTCAAATATCTACTGGAATCCCTTATTCCATTGCTCTTTGTGTTGCTCTTTAACAGGTTTAGAAAGATATCCAGTTTCAGCAGTGTTTGCTCTGCTGTAAAATGAAGGCTTCACTAGCTGCTATTGACCTTAATAGTTTCCAGATTGCATCCCACATAGCTACAAAAAGGGAAACATCAGCTATATTTACAGTGTCACGAAAGACAACATTTTTTTCCTTAAGCTTTCATCTTGTTTGCTCCCTTAAAAACACTAAAAATGAATAGAAAAGAATTTCCTGGGGAAAACTCTGAAACACTTAGATAAAATAGAAGGAAATGACAGTGAAAGAGAATGACAGGCCTGTGTGTCATAGAAGGGGGAGGGAGACTTCAAATTATGAAGTAGAGGGTAAGAAGCAAACTGTTTCTTCATAGTCAGTAGCTAAAAAGTCATGACATTATTAATCATTTGTATAGGACCAGAAATGTGCATGGCTCTGTACTGTGAAAGATAAACAAATAGATGGATCTGTCATGGGTTTACGTTTTAAAGGAAGGGGAAAAGTCAAAGGAACACAGTAGTGCACATGTAATGATCACAGTTTTCAAGCTTTAGAGACGATTTTATAGGGTCAGGAGTGGCTGTAGTTGAGAAACACTTTCTGTGTAACTTCTGTCAGAAAAAGTTCTTTCAAATCAACTTATTTCTCTCTTGAAAAGCTGTATTGCTTCCAATGAAAAGTTCTTCAGTAAAAAAGGAGTTTAGATTTAGATTGCATTCTGGAACCTATTCTGAAAAAAAAATGTATATATACATATAATTCAATACCACTAGGTGATTTTATGTAAGTTGTGCTCGTAAATGTTTGTTGGCACCTGCTAGCATGTGTTTCTTGCCATCACTATCTCATTTGGCTAGTATAACATGTGACTTAGATTTGGTTTACACTGAAACACTTTGGAGAGAAGCTGGTATATATGCTACTTACCTTTATCCAGGGAAGTTGTCTGCTCACTAGGAAGCCAGGCACCTTGCATAGCCAGAAGAGAAAGAGATGTTAGGCTCTTTGTTTGCTGTGATGGTGATTCATAAGAACAGGAAGAGTAGAGTTGGAGGCTGAGACAATTGCTGCCCTCCATTCGCTAAGACGGGATCCTACAAAAGCTTGAGCTTGGAAAGCATTTTTCTGAGGCAATGTGTCAAATTACTTTTAAGTGACACAAACAAGACATGTTAGCCTGAAGAAAGTGTTTCATATCAGTACTGAGCAGACCTCATTCATTTTAAGAATGGAAATAGAATATTTGCACTATTGCATTATTAAAAAATATGAAAATATGATGATGGAACCATCCATGAAGGAAAAAAAAAGTAAAAATATGTAATTGTGTAATAATTTCAGAAAATTCAGAAACTCAAAAAACTTGGAACCAAGATTCCTACAGTTTCCAATTCTGCAGACATTCAATTTGCTACAAATTAATAATAAAACAAACATCACACTGCCAGACAAATTAAGCTGAATTTCAGCTAGCTTTAGGACCAATCAAGCAGCATGCTTATGCCACTTTCCCATTCATTAATTAAGTCAACTCTCCTATTTGATTCCTAAACTGGACAAACTAAGGATACGCCACCCTCACAAGCAGCAAAGCATTTATTAAATCAGTGTTTGTGAGTCACATCTGTCAACCACCACTGCTATGAGCAAATCTGGCAGAAGAATCACATTGTCATACCTTCCGCTTTGTATATCATCTGCTGGAGTTACTTTTCAGAACAATACTGAAAGCCTATTACATACTGCTTCAAGCATGTCAATATATAATTATATTACACTGACCGACCATTTTCTTTTTCATGGCTATCTTGAAAGGACTTAGGGAATTACTATTTATATTTTAGACATAAAAGTTGACCCTCAAGGATATGAAGCTGAATTAATTTTAAAGTAGAATCAGAATCACAGAACCATAGAATCATAGAATCATTTCGGCTGGAAGAGACCCTCAGGATCATCAAGTCCAACCATAACCTAACTCTAGCACTAACCCGTGTCCCTAAGAACCTCGTCTAAACATCTTTTAAACACCTCCAGGGATGGTGACTCCACCACTTCCCTGGGCAGCCTGTTCCAATGCCTGACAATCCTTTCTGTGAAAAATTTTTCCCTAATATCCAACCTAAACCTCCCCTGCTGCTGCTTGAGGCCATTTCCTCTTTTCCTATCACTTGTTACTTGGGAGAAGAGACCAACACCCTCCATGCTACAACCCGCTTTCAGGCAGTTGTAGACAGCGATAAGGTCTCCCCTCAGCCTCCTTTTCTCCAGGCTGAGCAGCCCCAGTTCCCTCAGCTGCTCCTCATCAGACTTGTGCTCCAGACCCTCACCAGCTTCATCACCCTCCTGTTCAAGTAGATTCAGTAAAGGTCAATTAGTTCCTTTCTGTATACTGTTTTCAAAAAATAATTTTATATTTAGCTTAATTCAAATTCAAAGGGAATTTAATCAAATAAAATCCAGGCTACAATCTAAACAATCTAACAATCTAAAGCTGTAAGAATGCTCCACTTTAAATCACACCTTTATATAATTCAGATTTATCTTCTCAATTCTGATCATGTTCTCAACCTGACAATTGAATTCCTGCATATTCTAACTTGTTTTCTTTTAATAAATACAACACTTCTAGGCTGGGAGACGCTGGGAGCTGTCAGGGCTCATAATTTTGACGTATTGGTGAGCTAAAACCTCAGTATAGCTGTCTAGTAGACTCGCATATGACCTCACTGAGAAAATAATTAAATACCCTTTGCTTAGCAACAAAAGACACAGTCAAAACTGCTACTCAAGCCATAGACCAGCAAATTGCTGTGGAAAGCCTGGAATGTACCATTCAAAAAACTTTCTCTGGGATATTTTGCAAACACAGACAATGGTTTCAGTTGAGATCGTAGAGTTGCAGATGTGTGAGTAAGAAGTGAACCTAACAAAAATGCAGTCAAAAAAAGCCAGGGCCAGCCAAGGAAGTACCAGCAGCATAGCCCTGGAAAAAATCCAGAAAGGGAGAGAAAGTTCTAATTTTGGACAGAATGCTGGCTTAAAACAGATTTGGTTTTCTGAACAAAGAAATTGCCTCCTGTTGTTTGTCCCTACAGTATTCAAGGAGACAGAATTCTGTGTACTTTATTTGTAAATAGCGAGCAATATATACCCCAAATTCTCCAGATTTAACTTGTTTTATATCAACTGTCTTGGCTGAGAGCAGAATTATATACCTGAGGTACTTGAGATGTGTTTCATTGGTACTGTTTTTCTAAAACCCATTGCCTTTGTTACCTCTATTCCTCTGCTTCTTTTGCACAGAAACAAATATAAAAGGTATCAATCTTCGGCAGAAAAAAATCTTCGTTTCAGTTGGAAACTAAAATAAATAATAAAACTCCCTATTTCTTTCCTCCTGCTGCTCCAAGCCTCTCCTTCCCCTTCAGATAAGGAGCTAAAGAGAGCCTTATACAAACACATGGCTTGCGTTGGTGCCGTGGTGTTCCTAGATGAGATAGATAGTTCTTCTAACACACTGTCCCCTAGGAAGAATATTGTGCATCAGCTCAAGTGACCAGAATAATGAAACCTATTGCAGGCTAATCTAGCCTATTTTTTTAATAGGATTAAGAGTTTCCATGAGGATGGAAAGGAAGAGGAAGAATGTGATCTCGTATAACCAGACACCTCTCCGATGAAGAAGCCCTTTCTAAATAGGTTAGCATTCTTGACAGTAGGATGAATGTAATCAAACTCTGCGGTGGTGCCTTGGATTCAAATTTAGATTACCACTTCCAATAGCCTATTTCATTTACTAAGGATTTCTAGATCACACATTTGCACCTGAATATGGCACAGGAGCTGTAACAGCAATCCTCTGTTGCAAGAACTGCCTTTCTGTCTTTCCAGGATTTGCCATGGATAATGATGGAGTTTTTGCTGCTGGCTAGCAAAACGAAGCTGAAGTACAACCTTGAGTCAAGACCCATATCTTTACCGGGTCAAATTGTTCTTTATCTAGCTCAGCATCTTTGACTGCCTGTACTACTGCTCAGGCAGAAGAAGAAGGAAGTTTGCATGTCAGGAAGATTGCTTCCTATTGCAGCATGAATAACCCAACTGGTAGCAAGTTGGCTGTGTGCCATTCAAAATTGAACAGCCAAGTCAAACTGGGTCAGACCTGCACTTTACCAGCGCAAGGCTGTCCGGTCAGACACCAGCAGAGGAGCTTTTTCAGATCAGAGTCTGCTCAGCCATGGGAGGAGGAAGAGAGAGCAAAGGAAGTTTGGCTGTCAGAAACCTTGTTTTGTCTTCTATTGTAAATAGCCAACTGGCAGCTGGTCAGGCACTCAAAGTTGAAAGGTCTAGTGACACCTGTTTTACGTACATCCCTTCCTCAGCTGCTGAGCTGAAAGTGTTAAGCATCAGCCAGAAACCTCAACTAACAGATAAAGCTGTTTTCTCTTTCAGCCGTGTGGTCAGCTACTTTGGTCTGCAAGTTCTGCGTGTATGCCTTGCCAATGGGCACAGAGCTCAGGCTGATATTCTCATCACTGGTGGATAAGGCAAACACTGTTCTTGCTGTCAGGCCCAATCTGCTGCCCATTAAAAACAGGGAACAGACCTGGAATGCTGTTCACACATGCTAAACTGGCTCCATAAAGTCCTCTTTACTCTTCTGTGTGTGACAATTGGTTTGCGGTAAAGTGAAAGTTCTGAAAGTCAGCTTGGCTTTCCTGTGTGCCATGGTTTTAAAATCTACCCTTTTAAAAACAACATCCCTGAGATGATTAAAGACAAGAGAATTAAAACTTTCATTTAAAGGTGGAAAGTGCAATTGGATCCACCATAAATACAAAGCTACTATTACATTCTTGCACATTGAACCTTAGCATGTGCTTCAGCTTCATGGTAAGGGCAGCATGCAGTTTTGCTCTATATTTTCATTTGGCTTTACAGTTTGACTTACATAACCTCCTGCTGTTTCCCACCTGAAGAGAGGATGCGCCAGTTGCTTCTGCCTAGAGGAAAGAATAAAAAACAAGCAAAAGGAAGAAAGAGTGGAAGGATAAAAAAGACTGCTAGCAAAGACATGGCACAGACTGATAGCATGTGAGGGGAGTGATGCTAGTCCTCCTCTTACAAAGGAGAACTCCGTAATAACAAAATGTATACCCTAACAGGACATTGTTCGGGTTATAGAGTCAAACAGCCAAAGGTCAGCAGAAAACAAAGCAAAGAAGTTGTGAGGAGGGAGGTTCTGACCAGGCAAGGAATGGATCCAAGCACTTCTATCATTGTGTGTGGTGGGTTGACCCCGGCTGCATGCCAGGTGCCCACCAAGCCACTCTATCACTCCCCTTTCTCAACTGGACAGGGGGAGAAAAATACAACAAAAGGGTTGTGGGCCAAGATAAGGACAGGGAGATCACTCAGCAGTTACAGTCATGGGCAAAACAGACTTGATGGGGAAATTAGTTTAATGTATTGCCAATCAAATTGGAGGAGGATGATAAGAAATAAAACCACATCTTAAAACACCTTCCACCCACCTCTTCTTTCTTCCCGGGCTCAACGTCACTCCTGATTTCTCTACCTCCTTGCTGCCAGTGACACAGGTGGATAGGGAATGGGGGTTGCAGCCAGTTCATCACATGTTGTCTCAGCTGCTCCTTCTTCCTTGCACTCTTTCCCTGCTCCAGTGTGGAGTGATTCCCACAGGAGACAGTTCTCCACAAACTTCTCCAATATGGGTCCTTCCCATGAGCTGCAGTTCTTCACAAGCTGCTCCGGTGTGGGTCCTTTCATGGAGTGCAGTCCTTCAGCGACAGATTGCTCCAGCATGGGCCCCCCACAGGGGTCACAAGTACTGAAGAAAACTTGCTCCAGCCCGGGCTCCTCTCTCCAAAGGGCCAGAGATCCTGCCAGGAGCTGCTCCAGCACAGGCTTCCCACAGGGTCACAGTGTTCTTTTGGCACATCCACCTGCTCTGGCACGGGATCCTCCCTGGGCTGCAGGTGGGTATCTGCTCCACCATGGACCTCCAAGGGCTGCAAGGGGACAGCCGGCCTGACCATGGGCTGCACCACAGGCTGTAGGGGAACCTCCGCTCCATCTCCTTCATTGACTTTGGTGTCTGCAAAGCTGTTTCTCTCACACATTCCCATTCCTCTCCTCTGGCTGCTTTTGCACAGCAACTTTTTCCCCTTCTTAGCTATGTTATCACAGAGGTGCTATCACCATCACTTATGGGCTTGATCTGGCCGGTGGTGGGTCCATCTTGGCTGACGTTGGCTCTATTGGATGTAGGAGAAACTTCTAGCAGCTTCTTACAGAAGCCACCTCTGCAGCCCTGCTGCTGCCAAAACTTTGCCATGCACACCAAATACATTATGGAAACCATGTGACTGCCTCAGCTTATCCAGTGGGAGAGATTTGTCACTGGGAGCAGCAAGGTGGAGAGAGCTGGTCAAGGGGTCTGAAGGGAAGAAGTCCTGTTTCTCCAGTGCTTGGAGGAAAAACTGATATTTTGATAGGTAACTTTGCTTTAAAGGTGCTGGAAATCTATAAAGAAAAATGAGAAGACAAGCATAAGAACTGGTGGTCCTTGTCAAACTGGTTTTTGAAGGTGCCTTGAGAAGGGCTTGTATCTTGCCATAGTGGAGGACCTCAGAAAATGGAGGTAGGGCTAAGTGCAGGGAGAAGCTGGAAGAAGTGAAAGATACAACAGCATCTCAGATATCGCCGCATTTTTCTCCCTGATGAGCTATGAGGTTGGTTTTCAATAGAGCTGGCTGTTCCCCAGAGTATTTGTGCTCTCACAGATCACAGAATAACAGAATGGCTGGTGTTAGAAGGGACCTCTGGAGATCATCTAGTCCAACCCACCTGCTAAAGCAGGTTGTCCTAGGGCAGATCACACAGGATTGTGTCCAGCGGGGGTTGAATGTCTCCAGGGAAGGAGACTCCACAACCTCTCTGGGCAACCTGTTCCAGTGCTCTGGCACTCTCAAAGTAAAAAAGTTTCTCCTCATGTTTTGATGGAACCTCCTGTGCTTCAGTCCGTGCCTGTTGCCCCTCATCCTATCGTTGGGCACCACTGAAAGGAGTCTGGTCCCATCCTCGTGACATCCACCCTTGAGATATTTATAAGCATTGATAAGGTCCTCTCTTAGCCTTCTCTTCTCCAGGCTGAACAGACCCAGCTCTCTCAGTCTCTCCTCATAAGAAAGATACTCCAGACCCCTAATCATCTTTGTAGGTCTCTGCTGGACTCCCTCCAGTAGTTCCTTGTCCTTCTTAAACTGGGGAGCCCAGAACTGGACGCAGTGCTCCAGATGTGGCCTCACCAGGGCAGAGCAGAGAGGGAGGAGAACAACCCTCGACCTGCTGGTCACAGTCTTCCTAATGCACCCCAGGTACCATTGGCCTTCTTGGCCACAAGGGCACATTGCTGGCTCATGGTCAACCTGTTGTCCACCAGAACTCCCAGGTCTTTCTATGCAGTGCTGCTTTCCAGCAGGTCCGTCCCTAACCTGTACTGGTGCCTGTGGTTATTCCTCCCCAGGTGCAGGACCCTACACTTGCCTTTGTTGAATTTCATCAGGTTCTTCTCTGCCCACTCCTCCAGCCTGTCCAGGTCTCGCTGGATGGCAGCACAGCCTTCTGGTGTGTCAGCCCTTTCACCCAGTTTGGTGTCATCAGCAAACTTGCTGAGGGTGCACTCAATCTCTTCATCCAGGTCATTGATGAACAGATTGAATAAGACTGGACCCAGTACTGACCCCTGAGGAACCCCACTCAGTACAGGCCTCCAACTAGACTCTGCACCATTGATCACAACCCTCTGAGCTCTGCCATCCAACCAGTTCATGATCCATCTCACCATGCACTCATCCAACCCACACTTCCTGAACTTGTCTATGAGGATGCTGTGAGAGACAGTGTCAAAAGCCTTGCTTAAGTCAAGGTAGACAACATCCACTGCTCTGCCCTCATCTACCCAGCCAGTCATACCATAATATTATAGAAGGCTGTCTTGTTGGTCAAACATGATTTCCCTTTGGTGAATCCATGTTGACTACTCCTGATAACCTTCTTTTCCTTCACATGCCTGGAGATGACATCCAGAATGAGTTGCTCCATCACCTTTCAAGGGATGGAGGTGAGACTGACCGGTCTATAGTTGCCTAGGTCCTCCTTCTTGCCCTTTTTGAAGACTAGAGTGACATTTGCTTTCTTCCAGTCCTCAGGCACCTCTCCTGTTATCCATGACCTTTCAAAAATGATGGAGCCTGGCTTACAGTAACACCTGCCAGCTCTCTCAGCACTCATGGGTGCATCCCATCTGGGCCCATGGATTTGTGGAGATCCAGTGGAGATCCAAATGATCTCTCATCTGATCTTCCTTGACCAAGGTCAAGTCTTCCTTTCTCCAGACTTTCTCTCCTATCTCTGGAGTCTGGGATTCCTGAGGGCCAGTCTTAGCAGTAAAGATGGAAGCAAAGAAGGCATTCAATAGCCGCCTTCTCTGTATCTTCCATCACCAGGGCACCCTTCTCATTCAGCAGTGGACATATGTTTTCCCTAAACTTCCTTTTGCTGCTGATGTACTTGAAGAAGCTCTTTTTGTTGTCTTTGACATCCCTGGCCAGATTTAATTCCAAGTGGAGCTTGGCCTTCCTCACCACTTCCCTGTGTATACTAACAGCCTCCATTTTGACAGGAGCACTTTACTCATCCATGCTGGCCTCTTACTCCCTTTACTTGATTTCTTGCTCATAGGGATGCATTGGTCTTGAGCTTGGAGGAAGTGACATTTGAATATTAACCAGCTCTCTTGGACCCCCCTACCTTTTAGAGTCCTAACCCATGGGATTCTTCCAAGCAGGACCTTGAGGAGGCCAAAGTTCACGCTGCTGAAATCCATGGTTGTAATTCTACTTATTGCCCTGCTTCCTCCATGCAGGATCCTTAACTCCACCATCTCATGGTCACTGCATTCGAGGCTGCCCCTAAAATGTGCCACTACTGAAAGGCACATTTCTTAAAACAATTCCTACCAATTCACAAAGCACATCAAAGTGAGACCCCCCTCTCTTGCATCCACCCAGACTGAATGTTATGGGAGAAAGCATAAGTGGTTATTTGTGGTAACAGTGATGCACAGATGTAGTGTAGACCCCTTTTGTACACCTTCTGCATCCCTTTCTCCCATCAGTAGGAGGCTGACCCTAGTGCCCCAACCTCACTGTAGGCCACTAGGCAACCTTGACAGCTGTGATGTGGCTGGCCCCTTCAGCCCTGGGAGCCACTGGGTCCATTTAGATGTTGTCACCCTCTAACATTGTGGTGAAAAGCCTCACGTCTCTTCTCTAAAACTGATTGCAGTGGCTTGCACCCCACAAGACCAAGCTGGAAAGCTTTTGCTTAGTAACCAGTTTGCAAAATGCACCAGCTGGGAAGTACCAGCTGAGCAGACGCCTTGGTTGGAGAGGTCAGCGCTGCAGGGAGAGGGAGATGTGGTTGCTCTGACAATCTTGCCTCCATGCGTACTCCTGCATAACTGATTCAGAAAGCAGCAGGCAGACGGGTAATGTGAATGTACAAAACCAAACCAAACCAAACCAAACCAAAAACCTGCAGAGTAAGGCTTGAAAAGCTATATACTTAATTAAATGCTTTTGGAGAGCTTGGATAGCTTGGATAGCGTAGGATAGCTTTCTACTTGCTGGGTAGTTACGCTTTGTCTTCATGTTAGCATCACAGAAAAGCTCTAAAATGCAAGAAATTCTAGGGATGTTTAATGGACAGGTTGGAAGGTGTTTAATATTGGTAACCATACTTTTTTTTTAATTAATCTAGATCTCCAAAATTGTTATGCTGTCTTTTCCTACCCCCTTAACTTTTTTTTTTTTGTATGACTCATAGTGATTCAGTTTGTGATTTTAAGGTAAGAAGTTGAAAACAACAACAAAAACATGACAACACTGTAACTGAGGTGCTTGATCTGCAGAAAAGAGAAGGTGCCAGATTATTTTTAGCAAAGGGATCTTTGTGCCTTTACAAACCCACATTTATGTGATGAAAGCAAGTCCAGCTTCACTGACTGTGCTGCCTTCATGAAGCTGTTGTTTTGGGTTGATGTAAATGGGATGAGACCACGCTTTATATCCTGATTGGCAGGATTTTATGGTTGCTGTCAATCCAAAGGGATTCTTTTTATATGTGTCTTTGAGAGAACTTGTATATAGAAATAGCTGCATTATGTCTATATGGATATATAGATATAAAAAAATAGACTGTTGATTCATGGTGTATAAAGATAAAAGGAAGATTAACAATCTTTGTCCACTATGAGTGAATCTGTATGTTCCCACTGCCTGCTATTACTCACACGTTCAGTTCATAATCTGAAAAAGTGTAAACTCTGAAACACTGAAATAGGTTTTTCAAGATGAATCTAAAATTGTTTAAACCTGCCTCTTGCTTAGAAGTGAGGATCAATGTGTCACACTGGCTCTTGGAAATTATACTAAGTGCACATTGGTCTGTCACTATGTTTGCTTGCCTATCACACTGGGGTATTCTTTTTTCTTGCAAGAATATCATATGAAAAGGATTGAAATGGCTTTGCAGCAGTGGTCTCAGAGTAGATCACCCTAAACACTTAAGGTCCTCTGTAGGAAGTTGATCAGTGGTCTATGCACTGGGATCCTGGATGGGAGAAAGTAAAATCAAAAAAGAGGAAACATTTTTTTAAAATACAAAACAAAAAAGCAGAAGCATAAGAAAAAATAGTATGATAGTTCGCCACCATATGCCAAAAATGCATGCAAGTAATCATTTCCACTTACTCTCCTCAGTATGCATTATAACGTCTGCACGAAATTTGGCTCTACACAGAAGCCTAAGAATGCCGAGCTAAAGCCATGGAAAAATAAATCTGTGATGTGATCACAAGAATATGAGGAAGCAGGTGAAACTATCTGCAGGATTATTAGAGTCCCACAATGAGGCTGTTGGAGCAATGGAAATGAAAAAGCCCTTCATCATCCAACAGAGTATGAGTAGCGGGGTGGGTTCATGCAGTGCAGAAGTTGAATCTGCTAATACAATTCAGTTAGAAGGACCACTGACCTCACCGCTGAAACCAGGCATGTGAGTGAATGTCCTCATCAGGTGTTCACTAGTAATGTGGGTGCAGCTATTTCAAATGTATTTGTCCAACAGCTGATGTTACAGAAGGATGGGTGGAATAGGCAGCATGAACCTGTCTCTCATCCCTTTGAGTGAAATCAGGCAAGTTTGCTTGACCTGGGGATGGTATAATTAAAATGGACTAACTGCACTGAAGTGAGTGACGTTTGCAGAATCCACTCTCATACTGCATTCTGCTGGTTGACTGTGGGTCGGTTGCCCCTTGTAGAATGATGGTAACAAGCTCATATGAGCTACTGTTACTGTGATCAGCCCCGGACATTTTAGCAGGAAATTCTTCTGGGTAGCATTAGTTTTGCTGTTGTCTAGTTTCAATTGGTTGCTCATGTGAAGTCTGCCTTATACAATCCTTGCAGAACTTGCAATGTAGTTAATCCCAGTTTAATAAAATCTCTCATTACTGGATAGCTTTTCATTTATTTTTTTTCCCCTTAAGTAAGATCATATTTCTTTCTAAGCTCCCAGGCAAGGTTTGCATGTGCATTTGTCATACTCTTAGCATCTTGGGACATCCTGCTCTTGGTGCTGCTCCCATAGACTTCCAAGATAAATTGTAACAGGCACAATCCTGTGGCTAGCTGGAGGATTGATTCTCTCTCCTGGGCAAATGCTTTATACACTGATTTAAAAAAATAATCTTGGCCTGTGAAATTAACGAAAAAAGTTAAGAGTTTGTGCTTCTACAAAAGCCCTATAACTTCTAGTAGAAAATGGTGAGGTTTGTGAAGAATTAAGCAGCTTGCAGTATTCCCTGGCAAAATATCAGTCTGTAGTGACAGATATTTTTCTGGGTTTATATCTGGCACTTCCCTTGCTAAACTGCATTTCTTTTACAGACATTTCTGCGACACCTTGTCTGTCATCTTTATACTGTTCTCATCTTCGTTGATTTTATAATAGTTCTCCATAAGGTAGAAACACATTTCTTGGTTTTGTTCAACTGCGTCATTCTTATTTTACTGTGCCCTGTCTTTTAGTAGGCTAATTAGTGTCTCAATCATAATTTATTCGTTAAATATTTTCCATGCAGGACTGTAGGGGTACTTAAGCACTGAGAAAGTGTAGTATAAACAGACAATCCCAGCTCCAAAACCACCAGCCAACATTCTCCACTGATGTAAATAGACGGAGGTCTGTTCAACAAAATATACTCACACTACAAGAGATTTTTCAATCTAGGAAGTAATTCACTGAAAGGCAATGGTGTCTGGCTCCATCCAGATAGAATCATTTATATGATTGGACTGAATATACAGTATTTTTTCAGACAGGGTAAACAGAATGATAGGACACCAGAAGGCTTATTCACAAAGCGGCTGTTCTCTGCTCAGCTCTACTTTTATTGCAGGATGATCAGTAGGGAAATTTATGCTGTATGATCCAATACACCATCATATCATATCTGGGAACAGCACCACAGTATTCCTTATTTAGTGTTTCATAATTTACAAGTGCTGAAATGACTGACACTCTGCATGTGTTTTTACAGCAGATTTTTGCATCATGAATGAGTTGGCAAACACTTTTAGCTGTATCACACTATACAACCATAGAGTGTATTAAAGGGAGAATGGCAAAGGGTTGTTTATGCAGCCTTGTTACTTAAACTAGGATTTTAATCTGCTGAAGGTGTAACACACTGTGACTTGTCAATGACTTGCTGTTCTCAGAGATGTCCCATATCATTTGTATCAAAGTTGGATTGTTTTTCCTTTTAACGATTCACCGCTTTTTGTTGTATCATCAATATTAATTTGGCTGTCTCCACAAAAACGCTTTAGATATACTGAGCCTTTCACCATTTCACTACAGGCACAGAAAAGCCCCCCTGGGAACATCTGTGAGGCTCTCTTACTCTTCTACTTAATTTCTGCTTGTTTGAAGACATAAGTGAGCATAGTTCAGTTTTCAACAAAAATGAAAAGGAAAATTGTGAAAAGGACCAAACATATATTTTTCTAAATTATATATTTGTGACTGGGAAAGGGGAAACTTTGTGATTCACTGATGCTGAGTCACATGGGAATGAATTGGGTCACTCCCCAACATATCCACCCCCTCCTCAAGTAGAAGTAGCTTATAATCTTCATAGTCATTGTTACCTGCAATCAAAACAGAAGGAAAAAAAAAAAAAAAAGAAAAGAGGAAAGCAAAAAGGCTTAGTTCTGTTTCTTTTAGCCTCTTACATATGTTTCTAGTTTCTGTACAAGCCTTCTTGCACTTTTTATGGTATATACCTCTGAGAATTAGAAACTGAATATCTCTATTTTCTTTATTACTTGAATTTTTTATAGCAAACATTCCAGTTGCTTTCTCTCTGTGCTCATAAACAGCTTAAAATGTTCTCCGTGAAGTCTGATGATGCCAATTCCATCAGGAGCTCATTGAAACAAAAAAAATCCAAGATTTTCTCATCACTTAAAATTGATGCTTTCCATTAGAAAAAGAAACTCTGAGCCTCTGAGTTCAGAGTCTTCCGCTTATTCCTGAAGTCATAAAGATATTCCTACTTTCTTAATTTCAATCTTGTAACATGTCTGGTTGTTTATTCCTCTCTTTTTGCATGATGCAGATCTCTGAAACATCTTTACAATAAGGATTACTTGTTTCTCTTTTAGCTTGTCTGAGGCTAAATTAACAAATTCCATAATCATTCCAGAGCATTCTGTAAGTCCTCCCTGCAGTCTGTAATAATAGAGTCTTCTCTCTACTTCAGAGAGAAGCCCTTGTCTTCTTATTACTCCTTCATCATTGCTTTAGGTTTCCCTGTACGAGCATCACTCTCCAGCAGTTCTGAGTGAAGTATGACCTCATCAGACCAGCCCCATCCATTTACTACATGAAATAGCTAGAGTGCTAAGAACTCCAGACTCATTTCAATACAAAGTACAGCAGCTTCTCCAGTACACCTTTATTTGCTTAAATTAATACAATACATCATACATGCTTTTACTATTGAGATAGAAAGCCAGAAACCAAACATTCACAGATAGTTGGTCCACTTTTTTGAGTCTGGGCTTTAAATAAGAACCCAGTGTTCTATGTGAAGTAAGTATATAGCACATTATGCGCGAAATCTGTTAGGAGTACAAAATGTTAGGTCTGTTACATCTTGTTCAGCTAAGCAGACATGACTTATTTTCAAATCTGTTAATGATTATTAAAACTTATTAGAATAATAAATATAGTACTTACATTACTTCTTAACTGTACACTCATAATAGCAGAGCCCAGCAGCACCATATGAAGAGAGAAACTGGAGAATAGCTAGTAGACCAACACAGAGTTGTAAAAAGGCAGGTACAGTAGCATTACTTGGTCTTTCCAGTAATTCGTTTTATGGGACGCAGCACAGTATAAACTCCTGTTATAATGTTATCACAAAGTGTTTTATCCTTTAAGTCGCTGAACACCAAGCACCTGCCTTTGCCTTCAGACTGGAGGCTGCCTGGCAGCCAGAACAACTCAGGTTCACAAGGACATGGCTGAGTCCTGGTGGCCAGGCTCAAACGGGCTTGTTCCAATGCTACTTACAATGTCATTTTCTCAGTAAATATGTTGTATTTCTTTACCCTCAAATTTTACTAACCTGACTCTTGACTTTTCATCCGCCTACTCTGCTCTGTACAGTATCTTGCTGAATTCTCCGTACTGCTCTTAAAAGGAGAAAAGCCTCTGATTTAAGAAACCACATACCTTCACTTGCTCAGACCAACTTATCAATTGGCCAATTTACCTTTCCTCAGCAGGGCTTCTTGTTTGTATGAGTTTGGAAAGCATTTTAGCTGTATGAGTTTGTGGCAACTCTTTATTTGCTCTGATGGTCTCCAAGAGGATGAAGTTAGGCTTCATATAATAATGCAGGGAAATTGTATGGCTGTGATTTAATGTGGAGGTGGTGGAGACTGGGCTTTAATTTCACAAGCTGTAAACCCAAATAGCAGAGAAGAGTCAGATAAATATATTTTTCTCCACAATATAGCAAGAAGAAGGTAGAGAGTCTCAGATTAAGAAGGAGGGGAAAACTATGTGTCCCCCAAGGTCCAGGATACAGGCAATGTCTCTACAGGACTTCTGAGCCTCTACTCAGAGCAAAACAAGGAAGCTAATCCCTAGAAAATTAGAAATGGGAAATAACTTCATTATGAGAGCAAATTTCTTTAAAGCATTTTCAAAGCTATTAAAAAGTAAAGGCTGTTACTGTCTGTTCCCAAAACTGTGCCAATGTAAATAGCTTGAAAATAACTTACGTTTGAAAAGCAAGGTGCTTCACAATGAAGGCTGTTATTTCACTCTTAATTTGTCCCTTGGGGACTCTTTGTAGCAAGTCTCTTAGGCCCAGCTGCACTATGTTCTGCAGTATGGAGGATTATCATCTCCTGATCTCTTTGGCTGGGTCACTTGACACTGTCTCCTTATCACAGTAATAGTTTTGTTTGCAATTCCTCTGATTGGTGACTTACAGTTTTAAAGGAGTTCTTTACTACTTTAACACGAATTACCCTTGGGTGCTTGTGAATTAGCTTAGTGTGACTATGTGACTGGGCACAGTCTCAAGGCCTCATTATAATGGAATATTCTCTGCTTTCTAGGAAGAATGCAGGAAAAGGGATTCACATTACAAATTATTCCCAAATAGCATTGCCATTCTGGGTACCTCTACTCCTTTCCACCTGCATGTACATGGTTGGCTTTTGCTCCAATGAGAAGTGGGGGTGTAGAAATGGATAACTTGGCTGCAGTGAAGGTGTGGTTGAAAGTGGCTTAACTATTCAGACAAATCAGACCTGTTTGCAGTTATTTCGTTTCCTAAGGACATGTCTGTCACTTTCCCTTCCATTTGCCTGGAGTGCTTTTGATATGTAATAATTCGTCTTTTTCATGATGAGGATTGTCAAGCTGTCCCGTAACACTCTCCAATGCAAGAGGGCTTTGCAATGGAAGGGCTGCATGCCTTTCTGCTTTACCCACCACAGAAATGAAGAGACTTGCTAAGTTCAACTCGTCTACATGATCACCATCATAGAAATTGCAACCAGGTTCCTGATTCCTTGCTTATTCCTGTTATCATAGGAACTAATATGGCTGCAAAGGTGGAGGGGAGTGATCTTGAATTGTGCATAGCTGGAAACTACACCACCTTGAGACAGACATTTCTAAGAGTCGGTGGCTCCAAGGTCTTGGCTGTACATGTTCTCAAATAGGAAGTTTTAACTGGCAGAGACAACATATTGACAAGAAAGTAACCAAAGGATTCACTACTATGTCTAAGAGACAATCTCCTAGACCATGCTGAATTTCTACCTGACCATTTCCTCTCTAGTTTAAGAAAGACTGCAGTCATACACATCACTCTGAAAATGTTCTGATTCTTCTGCTTGACCACAATGTCTTCCTTGAAAGAAAAATGCCTCTTTTTTCAAGAGGAGTTATATTGCAGTAGAAGCAAGGAAGTTGAATGTATATGATAAAAGTTAATTACTGACAGAAAAAACATGGCTATGTACCTCTGAAATACACCTTGTTTTGAAAGAAATCATTAATTGTAGGCCTAAAGTGACCTACATTCCACTTCAATTTAATATCCCCTTTTTATTTTAAAAAAAGTATATACATCAGCTGTAGAGTTAATTACATTTAGAAGTCACCCGTACATTACAGCTTCTTTTATCAACAGCTTTTTCTGCTCTTTATTCAGAATCTTTATTACGTCATGTTTGAGCCCTGAAAAATGAAACCACCTTCTGCAACCTCAGTTTTATATGATAAATATGATAAAACCCATTTTTATATGATGAGTAAGGGCTGCTGCACTGTGAATGCTGATTAACTGGTAGGTGTGAGAATCATTAGTTCTGTAGGGTGAGTGGTTTCTTATAATGGCAGAGAGCTGCAGCTACATGATTCTAGCCTTAGCAAGCCATAAGTATATGACTATATTTAATTATAACTTGCTATATATATTGAGCATAATAGCAAGGTATTTCAAATCAAGAACTTGGAAAGTAAGTGAAGAGGATAGTAATATTTGGAAATGATGTACCATATATAGGGATTTTCACCTTTTGAGTTGGGTTGTCAGAATGACATAGGACTAATTAAATGACTTATTAAATCCTTATCCCCTCATAAGCAATGGTATGGTGTAGGGCTGTTCTGAGAGTGACAGCACTTTCATGCACACCGTGTTTAATAGTACTCTTGTTTATACTGTGAAATACTTAGTATTTTCAGATTTTTTTTTGAGATGTACGGTTAGAAGTGTTCATATGTATTTAGCCAGATAATAAATCAAATGCTAAATTATGGGTTTTGGTAACTAGACAATTGCGTATAAGTCTTTGCCACCCTGATAAAGCAAAATAAACTTCTACACCCATCCCCTTGTCTGCTTATACATCAAACGGATAAGTATAAAAATGTCATTGTTCAATATCTGTTGCATTTCTTGGTGACCTTGGACTGCTTCGTTCTTTTCATGTACGTGGTTTACCTTAAGTTACTTTTATTAATTTGGCTTGTTTGTTGCTAAAGAATGCTACAAACTTCCAGGCTTTGGTAAATCACAGTTCATGTTAAAAGTTATCCCCATTTTCCAGCTTTTAAAAAACGTTCATTTTAAATGCCTATAAGCATTGCTTGTTTTTCCATTTTTCTTTCCAACAATTCTTTCAAACTCTTGTTCCTGTGCTTGAAATACAAGTAATCTGAGAGAGAGTGGCCAAGTCTGGCCTTTTCAAAGGATCTAAAGCTGAGGTGTTCTTTGTTGTTTGCAAGCTCTCTCTCTCTTTGGCTCTCCTGTCTGTCTGAATTTCCTATTCTCTTCTCCAGTCCTCCCTCACTTAGCACTTCTTCCTTCTCATTGCAGTAGGACTCTCTCAAGTCCTTCATCATGCACTCAGGTTTGCCAGACAGATCTTGAGCCACGTACAGCTTGTTGTCATGGTGGTACATGCCAGGGCTGTAGCGCTCTGCCTCATAGCAGTTGTCTTCCTCTTCCTCTGGGCATGAGCTTCCCTTGGCACTCTCGCCATCCGAATGAAACGAGATTCCTTTCCCTTGGCTTTTCTGGGAAAGATCAAAGGGCTCTTCCTGTTCCAAGTTTCTCAAGACGTTTGTCTGGGACACAGCAATTCTTCCTCTTCCAAAACCTTGTAGTGGTTTGAGGTGGAGGGAGAAAAGGAACAATTTACATACGGGAAATATTACTATGTGATACATGGTTAAAAAACAAAATGTGAGGCAGCCTTCTATCTAGTATTTTACCTTAATCTTCCACCAAGCTATCTCCAAGTACTTTTCTGTTTACATTTCATGGCATCTCCTTTGAGATGCTGTTAAAAGAAGTACTATTGTATACACTTCACAGCGAGGTCAGGACACACAAAACATTGTGCTGTACATGCCACACACTTGATGAGAGAGCTAGGAATAAAAGTGAAGTGGCCTGGCCTCTTGTAAACTATTTTTGCCAGTGAACGTACCCACTTCTCCCTTCCTATTTTTTTTTTCATATGGACAGTTTGATCTAAAGCATAACAGCCCATAATCAAAGTCTTCGGGTTTTTTACTTTTTTTTTGTTTTCCAGAACAGTGGAAGACGTGTTAACGTATTTGTTCTGTGGACACTCTGGTTCAAAGTTACTACTATAAAAATAAAAACATGATAATGTCTCAGCAGTCTATGAACTCCACGCTCAATTTTTCCTCTGTCATTCACTGAGAAGCCACTCATGCCACTGAAAAGCTAGATAGTGCTTCAGTTCAAGGATATCATTATAGACAAATGAAGATTTTGAGTGGTGCAGTATAAGTCTGAGTGTAGTCCTGGATCTGTTTGTCTTAATATTTGTCAGAGCATCTCCTCTCTGTTTGTCTTGCTGGAAATCCAGAAGTTACCCAGGAGACATATGTGGACTCAGATGTGCTCTGAGCATCCGGATGCACAGAAGAAGGCTCAGACTCTGCGGGCACAGTCCATCTTAATTAAAAGAATGGTGACAGTACTGGGGTGTGGATTTTATCAAGTAGCAAAAATCTATTGAAGTCAGTATTTTACTTGCTTTGGTTTGGTTTAGGGTTTTTTTCCCCCCTCAGTAACTGAACACAGTTTCTGCAGGATTTATGCAGCCTCACTAGATATGGATGCTACTTTGAAACAGGTTGTATTTGTTAAAATGGTTCATGAGCAGGCAGTAGCCCTTACAGATTGTCTTGTGTCTGGTAAGCCTCAAGGGCTGAAGAATCTTTCTACACCAAAAACCTCTTAGGCTGTCTTCAATTACAAGTAATCATGTACTAGCATGATGCTGTAGGAGATTTACAGAAAAAAAAAAAGAAGCCATTTTTTACTATTTGTAAATTTTATGGTAAATGTCATTACAGTATGTGTTTTACACACATGCTAGGCTGCTCTGAAGCCTGAATTTGAGGAACACCAAGAAATCTTACCCATGAAAGAGTTCTTTATCCAGAAATTCTTAACAAACAAAATATCTTGGATACTCAAGCTCTCAAAACAATCCTCCCTAATTACCCCACTTCTTTAGATAGCATTGGCATGTGTGCATACAGGAGGCTGACTTTAGAAAGTGTATGTAGTGGATGGAAGATAGGAAGTGCTTTGCAGGATACCCTGAGTAGTCAAAAATACATATGAGGAAGGAGCATCTTTGCCTGTCCACATGCTTCTTTGTAAATATGGTCTTGAGCCTATGATCTTGGTCTAAAATCAGCTATGTCTATATGGTACAGAATAACTATATCTTGAGCAGAAAAGCTCCTGGACATAGAGCCATTCAGCTTTCCATTCCCATTTCAGACATATCCAGTAACCAGTGAGCAAGACCCAAGAAATCTTCTACACATTTTGCTTCTATCAGCTTCAAATGGATTTATGTTCTACCCTCATGTTATAAACCATGGGCATGTACCTCAAACATGAGAAAAAATATAAACTCCTAACCAGATGTTCCTGAGGAAAAATGTCTGCTTGTCCACGGCTGCTAGGTTGTGGTCTGTCAGCATCTGGGAATCAAGCCCCCTGAAACTGTCATATTTATTGAAAAATAACGTAGCTACACCCTCAGTCAGGTAGATGATGTCATACAATCATTCCTCTGGCCAATTACATGTGCCACAGCCTCACTAAGGCTTAGTCTCCTCCTGCTCACTCCTGTTTATGTCTCAAGCTGGTCTGAGAGGTCTCTGAGGCAAGTGAGGGTCTCTGACCCATAGTGCTGGAGTAATACAAATAGTTAATAACAATATCCCAGGCTTATGAGATTCAATTTCTTCCAATAGCATTGGATTTATGGTACAAGACTGTATATCTGTGGTATAAAGCTCACTTGGGTTTACAGATATGCACCTTCAAACTTCTCAGAGAATGACTTTGCTGAAAAAATATTACCTTGAGAATGAAATCCTCTTTCCATGACCCCATGTTTGACTTTCATGTGCCTGGTTAGGTTCCCCTTCAAGGTGAATTTGCTGGGACAGTAGAGGCACTTGAAAGGCTTACTGTCCGAGTGCAAGTGCATGTGTCCCATTAAATTGTGCATTCTGTTAAATTCCTTTCCACACAGCTGTCAAAAACAATAAAAATGAAAATCATTAGTTTGAAGGGGTACTTCCAAGGACAACAGTTTAGGGGGAAACAGAACATACTCTTCTCAACTCCAGCCCTGCCAGCTTATGGCTACAATCGGTTTTTCAAGGACATAAGCAAAAATCCTATAGACAAGAATATGTGGCTGAGTTTGATCTATCTAGGGCCTTCTGCGCTGCTACTTTTTTTTTGCATTTGGTGACAAGGACAGATATACAGTCAAGGATTCTCCAAAATGAGGGAATGTGGTTGTAGGGAGAGGAGAGGCTTAAGTGAGTAATGTGGAAGGCTCAAAGTATAACTTTCTGCCCTGGTGAACTCTTTCATTTGTAGTTTATAAATCTAATATTTAATCAAGAACAATGTCAGGCAGAGATGGAGATACAAAATAAAACCAATGAAAGGTTTCTGTGAAACAGACAAGCAGAATGTTACTTCCCTTTAAGTGCAAATGAAATGGCTGCACATTTTCCTTAAAGCTAGAAAAAGTAATTCCTTTTTTTTTTTTCTTTGTTTATTACTCCCCCATTTTTCTCTGATCCTTTTATCTTTTGGTTTACCAACTTCTGTGTTTCAGTGTCTCTTGTGAGTAAGCTGGAATTCAGTCATGGGGCCACAGGAATGACTCAGCTTTCCCTGAAGCTGTTCCTGCCAGCTCCAGCCATTGATCATGCTGGTTTCCCTTTGATGAAACAATAAGGGGGTTTTTTGCATTGTCGTTGTTTATCTAGATGAGTCCTTTTGTAGTTTGATCCCTTACAAATCAAATGTATTCTCAAGACATGAGAGTTTGACATCATTTTTAAAGTTTCTAGTCTTACTTGTCTTGTAGTCTTTCCTTATTAGGATTTACAATTTTATTCACATTCAAGTGGCCATTTCCATCCTCTGCAAACTTCTGTGTTTGCTTTCTACTTCAGCTTTTTTTTTTTTTTTGGAATGCTTTTAGACAAATACTTCTACCATCAGAACTAATTTTTTATTATCTTTTTTCATATATGAGTCAGAATCACCATTATCGAGTAACCAAAAACTTACATCAAGCAGTGTACTCATCTAGAAGAAAATTATTAAAAAATGATTACTGAGTATCCACCACATTTTTGGTCTAATCTGACTTCTGATTTGTTTTATTTTAGAATATAGAAGGTCTGCTACAGTACTTCTTGATTCATATTCACAAAGCCACCACCTGGAATATCTGCATGATATGTAGGTAGTGGAAAATAAACATAGTTCATTAATATAAAAATTTTCAGGTGTATTGTTTTTAAATAATAACTAGAGTTGAGGCAATGGTGCAAAAAGAAAAAGTCTGAAAATACTAACTTGCTTTTAAAATCGTGTTTACTTCAGCTGCATTAGTTCTCTTCTGTGATTTTCTCTGTGATTTTGCTAAAAAGAGCATTCTAGCAAATACATTTATCAGTAAAGTGTTCACTGAGAAAGTGGAAAGAAAAAAGATTATAGACACTGAAAATGAGTTATTCATTTGTAAAAGTAAGATGCTTAATTCCAAGGGTCATCCATCCACTTAGGAAAGAGGACTCTCTCCTTTGCATTCAAAGAAAGCTAATATGCTGGGTGACTTATATTCCATTAAATGATTGCACCAAAAAAACACTTGGAAAGTGCTGGGAGGAAACAAAGAGAAGAAGCACTGACAAGCACAGAAAATTTGCTGGGAAGAGCAGCAGCTGGAACGATCTGTGATGTGCCAATATTCCTCTGGCTACAAGAATGCCAATATGAATACCTCTCTAATACCTTTTGTTAGAAGGCTTCTGGTTATCTGCTTGTATTGTGGCTGACCTGTGTTCTCATCAGCTTTTGCTTTCTGATAGCTACGTCTTTGCTTCTCTGTCTAAACTGAAGATCAAGGAAAATCAGGTTGAACAGGTGAATGGCTAGATTACTTCATGCAAATCTATATCTTTATAAGCTATTGAATATTACAACATGTCTAGTAGGAGCATTTATGGGTTTTTTGTCAAGGTGATATTTATTTCTCTTTCTTCATAATGAAAAGACAGGAGATTTCATAAAGGATAGCTCCTTATAGCGTTAAAGATTCATGTCTCTGAATAAAGGGGGTAGGTTTTCCATTTCCCAAAATAATGCACAGTCTTATGGATGTGTAATGTGTTCCTGTCCTGAAATCTCTGGGGAGGTGAGGAAATGGTACCCGAGTGGAGAGGTGTGGCAGGAAAATGAAAGAAATGCAGATATGAAAATTGTTTTTCAGAATGATGGCTCTGTGGCATGGTCTCTGGGTAACCTATCCTTTTCAAAAGGCACAAGATGACTTTCAGATGAATGTCCATGATCCAGAAGGCTAAGGGAGCAGGTTTTGGGCTCACATGCTGGAAGACACGAACTCAGAAGTAGCTGGAGTTTACAGCTAGTGCTTAAACAACAGTCTGAATCTTCAGACCAAATTGGGAAGGTGTACAAGATTTTCTTGCTCTGTGACAGGGCAGGGGTGTGAGCAGAGTGTGACAGATGACCCTGAGCCAGTTGCCTGGGAGGGAACTCCAGCAGAAGTCACCACGGAGCACTCTAGCACTCAGGGAGATGCAAAGCTCATGCAAGAGATCTTGGGATAGCAACAGTGATATGGCTCACTTGTGGACCTTTCGTTAGGCTGTCTACTTGAGACAAAATAAAATTCAAGCCCTGCAGAGAAAGGCCTCAGCTACGAGTCGGCTGAACACGCATCGTTGTGCTGGCTGGTGAAATGGTCTTCAGTACAGTTTACTAGAAAAGCTCAATTAGTTCTACGCTAGATTTTGTCTTCCTAAGCCATCACATGAATTGTCACCCTTCTAGATTTGTCTGTGTGTTCTGTTTCTTCCCAAAGTGAGAGGTTTCTCACGTTTTCTTTGGTTTCGACTCTTGATATGAACCCCTGATTTCAGATGGTGAAAAAATAGAGTTCAAAACATATACTGCAAAGTGTATTTCACATTCTTTGTTGGAGGTCTGAGACATTACTGACTGCAGCACTAAAAGCAACTAAATTTCACAGATCTCTCTATGAATCAGAATTAGCATTATCGTACCAGCTGGTGCACCTCTTTCAGAACTCTTCAGTGTATTTTTATGGGTTTTTTTAAACAGAAGTAAACAGGGCAGCACAGGCTCAGGCCTTTAAAAGTTAAAGAGAAGTTCACTCTTCAGAGAAAAATCAAACACAGACCCAGGCTGCAGCTGCATAAGGAAACAGAAGGGACAACTATTTGCTGCTCCTTCACTTCAGATAGTCTGTGCCCAGTTGTGATTAGACGCATAGGAAAGCCTCATGTTTTCTTTTGCTGTGAGAAAAAGGTAAAGAAAACCATTTCATGTGGTGAAATATAAAGGCTACCGCTGTGCTCTCTTTTGCTTGCATTCTTCTTCTTTTTTTTTTTTATTTTCTTCATAAGAAGGGTGTTCCTTTCCTCAAAGAGAGAGGGAGAGGGAGAAAGACTGTAAACTGTCCAAAAGGACCGTGAGAAAACAGGAAGCTTTGAAAAGTACAAGAGAAAGCAAGATGAAATCTATTTGCAGGCGGTTCCCCGGGGGACATGTGAGCCATTGTTAAGCAGCCTGTTCATACAGCTATATCCTTCCTTCTGCCGAGGAGGAGCTTGGTGCCAAAAGGCTGCTATCTGGTCATTGCCTTAACCCTCTGAATGCCAGACAGAAATTCTCGCTTGAGTCTTTCCAGGGCTCAGCCAGAGAAGCAAGGGATGGTCCTAATACCAAAGAGCAATTCTTGATTCTCCCTTTTCTTATTGTTACAGGTCTCTGCTTTGTTCAGGGGCATTGATGTTGAATCATACACCTCCAGGCACGGGAGAAACTGGTTCACTGCGCTTAATTGTTTCTTTCTTCCCAGGAACATTGGGTGGGGACAGAGAAGTTAAAAAAAAAAAAAAGTAAGAAAAACAGGTGTTCCAATAGAGTTTTTGTTACTGGTTGGAAAACATATTGGTGGTACACCAGTTCCTAGCTCACACTATTGCCTTCTCCGAGTTTTAACAGTTCATCATCAGCTCCTAACCTGAACACAACTTCCAGCCAAGTGGCACATATCTCAAAAATAGTGTGGGTCCAGACACTTCATCCAGAACAGCTGATAAAACAACTGAGTTTCTTTTCTGAAATTTGAGGAGTCAGAGAAGGACGCTGACCAAATGGGAACAAGAAGACAGGCTTTCAGTTGTTCTCAAAGAATGAATGTCTCCAGCAGACTTGACATGGAACTACATAAGTATTTCAGTGACAAATATTATTTTATCAGTATAGAATAACGTAAGTTCTAGTATACAAAACAACATTTTAATAGGACATAAATTTAAAAGAAACGAAATGCTAAAGTTGAAAGGTTTTGCTGTTATTTTTTCAAAGTTAAATTCTCCAAAGTTATCAAAGCAAAATGAGAAAGGACAAAAGTTTCATTTTTACATTTTCCTATTAGAATTATCACTGAATGCCATATTCTCCTATGACATTTTTCAAGAGAAAATAATTCCATTTAGGATTTTTCATCCAGCTCTGCTTCCCAGTGACACACTCCTTTTAAGAAAATACTTAATTCCATAAAGATGTTGGATGAAAGAGTTCTAGAAATTGCTTCCAGATCAATCTTCTGTTACTTAGGCATAAAGTGTGAATATGGTCCACTCTGTATTTATAGCCCTCTTAGAGCAGATCAAAGTGGGAATAAAACCTAAAACCTTTGACTTTACAAGGTATGACTACGCTAATGAACCAGATAGGCAGCAAAACAAACAGATGTAGTGTCCAATACTGAGTAAGGATATAAACATGAATAATTCATAAAGAATATATTAGAGACAAGCACTGTCAAGAAAGCCAAAGCCTCAAAAGTTTATGGGGAGTGGAGAGAAGAGAGACTGGAAGGGGAATGTCATCCTCCAATGTGCTGGAGGGAGGTAGTAAACTGGAATTCCCACAGGATTCTAAAAAGGCCAGATGGTCTCAGAGACTGTTTTGTTAGGATACTGATGTCCTGCTCTGTATTTCAGCCTGGTAATTACATTTGGCCCCTTCAAATATCTTCTGCAGTTGTAGTTTCCTGTGGCTTTCTTTGAGTCCTTCCTTGAACTGTTACATAGCATCACTGTGTGAAATCATAGCTGCTGCTTTTCCATGGTCCTCTGTGGGGTGCATGACTTGATGTTTTAGTCAGTGTTTCAAGCTGTTAAGCACTTAGACTTCTGTTTGGATGGCTGTACTATGCAAATGTCAGGTATGTTTATTGTACTCAAACTGCAATGCTGTCCAAATGCTCACAAACAGAAAAAAATATTTTGGGGTGAAAGTTACCAACATTGAAGGAGAAGGAGTAAACCACAGATATTTAGCTCCATTATTTTGTGCTGCCTAAGAAGAACCTGGACCAAGAAAGGAAACCAGACTACTTTATGCTCATTTAAATGCAGCTGTAGTATGTATTAGGAAATCTTGTTTTTCTAATTCTGTTATATTGCAGCATGATAACTTCACAGAAATATCCAGTGGGTAAACACCCCTGCCACCAAATGCACTTACCTTGCATTTAAAGGGTTTGACATCAGAGTGAACAATCATGTGGGCCTTGAGAGTCTGCTTTTGTACAAAACTCTTGAAGCACAAATGGCACTGATAGGCTCTGATATTGGTGTGGATCAGGACATGACGCTTCATGTTGGCCAGCAGAGTAAATTCCCGGCCACAAATTCCACATTTGTGCTCTTTCACACCCTGCAAGAAAATTAAAAAAAGAAAAATCAGAAAATTCTATAGGTGGAAAATTTCCTTGATCATTTCATTTTCAGTACAGCAATATATGAATTATTTATTCTGCATTAGCAAAGCAGATAATAAATTATTCCACTTCTAACATCATTTGTGCAAGTAATAGATACTTATGTATTTTTCTCCTAGCAAATTCTTACGAGAGTCTGAGAAGCAGAGAAAGAAAAGAAGATGTAAGCTTAATGAAATAATGAGTTTTGTTTCCATCAGTGTGTTTACAAATCAACGAGACATAATAGCAGAGCTTCTTTGTCCTGCATTGCTGCTTATGTAAAGTATTGATCAAATGTGTACACTTATTGACCAAGAACAAAAGCTAACCAGATAAGAGACTAAAGTAATGCTTGCCTGTGGTAACTGAACAATCACTGGCTTCTAAAAAAAGGCATAGCACTGTTATGAGGAAAGCTATGGAAAATAATCTGAAATAACCAAGAAGTAGTGAAGCTGTATCACCAAGTAAGGATGTACCTATTACATTCAAAGAGTAAAAACTATTTACTCTTAGTGGGACTTCCACTGACCCTAAGGGAGCGACATCATTTTATCTCGTGTTTACAGAGCATTTCTAGCACGTTTTATGCCATCCAGTCAATTTACTAATGCATAATTCAATATCCCGGGTCACACCCATGTGGCCTAGCTACCAGCTCCTCAAAAAGTCATTTGGATGCTATGAAAATCATTGAATTTACCACTAAACACTTTAGGAGTTTCAGTATAACTTGCTGAAGATAATGGGAATTTCCTAGTGAAGTGCCAAGAGCTATTACTCCTCCTACAGACCGCCATTACACAGAAAACTTGAAACAATATCTACTTTTGTGCCAGTCAGTGGTATTCACAGCTAATTTCAAAGCAAAAACTGAGAAGACCAACAGCAACTCAAAGTGTCTGCTTATCTGATGTGAAGCTGCATTTGGGCAGCTAAGTGCTGTTAATTATGTTCACAGCTGAATCCACCTGCAGCTGTGGACAAAGAAGCAGAAGCACTCCGAAGGCTCAGGGGCATTGTACTTCCTGTGACAAAAAAAATACCAAGTCTTAAATTAGTAGAGTTTTTGCATGGAAATTCCAAAGCCCAGGGAATCTCCAGAAAAAGCAGAAATCATAATCTTGTAATAGAGAAGAAAAAGCAAATGTGGAAGTGGAGGTTGTTGATTTTTAAAGAAAATGTGTCTAAAATACAAAAATGCTGTGACTTTCTGTATTTTTAATTTTTTTTCATATAAAAGCCAAAATACAAGTGTTAAAGGAAAAAATATGCAAAAATTGGAAACAAATGTTCATCAAAATGTATGGAGTTTTGTCTTAAAATTTTTGTAAACGTGGATAAACTAGTTTTAGACATTCTTAAATGGAACAGTTACATTTTTCCTATTTTTGAAATTGGTCTTTGTGGATGTGTTCCAAAGCCCTCTCGTAGCCTAAAATGACTCTGCTGTCATTGCTGTCAGCAGTGGCAAGACTGCCACTTGATGCAAATTGGCTGGGATTATGGTCCTGCTTGTCCAATTTTATTAACTGGAATTCTGGATAACTTAGGCATGAAGGGAAATTTTTATTAGGTTTTTTTTGGTTCATTGGTTGGGTTTTTTTCACCTAAATGTCACATTATAATGATTCTTGAAAATCTGATGAGTAATATATATTTACTTTTGCTGCATATATACAGCCTATCGCAAATCCACCTACTTCCCAGTTCAGGGAGAAAAGCCATACATCTGGTTTTCAGTAGAAAATGTCTGTTAAAACTTGGGGGCATTACACAGCTCTACAAAATTTTGTTATGCTACAGAAGGTCATCCTGAAGATAAAATCCAGAAGCAGAGAGATGTAAATACAGTTTGAGAAAGCAATACAGGTGGTTTAATTGTACTCCTGTTTACAGCAAGGCAGTTTTTGTATGTATTTTCTTAAGCCTGACTGAGATATCTAGATAGATATCTAGATAGATAGATAGATTTTTTTTTTTTTTTTTTTCCTACTATTGCCAGTGCAGCTGGGGTTTTTCTCTGCATAAAACTCTCCAGCTGGCAAGGGGCCAGCATGAGGGTTGTAGCCTAATTACCTTCTTTCTGAGGAGATACACTGGTGTATCTTTTGCGGCCGGTAACCCCTGTGCTACCTTCTGATGCAAGGTGAGAGCACAACCCGTGCTGGCTTACCTTGTGAGTTAGGGAGTGTTGTTTGAGATGGTGGGGCTGCACAAACTCCATGCCACATTCGGTGCAGATGTACGGGCGGATGTCTTTGTGCTTCATCATGTGGTTTTGCAGCTGGCTCGGGTACTGGAAGGTCTTATCGCATTCAGTGCAATTGTACTGTATAGGGCCACGGTGGGTTGTTAAGTGCCTCTTCAGCTGGGCCAGGGTTGGGAAGTCCAGACCACACTCCACACAGATGTTCTCTCGGCCACTCTCATGCTTAGACTCATGTGCCTTCAGCTCACTGGGGTAGGCAAAACCTCTGCCGCAGATCCTGCAGTTGTAAGGCTTGATGTCACTGTGTTGCATCATGTGCCTCTTAAGGTGACTGGTTTGAGTGAAAGCCTTGTGGCACACCTGGCACTTATGTGGCCGGGTGCCCTGGTGTGTCAACATATGTGTGTGCAAGTGGCTCAGCTGCTTGAAAAGCTTGCCACATCGGGTGCAAGCATGTGGCTTAATGCCGCTGTGCCCCAAGATATGGGTGACCAAATTGTACTTGGATGTATAGGACTTCTCACACATGGGACACTGCCAGCGTTTTTGTTCACCACCCACATCAACATAGTAGCTGTCATCTATCTGAAGGTTGACATCTACTCTCTCCACTTTCTGTTTATTTTCACCACTTTCTCTTACTTCAGCCCTCCTGAAGGGGGCCTCTGGAGGTCTTTTCATTTGAATGGGGTTCCTGAAATGAAAGTTGGGTGGCACAATAAAAGGAAACATTAACCCAGGGTGGACTTTAGGGTAATAAGAGATAGGAGCCTGCATGAATGCTGGGCTACTGGGCCATGCCGTGTTAGGCTTCACTGGTTCTTGCTTAATGGGCTTGGCTCCAAAGTGCTCCAGACTTCTGTAGAACTGGAAACCAAAGTTGCAGAGGTCAATCATCTGCGAACTGTACTTGGGCTGTGCTGGCTGTTGGAACACCAAGGGGAGACTGGAAGAGCCTATGTCACTCTGATCTTCAGGTCTGTCTGGTGGTGGTGAGGAACCCTCAAGAGCGATAGAAGGAGGCATTTTTGTTGGCATGCTCTTACGTTTCCGAGACCCTCCTTCCAAGGACCCCTGGAAAGTTTCCATGTCTCCAAAGGGAGGAGGGCCATAGCGGAAATGTGAGAGGTGCGATCTGAATTCTTCACCAAATTGAGTTGTTCTGTGTGGTTTTGTAACAGGGCTCAGCGGCCGCAGGCAGTGGGAGAAGGGAGAAGCTCGGGTGCTGTCCACATTAAAACTTGTTTCTTCATTCTTCATCATATTTATTTTTTCTTTGTTGCTCAAATTCCTTAAAACAAACAAAAACCCAAATCTCTTTATTTCTTCCTGTTCTCCTGGGTTTAGCGTTTTATTACCTATATTATTGGTTTGTACGTTATGTTTTTTAACTAAATGCAACTAAGGACATCTTAGGGCCATATAAGAGAGAGGCCTGATGAAGCAGAACTAAATTGGTTCACAGAGAGCAAAGAAGCTTTGGTCTTCCTGTGGTAGAATTGGTGGTTTAAATCAAGTCTGATCCATACAACACCTTTGCAACATAAACACACTATGCCATGAAACACTACTTTGCAGATGAATCTGTACGGCAACGTTTCTGCTTAATTTAATTCAGCCAGACTACTTGTGGGCAAAATCCTGTCCTTGTCTGTGCATGCACAGGCTCTAGAAATTGGCGGTGCATTGAAAGGATATGGCAATACAAACAATAATGTGCACATTTATTATGGTTGTGACATGAAAATTCAAAGCCAAAAAATGTTAAATGTCTTTGCATCATTAACATGTGTGACTGCGAGAGAAAACAATGGCCAAGTGATCTAAGGACACTGTGTACCATCAGGTTTTGCGCCGGGTTTCCTGACTTCTCTCACTTTGTATTGTAATAAGAAGGCGGAGATTAATTTATTTTCTTTGTTTTAATCCCAGAGATATTTACCTGGCAGATTTGGTGGAGGAAAGACCTTTGACAACTCTCCAAATTACATTCAGTTTTACAGACTGCATCTGTGTTGTTTTTTGTTTTTATTCTAAACAGGGGGGATAAAACCCTCACTGTAAAACTAAAGCCTTTCTAGTGGTACAGTGTGACAAGGCTGATCATACAGGCAACTTCTGAATTTGGGGTTCATCTAAAATGTTTGTTGTGAATTTCAATTCATCTTAAATTATGCTGCTACCTTTTGCCTTGGCTCTCTAGGGATGCACTTATCTGACCATGCATGTTTGTGTACATGCATCTATCCAACCAGGTGGAAGTTAGGTTGGAAAACTAGCCATATTTTCCCTCTGTCACCTGTGATATGTTGAAGCTATTTATAATACCATTCTTGGAAATGCTGGGTAGAGAGCATGAAGGTGGTTAGAGCACTAAAGACACTCCTGTTTCATTTTTTCAGATAAACCTGCTTCTAAAGATAGATAAAAGCACATCTCTGCGACCTAGTTAGTCTGTCGACAAGAAAAAGCATCTTAAAAACCTGCTTGCAAACAGTTTATTTCCTTCTAACTGGGCAGATTGTGGAATTATCTCTGAGATACTTCATGAAGCCAAAGGCTCAGTGATAAAACTTTAAGATGGAAAATTTAGACAAAGGAATCAATCAATGCCTGAAGAAGGGGAAGTAATTGAAGCAAAAATTTTAGGATCTCTAATACGATTGTTCAAAAACCACCTGTGATAGTGGAAAAGCCTAAAAAAATCACTTAAAATGGGGACAAGTATTGAATAATGAAGCCAGGATGTGACTTTCAGTCCCTAGCTCACTGATGGCAATAGCGTACATATATACACACTAAACTTAGACATCATATTTCTGTGCGTGTATGCATATATATGGAATATATATGAGTGTGTTCAATCAGAGTGGATTATTTAGGAGTATTCATTCTGCTATGTTTCTTTGTCAGCCCACTCCCTGGGCAAAAAAGGGAACAGTTAGACTTTTAAGACTCTTTGGGTACAAAAGCTTGACTTATTAAGAAGGGACAAGGGGAAGGCAATCCTCTGAGTACCAAAAAAGACTCTGTTTCTTTCCAAAAGGGAAAATGTTGTGGTTTTTTTCAAAATTCTTTTTAAGCAAAGCTAAACTCATACAATTTGAACATAAAATGTGTCTGTAGACTAAAATCTTCCATTCAAAGTACAGGCCTGTCCCTCAAATATCTTTCATCTTGTGCATCTGATTATTTCCCAGCAATAGGCATATAAAATGCTTTGGAAAACCCACAGCAATTGAGAACCCAGCTGTGTTATTTACTGCTTTTGTTAGATTATTGAAATGCTGCCAAAAATACTCAGACTTGACAGTGCAATGTGTCTAATTGCTCTCTTGTCTCTTGGCTGCTGGTTACTCTCTTCTTCAACAGCCTGTTTTATGCAAAATTTCAGTCTTTCTGGAATACGGATTTATGGCAGAGGCTATAGAACTGCTTGAAATTACTAGAAAGAAATAATTTCCTTGCTTTACCTACCTTTGGCTGCTTTCACTGAAGGTATGGGTTTATTCCACTGCTCACGGCTACACGCATCACGGGACTAAGCCTACAAGTGAAAGTGTTTGAACAGTCAGTGACCAGCACAGAGAGGTGCTATATAAGCCAATAAAAGAGCACCTAAAAGAGGAGGGAAAGTACAGACCTGCAATCTAAATACGGATCACCTTGCTGCTTTTCCCCCCACACTTCAATCTGCCAAACCCCATGATGCAGAAATTCATTGAGGAAAGATTAAGTGTAGCCTCTCTTCTCATCTTCTGTTTGAATGGAGGCATGATCTTCATCTTGACCAGAACTTAATTCCACTAAGTCCAGAGGAAACTGCAGAAGAGACTGCAGAATGGCAACCATGCACGAAACCATTAAGGAGCAGTCCCTTCTCTTTAAACAAGTTCAGTAGAGAACTTTAAAGCTTTTAATAGCACAGATCCCCAGTAATTTTGTTCTATCTGACTCTGGAGTAGCTGATCTCATTTTAATACTGAACAATAAATGAGGGGGAACTGAAGAATTTTTGCTTTAAATATCTCCTACTGACCTTTTGTATTTCTTATATAAGCATTTTAAAACTTCTTTCCTTCTTTCTTCAGCACTTCATTATTTAAAATGTAATGCTGTGTAGCACAACAGCATGTGATTCTAAACATTGAGGTTAGGCTAAATGGGGAGAGACTTTAAAAATTCTAGCTTTTAACAGCAGTGTTTTGGTTTCTCAGTTTTGATGTCTTGATCTGGAAAGCTCAAGACAGAGGTTTCTGTGCTGTATCGGCACTTATACATTAAAAACCCCTAAACCTAGCATTCCAGAAGTTATTAAAAAAAAAAAAAAAGTTAATTTAGTTAATTTATTTAAAAGAGACAAGCATTCTCACTGTTTCTTCCTTTATAAAAATAAGTATACTTGAAGATACAATATTTTGAAACCTAGTACCACAAATAAGCTCTCTCCCTGCCCTTTCATAGAAGAAAGGCTACACTGAGTTCAGATAGTTGTTGAGGTATTTCCAAAATAGAATATCTACGCAGCAGCTAGTAATGTTGTTAACTTTAACGAAAGAGGAAGAGATTTTAACACAATATGAATCATCATTTACTTTCTCATTTCCACACATCATATTTCTACAGACAAAGGATCTTTAAAAGTACATAAATAATGCTATTCACTCTACAAGCATATGCATTGTTGTGGTCTCCAATAAATATTCTGTACTGAAGTCAATAGCATATTTTCTTTAGAATTTAGTAGAACAAAGATTCTGCTACCTGTACGAAAGGCCAATAATAAGCCTAGCAATAGAAACGTGAGGTTATGAAATTCATCAAGCTTAAGCACTGAAAACTACTGTTCTGATTTTGCTCTTGGGCAATACAATGGTAAAACCAGAGATGAGACCAAGATCAGAAAAAGTGCTATGTACTCTCTGACAAAGGGAAATGGGCTGCTTTATTAGGAGGTTTGCACTTGTGTTTGCTATTTCAGAAGAAGATGAAACAGAGGAAAGTGTAAGAAGTCTAAAAGTGGCTGAATAGACTGAACAGATTCTCTCAGCTAGAAGAGAAAATCCATGTTAAACTGAACATGAATTACTTTAGTTTGGAGAAGAGGAGACTGAGGGGTGACCTCATGAGTTTATAAATACATAAAGGGTGGGTGTCACGAGGATGGAGCCAGGCTCTTCTCGGTGACAACCAGTGATAAGACAAGGGGTAATGGGTTCAAACTGGAACACAGGAGGTTCCACTTACATTTGAGAAGAAACTTCTTCTCAGTGAGGGTGACAGACACTGAACAGGCTGCCCAGGGAGGTTGTGGAGTCTCCTTCTCTGGAGACATTCAAAACCCGCCTGGACGCCTTCCTGTGTAACCTCACCTAGGTGTTCCTGCTCTGACGGGGGGATTGGACTAGATGATCTTTTGAGGTCCCTTCCAGTCCCTAACATTCTGTGATTCTGTGTTTCTGTGACTGTAGAAACTGTGCCCTGTGAGACTCTGTTCCTGCTGCCCTTTTGGGGCTTGAAATATTGGCATCTACAAGGAAAGAATGAAATCTGACAGCTGTTTCTGTGTTGGATGTGGTGAGGATCAGTGACAAATGACACCTTATTACATTTCCTGAGCTGAAGTTGAGTAATTGGAGAGCTTCAGGCTTATTGAACAGCCAGCTTTTTTTTTTTTTTTAGTCACTGACTTTTGCAAACTGTTACTACAGAGGTAGTTATGGTTGTCTTAATAGGTTTAATGGGATTGCCTTCATTCAGTTCACACTTCTGTATTGTTTTGGTTTTAAATGTGTTCAGGCACACAGCTGTCGAATGAAGTAACAAATTCTTTACTTAGTATTCACTCGTTTGTTATTTATGCAAAACTCGCATTTGTCTCAGGGTCTGACCAAAGGGGCTTTACTACCATGAACTCATTTCAGCAGCAAAGCAGTGCTCCCTACCAAACCTACACTCCATTCATTTATTTGCCAAACTTTGAAAATGCCAGAAATACACATACAAACACAGATGTGTCTATTACTGGTAACCAAGTATTTTCAATTATTACACATTTGATCTCTCCTTACAATTTTCCCTGCTAGTTTCCTTCAATGGCAGCGTGAGCCCTACATAAGACCCCTTTTTCCTTCTCTTCCACTTCTTTTCATGTAGTCTTTACGGCTGCCTCCAGTCTGTGAGCGAAGTCCTCCAATAATGTTGTCATTTCCAATTTCATTTTCTATTGGGAATTTCATAATTTTGGAAAGCTGAAAAATAATAATGTGGATGTTTTTAACCTGTAATTTTCAAGTGCATCCTGTCTGTTTTTCTGGTTTTATAGCCTGTCTTGAGTAAGAAGTTGGATAAGATTATAATCATATTCCATATCTGTGAAATACATGCACCTGATTGTCAGCTGTACAGCCAGATTTTTGTTTGTAGGTCCTGCCCTGGGAATGATGAGAAGTTCTAAATATGCTCAAAAGATTTAGAGTTATTTCAATACTAGGTATTGGCTCAAACTGCCATTGTTAGTCAATAATGGGTTATTTGTAGACGGTGTTTTTGTTTTTCAAATTAAGGCATTTTATTTATTGTAGGGCTGAGTGACTATAGGCATTAGAGGAGGGCAGAAAGTAAAAGACCACATTCAAACCCATACCAGAACTTCTCTAAAATCAGTGTCAATCCTATTGTTTTATTCTTTAGAGAAGACCATGCAAGCTGTGTTTTCCATCCATGTTCTCCAGGCATAAATATCCACATTTCAAGCACACAAATTTGAAAAATTGACTTCATTAACATACGCTGAGTATGGGTTAATATACTCAAGCTGATTATATAAACTGAGCACATGTTATGTATAAACTGAGGATATGTTAAGAGACAAAATCAGCCTTGAAGTCCTTATACTACATTTGAGGCTATCTTAAATGATTATTTACATTTTAAATGAAGAGTTCACTTTTTCTGTTGCTGTGTGGAGCCTAGAGAAGACAGAAATTTGTACTACCTGGCAAAAATAAGCATGAATTTAAGGAAAGCATCCAAAATCAATGAGTGCAGACACTGATTATGGAGACACAAATGTTGGGGAAGCCTTAAAAAAAAACAGGCCTGAGGTGGGAATAATAGACATTGTGAAGTTTAGTAAAATCTTTTCCAATACCACTTCTACAAACACTTGTTTTTTCTCTCTCACATGCATGTAGACCGTGTGTCAAATGAAGTCCATGATTTAATCATGAGCTTAATTGTCTTCTGAGATAATTCTTTTTATGAGACAGATGTCTTAAATGGAGAACGCTATTAAGATAAATATATTGCCTTAAATATTTCTCTTCACTTTTTGGATTACCATCATTAATAGAATTGTAATGGGAAACAGGTAAACAATTGTTCATTAAAATGATATGGAATGACTGAAAATGAGAAGTGGACCAGACCAGTTTTTTTTCTTCCTACATTAGTATGATAGTACTGAGGAGCTTGATGTCTTTTCACTTCTCCCTGGGAAACTACCTTCATTTGCTGGTGTCAGGCTTCAGGATAAAACTTCTTCTTTCCATAAACTTTTTTTTTTCTCAGCAAGTGCTTGGTAAATGAAAACTGATAACCTGGGTAACTCTTCTTAGGGCATAATTAGAGCTCTCTAAGGTTTATGAAAAGACATTCAATGAACTCTGAAACTAATCCTCCACAATTTTCCTTGTTATTTGTTATGTGTTCTGTTGTCCAGTGAGATATAACCCCATCTACACCATGACCAAAAGCAATACTTTTGACAAATGTGTTGTATGCAAATGGAAAAATATAACTCACATCCTGAGACAGACGGTAACCTTTGTAGACAAACTTAATGGAAATCATACAATTACACACCTAAGGAAGTAAATTGAATAAAAAATCTGACATATTTGAACAGCTTAACATGACACAGTATAGAGATGCAACAAGCAATGAACTTTCAAAGGTATCTTATATATTAAATAACTTTTCTTTTTTTTTCTCTGACTCTGTTTTGACATGTCTTCCTTGCTTCATATTTGAAACATGATCATTTCGGAGATTCCATCTGCTCTAAGAGCTTTCTATGCAGGGTAGCTGTATCTGGGTGATGACACCAGTATGAAGAAATGGGTCTTCTCCCAGAAAACTGTGCAAGAGAAATACTCTCCTTGTATTCTTTGTTATTCCCAAATTCTAATGCTTTAACTTACACAATTTTTTTTTTATTGTGGCTGGGAAATGCAGAAGCATAGGCAACATACCCGCTTGCCTGCACTGCTTATAGAGTGGCTTTTGCAGCCCACTTGGATGTATGTGTAGCTTGTTTTTCTATTCAATTTTCAGGAAACAAGACACTACGATTACTATTACGGTAGTATAGTTACTTGGGTATTTCTTGTAATAGTGAAAATGCTCAAAATATCAAAATGAATGCACATTCACTTTTCCATACCTTACAGATCATTTTTATTTTGATAATTATTGAAAATATTGAACTAGATTCTGAGATTTCCTCCGTTGAAAATCTGGAGCAGTCCCACCCCTACCCTGCCAAAGGTAGGGCACTGTTGGTGGCATCACATGTGCTTATAGAATGGTTTGTGACATAATTTATGAAACAGTGGTGGTATTGTTTAGATTTTTTTTTTTAATTAAAAATTGCCTGGTGCTGTGGTGAGGTAGCTGTAGATACTTTTCTTCCCTCCAGAACGAGTGCTGCATTCTCAGTTTAGCAACATGGTTTGCTGTCTCTCTCACTGCTTTTATGTGTGCTCTGAGCTCAGTTTGGCAAAACCTTTGCTATCATTTACATTACTTTTCTATTGCCTAACAAGACAGTTGGGTGAAGGTCACAGAGCAGTATGGCTGGGTTAACCACTGAACATCTGTGGTAAGGCCTTATTGGTAATGCCCCTAGCAGTACTTTAGCCACACAGACCATGTCTAGTCATTTCCATGTACATACGAAGTGGTGTTTGAGTACAGTTTAGGCTTGCTGCTGTTTTGGGTCCTCTTTTTCTTATCCTCCTTTCTCCTTTTTTTTTTTTACTTTTTTTCTTCCTCTTTGTGATTTTTTCTTAGTTCTTCTCTTACATTCCCTTCCCTCTTCACTTCTCTATTTCATTGTGGTTCACTCCCTCTTTGCTTCACAAGTCTTTCTGCTAAAATGATCAGCAACACATAGATAACCTGAATAACAAAGTGCATGTTGAGTCCACAGTCTCTGAAGTAATAGCTGTTTACACAAAGTCACCCCAAACCACAGCTACAAATAGTGGGAGCCTGAAAGGCAGAGCAAGTTATCTGGTCTTAGCGTGTAAGCGGACAAATATTATATCTCTCCTCAGCTGAGCACCTCCACCTGCCTGATCCTCTGAAGCGAACAGGGAACTCAAGGCTGCTTTGGGATGGAGAGGAAGGGGAGAGGGAACAGGCACTGGCTGTCAGATCTCTGGCACTGCGTCCACAGCGCAGCCCTGGCTCATCTCTGCCCACATCAGGGTGGGCTCTCACCCAATCTCTTGCCTCTCTTTTTTCCCCCAGCAGAAACCTGGTAAGTGTAGGCTGAAAAGGAGCTGCTGTGGAGGTGCAGGAGTATGCAAAACCAGCTACATCAGCTCAGGCTAGTAGTGTAGCTAACCCAAGACAATGGGTTTTGAAGAATATAAGAAACAGAAGGAGTATCATGATGGTTTTCCAGAATCAGGCCACCAGCTGGCTGTGGCTCAGAGATTTCCCCATGTTGCATTCTGATTTTTAATTCTTCTATGAAGGCTAGATTTGGATAAAAGTTACTTAATATAAAAAATCCAAAGACAAGTGTTTCTTGTGGGCTGAGGGGTGTACAGAAATCGGTAGCTGTGTCCTGGAGAAGTGAAGTGTGTCTGAGTTCTCTGATGGAGGATCTTCAGAGAGGAGTCAGGGCAGTGAGAGCTGCACAGTGCAGTAGAGGTGCCCACTTACACTCTTCTCAATCTACTTCCACCCTGAAACACTTCTGTGCTTCTCTTTGAAGTACCCTGAAATCCATGTGTACTGTAGGTTATTTCAAGCATGCCCCACTTTCCATCTCCCCACCACTCCCTGAATCGTCAATCCCATCCTGCTTCAATTTCTCCCATCTTTAGAAACTGATCTGTTGCCCCTGTAAAGCTGCATCATTTTTGCTGATAACCCTTGAACTGTATAGTCTTTATTGGTTAGGGTACAATGTAGAATGCCTCCCTTTTATTCTTTTTTTTTGCCAAACAAGAAAGCTAAATATATCCATACTCTGAACAGAAGTTTGGAGGATACACATGGGTGGACTATTGCCTCAAGCAGGCTAGCCAGAGTGTGGCACTGCTCTGCTTTTGAAGGCACTCATGTTCATGTGAAGAAGAAATTATCTTAGGTACCCCAGAGTAGTTTTGTCTGTTTTGAAAATAAAACAAACCCAAGAGGCCGAGTGCTGAGAGCTGCTGTCAAGGAAATGAGTATAGGTCTGAGTTTAGGCTGAGGATGTACCTTAACAAATTGCACTCACCCATTAGGGATCCTCAGACTCTTCTTCTGGAGCTTTGGTACTGCAGAGAAGGTATTACAAAACAGAATTAACTGAAAGGAATCTGAAGCTCTAGACAAGCCATAAATGCAATCACTTGGGAGGGCGAAGTACCTTTAACTTGCAACTTTTGAATAAACCTGCAGAAGCAACACCTGGAGGGGGCCCAGACCCTCTAGAGAGGATGGAGTCTGCAGCAGACTACCAAGTCTGACTTAACTCTTCTCCCTGCACCTTGGCATGTATTTTTTCCTGCATAATGGCCCAGGTTACCCTCACACATCTGAATCTCTCAGGAGGGAGCAGGGAAATTAGTCAAAATCTCCCACCTCATAAGGTTATATTTTGCACTGAATTTTATGTCATTGATGTATATTCAGTTTCACATAAATATTTTTACAGGACTGGATCCCTAAGAACATTTGAGCATAGGTATACTGAGTTTCCAGACCCTACCCTACAAGGCCAGATTATCCAGGATTGTGACATCAGGAGCACATACATAGCAGAGTTTCAAATGTGTAAAGTTTAGCTGGTGCCAGCAGACGGGGTGGAAATGCAATTTGATCCTGCCCTCACTAGTTATTGGAATTAACAATGGGTTGGCCACCTCAGATAATTACTCGATTAAACAATGGCAGTGATTCATCCTAAGTAACTGCCCTAATTCTCTCCCTGGCATCATCCACATTGAACTGAAGTCATTATGTAAAATCAGAGGTGCAGCTGAGAGCAAGAATTGGTATTTGACTGTTATGAGGTGATGCCAGTAAGACAAATATTTTCATTTTCTTAATTGGATAAGGAGGACATGTCAGAGGCTGGAACCATGGATCTGTCCCTGTTTCTATAAAGTATGTGGAGTCACCTTAATGACTGTTTATAGAAGTCCTACCACTCCATTCCTGTTTCCTGTCTACTTCCATATCTGCCACTGCAAATTAAAATGGTGCATTTCTGGCACCATAGGGATCCTGTATATTAAATAAGTTTTCCCCTGGAAAACTATCAAATAACAGTAAAGCAGTTTTAGGGGTCTTTTTGTTTGTTTGTTTTTTCTCACCATACAGATATTATCAGGGACAGGGTGAAATGAAGAACAAATAACTAATATGAATATAAGAAGGGATCTGGAAGTAAAATAGTAATATTGAATAGAATGTGGAGTTCTTGGAAGAACACTTTGGACAGAATCTTTCCACTAAAAACCACAATGATTAAACACTATAGAGTGGAGACAAAGGGGGTTTGAGATGTAGAGAGTAGTGTTATTTAAAAAAAAAATAAGGGAGCTGTGCAGAACACCCAAAATTAGAATGGTCAAAAAAGCATACCCTTCCATAACCTTCAAGCTGTCCTGCTTGGGCTGTTGTTTTGAAAGTAAACCTTTCACTGGCAATCGTGACCTTTGAAAAGGAAATAGATTAAGCTTTCCTTCCTACTGTAGTCCCTGTGTAATTACCACCTCTATGGAGACCAGGGAGATGATCTGGTCTCCTCCCACCTCTTCATTATCTTAAGGGGTGGGTGAGGGCCACTTTCAGCTTTGGTTCTTCAAGACAGCCCATTGGCAACCTCCCACACCATTAGCAGTTAATGTGTGGAAAGCAAGTGCAGCTTCTGAACATTGCATGTGTAAAACAACGGGTACGTCAAAAAGAAAGTACTAGGTAAAATGTGTGCATATCCTTGGAGAAGGGCAGAGGATTTTATGAGAGAGTTTTCATACAAAGTCTACAAAACAGATTGTTTTGTAATGAAAGTCTAGCTTTATTAAAATTTGGGTGGTGTATTACTATTCTTCAGCAGGGCCACCACTTTTTGTATTTATTTTGTGTTCACTTCTTTGTGTCACACTATTTAAAACTTCAAGTGAAACTGAAGGTCGCTAGAGTGGCAGGTATCATGTGTTCCAGTAAGGCATGCTATATTCTACAAGAACTGAAAGAAGCGGGTTTCATCCAGAAACTGACAGAATTAGGAAAAATTTATCTGCTACTGAACACTTTTCTTGGTGTCCAGTTCATTAAAAGTAATTACCAGATGATGCTTTCCTAGTCATTTAGAAAAGATTAACGAATTTGATTTCAGCTGAAATTTGAGCAGAATTGTTGATGGAAAACCTGCTTGGCTGAAAAGACTAATTAATCCCTATTAACCTCTATTACTTTCTTGCAATCAAGCTGGCTCAGTAATGACTTGGACATTTCCCTCTGAACAGAGTTGAATAGAAAACATGGCAAAGGAATGAGAGATGTCAGTGCCGTTCCTAGGACACCACTGTGTTTATCCTGTTGATACCCAAATAGAAAAGACTGAGAAACATGGGCAATGAGACAGAGTTAAAAATGGGTCTTAAGGCAAATTACTGGAGCGCTGGAGGAAACTACTTTTGATATGTCTGTACTGTGAATAGGAAGCTCTGCTTTCTAGCCTTCCAGAGCATAAAATCTGTCTTACAGCATTGAAACCATGTTGAACTAAAATACGTACTCATTGTTCAGAAAAATTATCACCTTCACATACATCTCACAATTGCATTCAAATGGGAGTCCATTTTTAAAATCAACCTATATTGTTTAAAGAGAAATACGCTTAGCTCTTCAGTTGCAGCATAAAATGGTATTTTTGACTGATCATACAGGGTGCTTGCAAGGAAGTAATTTAAGATAACTTCCTCTCTGGCTTTACCCTTCTCCTGAGATGTCAAATTTGAATCTTCTTCTTGACTGAACAGCAAAATGTAAACGATTTTTCAGTCTGATCTCCAAAATGCATCCCGCATTTATCTTATTGTTTTTTAATTCCTAGAAATATTTAAAAATCAGAAATAATTTATTGACACAACTAAAGGGATTCTGAAATGTAAACCAAATTTTATATTGCTTCTGTCATTTTGATCACTTGAAAAACAAATCTCTATGTAAATCAGCTAACAGAGAGAAATTCTTGGGGTTAATTATTTTAAACCGAAACAGATTTAAAATGCCAGTTTTACTGAATTCAATAAACTAACATACGGAGTGAGAATGGCAGCTCAGACTTAGCCAAATGTCATCAGCAGATACTGGAACAGAGGCTAGAGCTACAAACAAATAAGAAATTACTTTTTGCCAAAAAAAAAAAAAGTGAGATAAAAGGAACTCAACAGAGTTTGAAATCTGAAATTCATAACAGTTCCTGAACCACTCTAGTACTAATTCTTCACTGTTACTGATGCCAAACACTTGTTTTGGATACTCAGTTCACATATTCATCATAAGAAAAAGAAAACCAGAAAAGCATCAAACCACTGTGACCCTACCCCATGTCTAAGAATGGCTAACCAACAATATAAAATACAGTTTTGTAAAAAACATCTTATATATTAATGTAACTTTTTCTCTGAATCCTCTCCCTCCTCCTCGCCCCCCCAAAAAAACAAAAGATATCATTCTGTTCAGAACTTTTTCCCTGGAAATATGCTAAGTGCCACATAAAAACCTGGAAGATTTGCTAGGAATTATTTTGTTTCGGGAGGAATGGTGGCAGGTGAGATGGTGCTGTGGGCAAAGGGACAGTACTCAGAGGATAAATAGTCATGTTAATTCTGTTCTGATTTGCTGTCCTGACCAGGTTTAGTGCCTTCCACTGGGTGTCTGTCTGTGCATTTTTGCTGTGTCTCGTAGCGACCGAGCTAGTGAATACACTCACTGCAGTCATTAGAGGGAATCCCAAGGCCTGACCATTTGCCTACAGAATACAGCGACAGCTGTTCAACTGCATTTCTTTACCCACAGCTTAAGCTTAGGGGTGTTCCAGTTTTTCTGTGACAGGAAAGAAGACATTAATGTATTTGGGGTCAAAAGGCAGAAGGAAGAGGAGATACGGAGAAGGGGTCGCTCAGCACCATTTCTTTGATGCATGTGACTGCTTCGTAGCATCTTGACAAAAGGCTACCTGCGGATATATGCAATGGTTCTGAAAACCTTGGTGACTCCGTATTGTGAGTGCAACATTATGCAGAAAACCTGTATGATATAACATTCATGCTGGTGTAATTCTTTGCTGTTGTGCTGTGGGGGAAAAAAAACCAACCAAACAAATGAAAACAAACAAGCAAACCAACCAAACCAAAACAACACACACCCCACATTATTTTCCTTCACCTTTATAAGTAGATGAGTTTAGTTTCTGGTAAACCTGCGAGCATATTATTGTCAGCTTGCTCTTCCAGGAGGCTCTCTGCAGTTTTCTGTAATTCCTATCACAGGGCAATAATTTTGGACAAATACAGGATGCTCTTCATGGCTTTAGAAACCTGCACCAGGGAGCTAACCCAAAGTAGGCTGATGCCAACCAGATGGTTCAAACAAATCCTGCTGTTCCTTAGACGCTGACAGATGCTCTAAAAACAGGTCATCCCATTCTCTTTCACCTCCTGATATTGTATTCATCGTATATACATGCTAAATACTTTAAAGAAAAAGTAGACAGGTAGAAAAATACACTGGTACCGAGAAGTACTGTATGAAAGACAACCCCTTTTCAAATAATATTTAACATCATGTTTACCTGAAGCTGAAACACTACTTGCTTTTGAAAGCACCTGACTAAACCTGAAATACTGACTATATTCCAATGTGAACTTCCTGAATATCTTTAGAGTTGGTATTTTGATTTCTATCTAGTGTATTGGATGTTAGTAAGAGCACATACTCTTTCTAATTTACGAAGACTTCAGTAGTAGATCAAGCACAGATCCCTCCACAAAACAAAAGGAGAAGTCCTATGTTAGACGCTGCAAAAAGAATCAAACAGCTACATTGCAACCCTAACCAGGGAAGACTAAAGCATAAGCAGCTTTTGCACAGTCGGGAATAGCAACAAACCAGTGAAAAGGAAGGCTTCAAGTCATCTTGTCCTTCCCAGGCAACACACTTGTGGCTTATCAGAGGGCCTGGGGTAACACTAAGCTGCTCCCCGAGGAGGGGCTGAGCTGTGAGCTCCCACCCCAGAGCCACCACAGTTGCTCCTCTACCTTGGGAACACTACCCTGCAGAATTCGTTCTATGCAGAAAAACTGGATGGTTTCTACTCTTCATCGGGCCTCCAGACAGAGGACTGAGTGGGTAATGCCTGCTTGCTGTGCATTATTATTCCTTGTAGTACAGCATCATAAGAACAACAACTGAAAACATATGACCCTTCTCATAGCCTTGCTTTCAATTTCAAATCAGCTGTACTTTTCTCGAATCCATTAGAGAAAAAGTACCTTATCAATGTATGAAACTCAGTTTACCTTGTAGCTTTTTGTAATTAAATGAACCTCCAGATTAAATGAACATTTGTATTTTTCAGTGTTCTCTGAATTTTAGTGCTGCTAATGAGCATAAGCATCTGGAAAGTTGGATGTTTGCAAGCTTACTTTTTTTGAATATTGGCAAGGAGAAAATAGGTTTTCAGGAAACACGTTCTTTACCTAAGTACTTTATTTTAACTCACATTAATTCATGCACGCCCACAAAGCAGAAGGAAAATGTGACAGTGTTTTAGCTTTTATAGTAGAAGAGGGAGAGAAAAGAAAGCAAGAATAATATTTTTTGCACCTTTCATTCAAATAATTAATGATGTGTCTTTCTAACATCCAAAGCAGGAAATAAGGAGTGAAAGAAAAAAAAAAATCAAATGTTTGCCTAATTTCTTCCCATAACCTTCAAAGCATGAAAATATTTTCTTTTAATACATGATTACTTAGCTTAATTACTTCCAATGTCATTAGAAGTTTTTACAATACATTAAGCATTGTTGATTTAGAGGAAAATGCTGTGGTTTGCTTATTGAGAACAGAGTAACGCTAGTATAAAACTATTTGTTTTACAAAAGCAAATCATGAAAGTATTAAGTTTGGAAGGAATGAAAATAAAGATTAAATAATATTTTTCATTGGATCATTAGTATTCTAGGAGCCAGACAAGAAGGAATAGTCCCTGCCAGATAGATGTAAAGAAAAATCAGACATCCAGCATGCAGTTCAGTATGTGGTTTAAATAACCAGTAAGTACTAACTTAGGCCTCTCCATTGGATGAAAATCTGAATATCATCCATAAAATTTCACTGCACTTTTACAGCCATAGAGAGCTACAGTTGCAGTTTCAGAACATCAGCTTTTCAGCAGGAAGAGGGTAGCCCTAAGTCATCTTTTTTCCAAACTTGTTTATTTCTTTCTAAAGGTTTCATGTTACTTGTCTCTCTACAAGTCTTTCTTCTACAAACTGACATTCCTTCCTTTTCAGTGGCCTTCTGGAATGGTAACTAGACTGGGAAAAACTACTGCATTAAAGAAGGAAAGGCTCATTTGGTTTTAACAAGGGGTCTATTTTTAAAAAAGGGTTGGACTATAAAATCAGTCCATCAAACAAATGAATAATTTTACAACCATCTGTACCAGTGTGCACAGCACTTGCAAGGTCTGTTTGAAGGCGCGGTTTGTTTCACTGGATTAGTTACTACTGTGAAACATACATTAATGCTCAGAAGCTATAGATCATCTCTTACCAAATAATAAGAGGCTACTTTTCCTTACACACCTTTGCCTGACTTGTGTCCTTAAATCATGGCCACATAAGAGCCCTGTTACCTTATGCAGCATTTACTGATTTAAATTCTCTGGATGGTATTGTGCTGAGATATCTGTCCGAGTGGAGTGTCCTTTCAGATACATGTGTTTCTGCATCATTGAGGCTTTGGAAACAATATAAGTGCTATCTGGGGTAATCTGTACTCTTCTGCCTCTGTATGTGTGTCTTGTCTTGGGTTGCTACTATGATTCATCCCGCTGTGCTTCTCCCATTCTAAATACAGCATGTCTATCTGGAATTACCAGAAATGGTACCTAAAATACATGCCAATATGTTCATTGTGAGACACACATCATGCCGCTTAGTCCACCAGAATCTGCTCTGCATCCAGATAGACCTAAGGCAAGGCTCTTATTGATGTGTTTGATTGAAAGAATGAGTAAACAATAAAAAAAACCCTTAAAATTCAAATATTCAAATTATCTCCTGGTCAAAAATCTGTGTTAAATTTGCCAAAAACATTACTGGACATATAAATCAGTGCTACTACTCTGCATCCAAAACTCACATTCTCAACAGTTCTCACCCTTAAAGAAGATGGTCCTGAATACAAAAAGGGAATGTATATTTACAGAAAGACTTCTATTAGTTTCTATGCTTTTTGAATCAGACTTGTTAACCTGGGTTTCCATGGGCTAAAGCTCATTTCTGTAACATCTTTGTCATAATTAGTGTAGTTTTATTTTTCAGAACAAAAGCAAAATCTATGTTTTGTTTCATTATAATTGAGAACAAAACAAATGAAAATAATGACAGACATACACTAAGTGACCTTTTACTTATGTATGTTTTAAACATAAATATGGCTTTTAGCAATAGCAGCAATAAGAATTTAAGCAAAATAAACAGTCTCTCTCTTATTATTCTTAGTTTATTGCTTCAGTATTCTATTTTTTTAATAAAACGTTGAGGTGAATAACTTAGAACTCATTTCACACACATTTAGTTTGTGCCATTAGCTGGTAGTAGATCTGAGTACATTTTACATGTACTCGATCCGACCTCAGACTATATCCTTCTCTGCTTGTAAATACCTCAGCAATGTGGGATAATACACCAGCCAAATATCTCCTTTTTCCTGACACCTCAAGGAAAATATTAGTTGTGTTACAAATTACCATTATACTAAATCATGTTACAGTTATCCAGCAATCCAATGTACAACATGAAAACAAATAAACTCCAAATGATTGCAAAGATGTATTATTTGAAAGAAATATAAACCTAATAGGTGATATTTAACAATAACGTTTAAAATTCAAGGTCTATTTTTTGCTGTGAAATTATTAAACATTCCTTTAAAAATGTTCTGTCTGTATACTCCTGATTGGGGAATAGATTTAAGAATAGCATGTACTGCTTTTGGCCACCTACTATGAATATGAACGCATATATTCTTCTTTATGTACTTCAGAAGATCTCTCAGAGAAAGGATTTATCATATATGTGGTCCAAATCAATAATACATTAATGTTCTGTATCTTCAGAAACAAAATCTGTACCTAAAGGCTGCAACGGGCTCTTAGCTACATGGTAAAAAGGATTTCTGAACGAATCAGATCAAAACTTACAGATGATTGCAACCAGACTAACACTCTGCAGTTTGAGCAAAATACCACTACAAATGCAGAGCTTACATATTTATAATATTTAGAAGACTGCCTTACATCTAGCTTGAAATAAAAAGTGGTTTTCCAGGTGTTTGATAAGCAACTGCCAAAATAGTATTCCAAATCATCTATTCAATTTGAATCAGTATTTAGTCACGTAAAACATAAACCCAGGTATCCTGAGCAAAAGATGTGGCATATGGTCTTCAAGGCAACATCTGACATCTACTTGCTACTAGCAGAGAATTCTTTGTAGGTTAAGTATAACCAAATAAACCTAATAATTGGTGCCAAACTAGATTGACCTGCAACATTCCACTACAGAGCTTCGAGAAAGAATTAATTTCCACCGCCTTTGGCAGAACCCGTCTGCTGCTCCTAAAGTGAAGGAATCTACAACTTACCCAGAAATCGGGCTGAACTTGGGGTAAATCACTCCTTCCTATGGAGTGCAGAAATGCACCAGATAGAGGGGGAAGAAAATCCATTCCACTAGTTGGTTTGCGGAGGGGTGGGAGCAGAGGGCTGTCCTGGGGAGGAAGCGCAGCCCAGGTGCCCGGTGGGAGCGGAGCAGGAGCGGGAGAGCTGGAGCTGCCTGCCAGCCCCCCGTGATGCCCTCCCGCCTTCTGGAGCTGCTCAGTACAGGTTCTGGGCATCCTGCAGATGACCCTGCACTTCATAGAGCTGCAGCTTGAAGAAATACTGGATCAGAAGATGACCAAGATCTCCTGCAGAGAAATGGACACCTGTCCTAATTCTTTCTCCCACCTCTGCAATCTTCTTTTATAAATGCATGGAGGAGATTTTTCTCTTCCAATATTTGAAACATACTCTTGTATTCTATCACTCATTTTACATGCCGCATTTATGCCCAACATGAAAATTATTACTGATAGCTACAACAATGTAAACAACAAATAAACATTTGAGTCCATCCTATTACTAATATTGTTGATCGGCCTCGGTGTTGTTATAAACTAAGCAACATGAACTTCTTTTTCTTTTCTTTTCCAAGTGAGAACCTGAAACTGTCTTACCATATCTTAAATACAGTTTGAAAGAGAAAAAAAAAAAGCCGTAGTAATTCTTCTCCCACTATAGCACAGGATGGTAGGTAGACGCAGACTTCAGTAGTGGCAGATGATACGTGAAACACATCAATTTGCATATTACACAGCTTCTGTCTTTATTTCAGCAATGGCCCGGTGAATCTTGCTGAAACACTCAGATTAAAGTTAGTGCAGCCTGTAACAAGATTCTGGTAGCAGAAGCTGTATATGCAAAATTCACAGCAGATTATGTTAGGAATATTATCAGCCTCACTGGAAAACATTTTCTTGTCTGCATTGGTTAAAACATATGCTGTTATCACCAGTATCTAAAAAACAGACTATACGTATCTATAGCGTAAATATGCTGCTTGTCAATGCATATGGTTATTATCTTTTTATCAGTTAAATGTGTATCTGATTAATGCCTTTTCTTAATACAAAAGCATAGGTATTGCACTTCTAAAGAGATAACCATAAAAGCATTTTTACTTAACTTACCAGTTGTTGAGGCTGGAAGGAGTCTTGCCCTAAGCTTTCTACCTGTTCTCATGTTCGTAATCTCTGTCTCTCTCTCCCTCTCTCTCCTTCCCCCCGTACAGAGATTGCAGTAAACTTAGAAAACTAGCAGGGACAGTGTTTCGAACGACTTAAGAAAGAGAACAGGAACAATCATTTTGTTCTCTTTTTTTCAGATGAGTACAGTACCTTCAGAAAGAAGGAAGGAAGGGAGGGGAGAGGAAGTCAACAACCCTTTGCTTTCCTGCAAAAAAATAAGGAAACAGCAGATAGCAATCTCGTTTTCTCTCAAACAAAATGTTTGGAAAAATAAATATAACCAAACAAAAAGGAATTCCTCAAGTATTATATCTACATTATTGGCTTCATAAAACCTACTTTACAGCTTGCTATGTGCAACTACATTAAAACAAATGGATTTCTGAAGTAGTGAGTGGATTAACACCCATGTCTTATGCAGAACAATCAGCCATAAGCTTCCACAGATAATGCAGACTTTTCCTCTGAAAATGAGCAGTCATAGATGGATACATGTATTTTGTTTTCACAGTGATAAGGCACAAAAATCCCTAAAACCCCTCTTTATTGTGATCACAAGAAAATAGCACATTGGATATTTACAGAATGCCATGAAATAAAAAGAGGGATGGAAGGGATCAGATAAATGGTAGAAATTGTAGCTTGATATTGGAGTTACAAAAATAAGTAACTTATCTTAAAGACCTGCATTATAGAAGACATCCTCATTTATCCAAACAAAACCACTGCGATATGTTCTGGGATGGATTTTATACTTTGTTTTGTTTCTTTCTTTCCCCATTAAACATATTTTGACAACCAGATACTGGCCAGTTGGCCAGAGTTATACTTGGGATAAGTTTAGTCCATTGTGCTCCACTGTGTTTTCCTTTGCTTGTATGTTTTCCCCTAACTTTATCTATCATCTGAAGTCCACTTATAATGATTATATGCTCCCTTTTTTTTTTCCTCCTAACTTTTTTTCACTCTAACATTCTTGCTGGTAAACACCTTCACACTGTTGCTGGGGTTGCATTTTCAGTGAGCCTTTTAATGTGGTACCAAAGACAGTGCTACTCATCGATGAGCAATTCAGGGTTGAGTTCTGTGAAAGTCATAAAACAAAAAGCTATGTCAAATAGCCCTCTCCTACAAATTGTGCATCCAGAATTTGCCCTGGGAGCAACAGCTAGATGAATACTGCTCAAATAAATCGAGTTATTGCTGTAAATCCAGTGCTAATGGGAGGACAGGTTGATATGCTATTCCATGAAGATTATTTTGTTTTATTGTACAATAATGAGAATTGATAATGTGCAAGCCTACATATGAAGTCGCTCTTTGGCACCTGTGTTCCTTCATGCAGCTCCTGATGTTATTTACATAAGACTTCTTGTAGTGATTTGGCCAGAGAAGTTTTTGTTTTAATATTCAGGAACGGAAAGCTTTGGTTATGGACATCAGTAGTTGACAGAGCAATGCAAGTGCTACAAGTGATCTCTGGCTTTACAACGTCACCGGTGTTTCCTGGAATGGGTGAATGTTTAACTGGGGGTGAATTTTAAAAGCAAAAGAATGCAATGTACTTAGGGTATACACCGTAAATAAAGTCCTTAATACTTCCTTGGGAATAGAGGCCTTAGTCAAACAGATCTCTAGTGCATACCATGCACAAGGTAAGTAAAGAGACATTGGAAGCTACCAAATTAAGGGATTGTCCTGTATAGTCAGTCTAGTATCTCAAAAAATTGATTTTGTTTTGTAATTGTTTTTCCAGTGTCACTGCAAGATGATAGCAGCTTCCAGGCTTTTAAAGTTCATTTTATTTATTTATTTGCCAGGCGTGCCAGGTTAATGAGAACCTGAAGACTGTCGTTAGGTATTATTTTGTTTCTCTTCATTGGGAACACATTGCAGAAGTCTAGTTGAAAACTTCTACTGACTAGATTAGAATAATTCTTATAAGAGTTGCTAAGGATATGAGATAGTTTGTGTAGTCCTCTATGAAAGACTTCATTTTCAGAGACATCCCGTACTTCTTCAAATAATAGTTTCATTTTCTTGAGGATTGCAAAGATAAAAAGCTGGCCAAAAGCATCCATGTGGCATCTTCACCAGATTGTAAAACTGCTATTCTGATTGAAGAAGACTGTGAGAGACTCCTACTTCAGCAAGGAGACCAGGAGATGTGAGGTCTTTGCTAATCCCACCTCAGGTCCCATTGTCAGCAGCCTTTCCACCAGCCAAACGCTCAGGACTTAGTCATGTGCTGATTTAACTGAAACTGAGTTAATTTTCTTCATGCAGTTAGAATTTTTCTCCTTTGTACCTAGCATGGTCTTTTGTTTAGATTTATTATGAGAATAATGAGGTAACACTGCATCTTCCCTGAGATAGAGTTAATATTTTCTTCCAATATCTTTCCAGTGTTTGAGATTTGGTATGAAAGAATGTAAGAACTCACTGATATCTTGGGTGTTGTCACAGAAACCAAGGACTTCTTCATCTGTCCAGATGAAGGTGCAAATTGGTAGAAGGTGGGCACAGACAGGACAGCACATGGACTGACATCCAGGATGATCAATGAGATATTCCCTACCGTTAACGTCATGCTCAATATATAATTGGAGTCAGCTTTTTCAGCTCCTTAGTTCCATGAGATTGAATTTTCTAGTTTGTTACTTTGGTTAATTCCATTTGGAAGTCCTATTCTGTTGGGAGTCTGGTGTTACTAATAGTTCAGCCTTTTGCTGTTCTGCCATTTTTCAGTTGGCCTTCGGGCCTTTCTGCCTTTTGCATCTTTTCTCTCTTCTGGGGATCAGTGGACCAGGGTGCTCTCCTCTCTGGGACTGGCTGTTCAGTGCAACTGGAGTTTCATGAGGGATAGTACTGAGTATCTTTTTATTATTATTATTTTATTTTATTATTTTATTTTTATTTTTATTTTTATTTTATATGTTGTAGTAGTAGTAGAGTACACTGTCATTTTGGTGCCTTATTAAACTGGTTTTATCTCAGCCCACAAATTTCTCCCTTCCCTTTCAGTTCTCTCCTCTGTCCCACTAAGGGGGCTGGGGGGAGAGTGAGCAAGTGCCTATCATGGTCTTAGTTGCTACCTGGGATTAAACCACAACAATTTACCTGCTCCATCCAAAGCCAGAGGTGCAGCCACTGTAGTACTTTACTTGCTCTTCTGCCCATTTCTCCCAACTGCTGCCAGCAAACCATAACCTGAGGACAAAGAGGCAGTGAAACTGACGTTTTCATGCCAGAAAATACCTTGCAAAGTCATTGCCTATGGAATTTCTGCCTGTGAAGAAATAAAAGTGTGGCTAAAATCACTGGTACTTAGACTCATGCAAACCATGTCACAACAGATGATACTATTTATGATATTGAACCAAGTTTATAAGGACAAGTTCATCTGTTTTTCAGAATAACTTTCTGGAAGAAGTTTTAGCCGCCTTTTTTTTTTTTTACCATTTCTCAGAGTACTGTTACCAAAATAAAGCCACCAATGCAAAGGTATAATGTTTGCCTCAATGCAGGTAAGTGAACAACTTCAAGTGTAAGTACTTCCTGGGTCCAGTACATAGTTTCTTGTAGCGAAGATGAGTGGCCAGGAGAAAAATATTCTTGTGGTTATGGTCAGGATAAGCAATGACGACCAGGAAGATTCCCCTAGTACTGGTCTGTACCACTAGCCTAGATCTTCAGCCAGACTGACATCTATGATGTCAAGGGAGTGATTTCTTTCTTTATCTTTTTTTTTTTTTTTTTAAACTCCAGTAGGTAATAAACTGTGTTTCACAGGCTGTGTCCAATGACAGCACAGATGCTTTTCTATATATTCAAAACAAGAATGAAATAAGCAAGTTCAGCATGCTAAGAGTAATTTGAGCCTCTATCCGTCACAAATAAGAGAGAACAGAGAGGTGACTGTAGCAGCAATAGTATCCCACTTCATGCTGAGAAAATGAGACCACCGGCAAAAAAAATGAGACATTTACTGGTTTCTTGATTGCTTTAGGACAACAACCATATACATCTGAACTGTCTGTGGAAAAAAAAAAGAAAAAAAATTAATATCTTCCTTCCTGTCTACACTATACCTGTGACATGTTAACTGAGTAAAAATAATACACTTCTCGCTTAAACGCAAAATGCTGAAGGACACCTAATTGTTTTCCATAAGTCACTCTATGCTGTGCTTTCCTGTCTTCTGCATGAAATGTTTACCACAGACTGTTCAGGAGTGAGCTGGCAGAATGCTAATGGGACTAGAGACATGTGGAGCTGAATCTGAAGGACTTTCCCTCCATGCTGCAGCATGTGAAGAGTGTGGCCCTAATTACCAATATCCTGTTGTGTATTGCAATTTATTGTATTGCTACACTTTCAGCCTGCATACATTGCTACATGATAACATATTTCCAGGCGTTTTTTTAATTACTGCAGTCATACTGTCTGTATTTCATTTAGTTTCTTGGATTAGAAAATATCAGAATATTGGAAAATATTCCAAAAGTTTTACACTGCCACCTGTCTTTCATTAGCACAGAATGATCAGAGTATTCTCAAAATTATGTATTTGTACAGCTAGATTTACCACTCTGTCATCTAAATATTTTTTATTTTTAAGTCAGGTAATAACTGACACTTTAATTAATTGTTTGTATTCACAGACTATAACCTTTGGACCAACCACATTTGTAAATTGTTTTGGGGAGAGAAAAGTCAAAATTTGTATTAGAAATGAGTGAAAGAGAGGAGCTTTCCTGGCAATAAACACCTTATTATAATTTAAAGTGGACTTTATAACTCATCCCAGGCCAAACTCATTTCTGGTAAATGACATTGGCTGCAGTCATTTAAAGACAGGCTTTTCCTGTACTCTGTATACAATCATCACAACTACCCTTATTAAAACAATACCATCAAAAGCTATTTTAAAATAAGATGGTATGATTAAGAGGATGTGTTTTCATCTTTTAACATACATAAAGCTATGTGAGCAGGATTGTGAGACCTATTCAGGTCAGAGGTGGACAAGAACTTGGCATTGGTCAATATGTTTGAATTTGGTGTCATGTTTGAAGATCTGTAACACATGGCAAGTTGCCAAAGTATCCGCCAAGTTTTTTTGGTGGTTTCTCAAAGCTGGCCATTTAACAGCAATAATGGCTGCAGCGTTAGCCCTGCTTAGACTGGGAAATTAATCCTCTGTTTTTCCTTGGTGATCTTTCTTGATTAAGAGAGTTTGTGTACTCTAATGTCAACTAAGTGTACTGTAGCACCTGAAATTAGTTAATACATTTACAGGCTGAGGCTGGACATCTTATGTTGTAAAATGTGTTGCTCTTCAGAAAGTATCAGGAAACAACATACTTGTGTATTCTTCCTTGTGCAGTGATGCTTCTTACCTTGTTAGCTCTGATAATATGACAGTATTTCTTCTGAAAGCCTGACAGTATATTTCAAGATGGATTCAAAATCAATATGAATTTATCTAATTTTTGTAATCAGCCTGAAATTGCAGTCATTTTCATTTTAGTTTTTTGTCACCTACCCTTTGTAATGTAGACTCTGTCTTAAGTAAAGGGTGGTAATGATTTTTTAGATACACTTTTGTCCTTTAGTTATGACATTTTTCTGAAGTATTCAGTGATTTTTCTACTACTGAAGTGCTGTGGGCATTTAAAAAAGGCCCTTTCTGGGAGCAAAATAAAGATAGTGAAAACCCACCACCACTGCTACTGAGTAGTACACCTCTGATTTACGGCTGCTAGGCCGCAGAGCCAGGAAAACTCTGGGAAAATCAGTACTGCACACCTGCGTGAACAAGTTGTGTCTCCAAGGCTTTTCTAAGCTCTCAGCACTTGCACTTTGGAGAAAGAAATAAATAATCCTTCTACTTGTGTTTATGTTGGAGTTTGAGGGTATTTGTTTATCTATTTTGGGGTTGGATTTTCTTGTATTTTGGAGTTTGTTTTGTGCCTTGACACTTGGGAAATAGTAGGCAGAGCAAACACTGTACTACCACAGTCCTTGCTCATTCAGTGCTCCTACTGACTGACTGCCATCAGACTTCCCTGCAACTGGAGGTAATTGTGTTAGGTCACACACACATAAAAGGATACAGCCAGTAGTCAGACAATGTAAACTGGTAGACTGTATGTGGCAGAGCATATGGATTGACAAATGAACTCGCAGGAATTCAGAGTAATTATCAATAAATAAAAAGTGAGTGTTAAGATATCTAGCCAAGAATAATTAAGAGAAAAGAAAAGCAGAACTCTTAGGTCTGTTAGATTTCCTCTGTTCTTTAAAAAGTTTAAAATAGTTTTGTTTTCAGTCCTTTTTTTTTTCTTTTTTCTTTTTCATTTTAAAAAACCGCTTTTGCTGAGACTTCTATTGTTTTGTAGAAGAGCATTTGGTTATAACTTAAAGCACAGGAAAAACCCCCATTTACAGGAAAAAACTCAGACTGCACTATAAGTCTTGCCACTGGGATTTCTTCAGCTGTACATTTCCCTTTTGCTCATCAGGGCTGCCCACTTCAGTTCATACACAAAAACATACCCTGATACAACACTGCTAGTGGTCATTCTTTTAATACATAATGCCAGAATAACCCTTCTAAGATGTTTTTACTCAGTAAACAGTGTTGCACGGTTCCTGAATATTTCTGGAGAAGGGCTGAGGTTTGTGTGCATGTGTAGTGACTGATAACAGTGCGATTTTGTGGGAGAATTTTAATTATTTTGTAAAGTCAGTTGAGATTTTTGATAGAGAACACTCACTCCTCGGCAACAATTGGAAAAATAAGAGGATGGAAGAACAAAATGGGGCAAAACTGAAGAGTACAGTTACAGAACAGGTATTGTGACTGGGCTGTTAGGCTTGCTTGATTGTTTGTTGGATTTTCTGCAGTTTTTTTGTCTCCTGTGAACAGCATAGGCTTGAAATACTGGACATTTTCTCCTGCTGCTTGAGGTAGCATTAGAAATGGACTGTGTCTAGCAACACTGTTCACAGTTACCATCTGCATAATATTTGCTGCCTTTTGCTGTCTCCTTCCAAGAAGAAACCTTGTTGCCATTAGGTCCAATTACTTTATGCTGTTCCAAGTCTTCTAGCTCCATTGGACTGGTTCTTTCTCTCTCACTAATGCATGTCACAACTGGTCCCTTTTCACAAGAACAGATTAGACCACTAAAGCATCATTAGTGCTGATGTAGGGTTTCCTCCTCACCGGACTGCCCCTTTGAGAGACTTTCTCAACATTGCAAACTCAGTGTAAAACACTGTCAGACCTAGACAGCTATGTCTGATGATAATTCTGTTTCCTGTGGTCAGTGGGATTTTTTGGTAAGTCTGAAGTTTCAGATCAAGAGAAAATCAAAGTCTCTGGCTGTAGTTCTCCAGTCTCTACTGTCCGCTGCACGAGCTGCTCACCAGGCCCAGGTACCCTCTGCCTGTGTTGTGTTTCTGTTTAGGAGCAAGACTCAACACAGCAGTAAAGGGAATCCAAATGCATGCCCTGGGCAGATACTGCAGCAAGCTCGCGTAGGTGCCATCTTGGGGAAAGCTACCTGGAAGCTGAACAGTCAGTCTACATACGCCGTTGTCCTTTTCAACTTGTCATAAGGTGTCTGAGAATGAGTAGATTAATAAGATGGGATAAGAGAAAACAAACCCAAACGAGCTCCTGAGTCATCCCTAAATATGGAGATGCCATCAGACAAGCCTGTTTTTCTCTTCTTAGACGTGTTGTTTGTCTTTCTTCTACTTGTCTGAAACCACCTACATTGCAAAGGTTGTTAGCTTGCATAATGTGGCAACCTACGTTCATCAGGCAGTGAGCATGAAAAGAGAAGGAGAGATTGTGCGTTCTCTGCTTGGCAGCCATCCCATCCATAGAGGTCATATCCGCACAGTACGTGCCTAAGTGCTTCCAAATCAGGTGGCTAACAAATAGCAATAACATAAGGAACGGATTTATTCCCTGTTCTTTTTCTTAATAACTTCAATGCCACAGTTCAGGCTGCGGGAGTGAATCAGCACTCTCAGACAATACTGTAAATAGTTGTCAGCGGGGTGCAACTGGTAGTGACATAATTCTTGTGCTCAACTGCAATATTACTTTTGTTAATTTTCCACATGTAAAGTTACAATTTGGGTTAAGATTTTCATAATGCATGGCAAGATTGGTTCCAGCCTGCCCTATACAGCTCTGAAGACAATCTTAATCTCCTACATCAAGGTGAATCTTGTGAAGCCAACAAAAATATTTTGGATTTACTGAGTATTTTTTGATTTATTGTGCTGCTCAAGCATTGCAAAAACCATTACCAATTGTTTTTCTCGTAATCATTGCTTTTCTCCTCATTTAAAGACAGTAAAATTACAGCTATCAGGAACCTATTTTGTACTGCAGAAATAACTTATAAAAAAATCCAGGATTTCTTTGGCTCCTGAATTAATTGTTTTTTAATGGAAAGTTGTACGATCATTTATGAAATTGTTCCTGTTTATTATTCTTGTCTGTAAGTCTAAGGGGAGCAAAAGTTTAAACTTCAATTGCTAAAACATAAAGTGCTAAAACTTTGGAGTTTTAATACAGGCTTCATCTCCCACATCATGTACATTTCCAACCAACAGCGTGACTTTTGATTTTGTGTGCAAGAAGAATGTATATTTGGGTTTATGACTCACCTCTGCTTAGCCAGTCTGGATGTTTATTTTTCATGGTGGCTGAGCTCACTGAAAATCTCTCTCCTATTCTGTCTTCCAGTTCGTGTGCACTCTAGAAACTACACAGAGCAAAACACCTGGCCTTTCCGACTGCTAGCCTAGGCAGAGATTATGTAGAAAAAGCTTGACACATTTACTGAAACTGCTGTTTTTCATACAAAGTCTACTTTCAGGATGAAATCAAACTGAATGCCTGGATCTGTCTATGTCTTGATTTTCTTCACTCTAAGTAAACAGAAAAATTTTGGAGTCATGCTGGAAAAACCTGGAGCCTTACATGTCCCACATGTGGAAGAGGGAAGGTCGCAGGAGGGGAGTGAGAAACACAAACAGAAGGCATGATTGTTCCATGGGAGTCTGATTCTAGTTCAGAACCTAGGAAACAGATTCTCCAGGAGTGAAAATCGTCACGTAGCAACTAAAGACAGCAAGGAATATACCCTCAATCTGAGTGAAGGAGAACAAGATCAAAATTAATTTTCCACAATACCACCTGAATATCTGCAAGATCAATGTAGCTAAAGAAAAAAAATCAGAATTTGATCTTTAAATCACATACAAATCAAGTAATTCTGCAAGTGTGGATGAGAGCTAAGATCAGGTAAGATTTCGCAGGGGAAAGAGGAACTGTACTTTTAAGAGCACACGATTTGGATCTTCCAGAGGATGACATTTTCAGGAGTATACGCTGACTGTGGTTCAGCACAGGATTAAATTTAAAAAAACACTCAAAAAAGGTGTTTTTCTTTCCAGTGGCTGGAATCAGTGACAAGCCCTGTGCCACAGTGAGCTGGGTGGCTGGGGACAAACGGTCACAGCCTGTGACGGACAGCTGCCCAGACCATGCTGATTCCTTGCAACCACATCGCACACTGGCTGCACCGCTCCTTTAGCACACATGGCCAGGGGCAGAAAGTAGCACATGCTCAGGCGCCATGGCAATGCCACTGTGTGTCTGCAAATGAGGGTTCCTGCTCCCTAGCAAGGGACAGACAGACATTTTAGTAGCATATTCAGCTAACTGGTTTTGCATTGGTGGATCTAGAATTTGAACCTTTAATTTCAGCAGTATTTCTTCTTCAAGTCTATATATTTTTCATTATTTCTCATGTTTGCTCAGTGTTTTCCTTCATTCAGTTCAGAAAAATTAATCAGATTTACCATTCTTATAAATCAGGTCTGGTATAATTTCATAGATTTCACACCATCCAAAGTAAAAATTGTCTTTTGGTAACACATTCATCTGAAGACTATTTCAATAATGTTTAGGTTTTTTAAACCTTTATTTTACTGGTTTGGGGAGCAGTAAAATTTGGACTGGAAGTACCTATTGGTTACTTTCAATATTTTTATCATGGCTAGCAAATAGCACACTCATGAAATTACTTTAATGCACTAATAAAAAACCAACTCACAGACTATGAAGACATTTTTCTTTTCATTCCCCTGTGGCTGCCTGTAACATGGATTCCCTTTTCATCTTCTTTGCCAACAGCTGTCACTAAGCCAGATACATGAAGAGATCAATCATACAAAGCTACTCTGTGTGTTAGCACTAACAATTTGCTCCTGTAACGCACTGAGTAAACAGTCCTCAGTCTCTGGTGTGTGTCATCATTTTCACAGGCTTCGTAAAACGTAATGGCACTAAAGGATAAGATTTGAAGCACTTTGTAGTTGCAAGACGGATCACATCCTATTAGAGAACTAAGCAGGAGATAAATACTTCATTAAAATATTACCTGTTGTTGGAAAAGCCTAAAAATCCTGGTTTTCTAGGCTTTTTATTGTGTTTTCTGTGCCTTCCTTATAACTCTCCTAGCTTATGGGTCCCTGTGCTGTTTCCTTGGAAAATGGAGAAAGCCCAAACATGGCTGTTCACGTGAGTGGGATCTATCCAGGTGAGCGGCATGTGGAACATGTGGGTGCAAACACTCAGCAGTGCTCGCTGATGAGGAGGTGGCCCTCACCCTCTGGTTCATCCCTGCGCACGGCAGGGCCTGGTCCATCAGGAGCAGAAGTGCCAATGGTGCTCTCCTTCATGCATCAGCTGGCAGCTCGTGGCACTTGAGCTCAGGAAAGTGGAGCTGTGGCTTTTGCACGTGTGTTTTCTCAGTATTCTGAGGCATTTTGGCTTGTAACAGTGGGACATGATGCAGAAGAGGGGAGCCTGGATTCCTGAGCTCCTGATAGAGTTAATGGAGAGAGAAACAGAGCTGTTCAGAAGACTAGTCAGACCACATATGTTAGGTGCCTAAAATTAGACAGTGTGAATACAGCTCTTGGATGATAAGCTCTAGTTGTCTTATGAAGAGTCCTGGGGGTTGATCACAGTTTGGAGGAGAAACCTGGCCCCCAAAGATCCCCACTTTTCTCATGGCAGGCTGTTCCGGGTGTCACTTCCCCCTTGATCTGGCCCTAAAATGCCTCCATGACCTTGGACCTCCTGGAATATGAGGAAGAGCATGAGAGAACCTGCTGTACAGACGCATGTCCTTCCTTGCTTGCTCCCCAGTGCTGCCAGATGTTCTTCCAGCTGGGCTGCAGAGGGGCAGGAACAAGCTACTGGTGGAAGAGGGAGTAAAAAGCCAGAACAGAGCTGCATCGCTTGAGGAAGGAAGGGTCCCACAGACAGTGCTGAGATGTAGAGACCCTCTGAGTAAAGAATCCCACCTGGTGCAATGATTCATCCTTTCCCAAAGTAAAGGAATATTCTCTGTTTGCTGGGTCACTTGGAAACAGCAGTTTTGCCGTGCGGCATGCGTGTAGGGTGGGAGAATGGGGGCAGCAGCATCTTAAGCAGGTTGTGCCACTAAAACTTCACATCAGCAAGCCATAGACTCGCGAATCAATCACCTTCTGAAAGCTGGATGGGAAAGCAAAGGGAAAGGTGATGTTTGAGCCCCTCATCCAAAGGCCACCTTGCAGTCCTGCAGAGCTCTTAGATCAACAGCTCCTCTGTGCCTTCAGAGAGCTCCTGGGATAGCCAGAGACCCCCTGTCTTTCTCTCCCTTAGACAAGGCTGGAGTCAACTGGTCTGTCTTTATCCATCCTGAGCTTTTTTCCTGGTTTTCTGTCATGTGTCTTAGCACAGCCCATAGCAATGTATGGACTTTCCCTATCTGCCTGCTCATATTTTCAGAGCTCGTTTTTCAGGGTCTTTGTTTTCAGACCCTCAGAATAAAGAAAGACTTCCCTCCTTACTATATGTATTTTTATATATTATTTATTATGTATTCCTTATTTTGGATTCCTGCTGCCTTTATGGGCTGTCTTGCAATCCAAAACAGGTTGAAATTCCATACCATATTTTGTATGATGTGTATTGAAGAACAGGGAGGGTTGGAAAATCAACAGATATTCACTTTATCATCTGTAGTTTTGCCCAGGTGAAAGGTAAACGTGATAACTGGAAATGATAAAAGAAACACCCTGAGGATGGTAGAGTTCAGTCTTTGCAAAATCTCTATGATACCATTAGCTTCAGGAGACATAATTATTATTTCAATAAATTATATGGTTTCCTGAGAGGGTAGATTTCAGGTAAAGTATTCTAAAACCTGTTCCCACTAAATGGGGTGACCATTGCCTGACCTGTAAGACAGGAACAGCACAGTCTGGAAACTGCTTTGAATCTTCCTCATTTCATGTCACTGAATTACAGCTCCACTCAATCTATTTTGATGACTAGCTTCTTTTACAATAGTGATAAAATTGGAAGTTAACAGCAATAACTCAAATCAATAATTTTGATATCTTAATCCCTTTCTGTCATGCTTATTCTTCATCATGTTGCTCAAAAATATTAAAATAAGATTTTATTCGCTATTGCAGAGCAGCAAGCACGCTGTCAGCATTAAACCAATAATTAAGATAACTACATTTTGAAAAGTATGGCCTTAAGTGAACACTGTCATATTCACATATTGCAGGTTTTGCCTTTTACATCCTAGTTTTCCAAAGCAAAACAACTACATTTTGTCAAGATGTACTTGTGGGGCATTGAACATTGTGACGCATTCCCTAATTAATCAGTACATTTTGTTAGTGTGTTTTAGATAAAACCCCAGATAAGCATGCTGTGTAAAATAGCCCTACTACTTACAGTATCAGAAGTTTGAATTGTAATATGCTGAAATAATCCTTCAATGACAATTTACTAAAGGAATATTTTCTCAGCTTTACAGCAAATTACAGCAAAAACGACACCGTAGTTCCCTAAGCATTACACAGTTCTTGCAAGGTGTTGAATTCCCCAATCATGATTGAAAAGAAGAAATGAGGATGTTGAGCCACATGCTTGGTAGGCACCACTGCTAGCCCGAACAGCGACCATGAGCTGGACCTGTGCTCTCCTCACCCACCCTGAAGCCAGAGTCAGTGTCACATTACTGCCCGTACCCACATCAAATCCACCCTGCTGAGATGAGCCAGGAGACGTAGATATCCACTGCTCCTTGGCGTGCCCCAGTGGTAGAAATGAACCCACAAATACAGCCACGCACAGGGTAGGAAAAGCCATGTTTGCTCGGACTCTCAGCTGTGTGATGCTTCTCTGATGGGAGTAGGAAAAAGCATGAAAGTAACATAATTTTTTTGGTATAGTGGTTAACAGACCTAAGTCTCAATAGCTGGTATTTGGTGTGTTTTGACATGCTTATTAAAGCCAAATCACTTCTTAAGACAAGTTGATCTCTTCCCAGAGATCTTTAAAAAAAAAATTTTAAAAAAAATTAAACATAAGGTATTTCATTTGAACTGGAGGTTTTTTGTGTGCGTGGGGGGGGGGGTTTTGAGTTCTTTTTTATTGCTGTGTGTTCTTGACTGGTTTAGTAGTCCTTTTGGGTCTCAGTTGATACTGTTCTGACTTTTCTGAAATCCAATCGGAGATAAACTCACGGGTTTCTGAAGAGCGAATTTTGGGAATAGCTATGCACTTTAACAGAAATATCCATACTGCTAAATTTCTGTAATGACAAATCTTGTTTTCCTGCAGAATATTTAGAGGTTGAAGTATTTCACCCGTTGTTCCAGTCAGGGTTGAGACTCAGTGTCTGAGGTAGATACAGATAGGTAGATAGATAGATAGATAGATAGATAGATAGATAGATAGACAGACAGACAGACAGATAGGTAGATGTAACCAAAGCAGCTGCTCTGTACTAGCAATGTTGTACAACCGTTCTTGAGAAGGGAAATGAAAAACAATATGCTCAATTTAAAACCACAGGAGAGAGAAATATCAGGACAAGAGAGGGAAATCAAAATTTAACCAGGACAATGTGAACTTAATCTCTTATTATTGCCCAAAGTGCTGATGAGTTTTAGTCAAATTTATGAATCCAGGGTTTCTTATCACCATGTGTGATCATAAATCCCTGCTTCAAGGAGTAACCTATTACTACTAAGTTATAAGCAATAAGGATTTGGAGTAATTTGTTAACCATTTAAGAAAGAGTAGTTGTAGTGGTCAAGGAATTTCAGAAGAAGCTCCAAAAAACAGTGGGGATACTTAAGTGTGGCAGTACATTTTCAAAGAAAGATTGAGAAGTATACCTGTGACACCACATCTTTAGTATGAAATAGCAGTAAAATTCTTTAGAAACTTTTATGTCAGTGAAAATCCACTACACCTTCTATTTGTCTTGAACTGCTTATTTATTTTCAGTTCTGATTCATACTTTCTAAAGCATCCAAGTTAAAATTAACTCTCCATATCATATATATCCATCATTTCTAATCTGAAAGAAGATTCTTCAGAGAGTCACTTGGTGTTCTACAATTAGCTCACAAGGCAGCGGTAAATTCAGGTTCCCTTTTCCTTCTTCGATTTGCAGGTACACTGAAGAATGGTTGCAGTTAGGATCTAACTGTGGGAAGGAATTCTTTGCACAGCTGTTTAATTAGGAATAATGAGATGAAATTAAGGGAAGGAAATTTTAGGATGAATGTCAGGAAAACCTTCTTGACAGTAAGACATTTCAAATCGTGGAATAGTCTCTTAAAGGAAATGGTGGAAACTCCAATACTTTTAAAGGTGACTGGACAAAACAGTGGAAAGTATAATGTAGCAAACAAGGAAGGCATATGGATAGAAGGGCTTTAGGCACGAGCTAATGCTTATTTTCTACATCTGCATTTCATTGTATGGAACAGCACCAGCACAATGGTGCAAGTTGACATCAACCCAGGCTTACAACAATTCCTAACAGCATGACCTTGCGAGGCCTCCACAGCTGCCCATGAACCACGGCACAGATGGGGCCAGCAGGACATCCATCCACAAGGCCACTTTTAGCATCTCTTGTTTGGTGTAAGGGAACACGTCTGTCTCTCAGACCCAGTAGAGTTGTATCTCCACAAAAGCACATATCTCCTTGCAGTCTCTTTCTGCCACTGTAAGAATGATGAAAAATCAAGGTTACGATACGGCTGTTCCTCATAAGAGCATTATTTGGGCTTCCAGGAATCTATGTAATGTCAAGGATCTTTTCTTGGAGTCAGCTCTCCTCTGTGAGGATTATAGGTGGTGAAAGTTAACTTCAAGAAATTTGTAAGTATACAACAGCTTAGTAAAACTGATGAAACAACTGTTCTCCCTGTCTCTCAGTCTGACTCCTAAATTAACTTTCTGGTTTTCCTGAGACTATTTCGGCTCGACAAGAAAAACACTGTACCTCACTTTTCCTAATCTTGAATTGTTGTGGCACTGAAAATACAGGAGTGAGGTGCACAGGCCCTGAGAACTCTGTGCAGAAACATTTCCCTCTAGGGGAAAAGACAGAGTTGGTATGATGCTGTGAGCACATTGTGAGCCTTCCCACTTTGTTTCCAAACTCCCACTGAAAGCACAGAAATACAGGAGTCAGCCCAGCACTTCACAACAAGGCAGCATTTGCACTGTATACTATGAAAATCACTGTTGCTCCTCTGTGAATTGTTAAATATTCATGGATATTGGTGAGTGTGTGGTTATTTTTTCTCCTGGATGTGCTTTGCAGTATGCCAGTGGTTATGTAAATATGACCCCTAGTGTTCAAGTTGGATGGCAATAATCTAAGAAAATGAAAGCCCTCACTACACTTTCCTTAAGAAGAGAGCCATCTTTTCTGGTTATCCCAATATTCTTCCCCAAAAAATTAATACTAAATTATTCTTACTTGTGTAGTAAAAATCATTGAAGACATACTGTTTTCAAAGCATAAAACACTGAAGAATCATATGAGGATTTTAGAGATACTTGTTACAGGCAGGAAATAGTCTACATTGAAAAAATTTATTGCAACATTTTCCCATCTGCAGAAAATAAAATGTTAAGCAATGAAGGTGCTAATGGTAGAGTATCAGTGGAAGCAGTCATACACTGCTATGCATTGCATTATAAGGCTGTTACAACGGCTGGTACAAGAAACGGTGAGATAGCACTTCTTAAATTTTTGTTTCACTCCTGATGCTGCCACTGATTTTCTGGTATGCTTTTCAGTAGGTCATTTAACCTCTCTGCTCTTGTGTTTCTGTCTTGATAAAATGCTTAGGCCCATTTTTGTTTTCTTTGACGTTTGTAAGATTTAACAATTGTCTGTGAAGTTGCATGAAATTTTTGTTAAAAAGCAAAATAAAATTGACTTGCCACCTGCTATTTTTTACCAAAGAGACAGGGAAGAGAGAAAATCTACCTATATTTGATTTGGTATAAACAATCAAACACACTATGTGGGATCGTAGGCTGCAGAACTGTGAAAGACCATTAGGTAACACTGCAAGTTGCACCACATTAATGAAGGGGAAAGGTGCAGTGCTTTAGCATCCAAGCTGCAGATGTCTAACACCAGCTCTGCTTTGAGAAAGGATGGACACAGTTAAACTACTGCTTCTGTCATGGTACTTTCTTCCTGCTTTGATACTTGTTATATTGCCACATGTTTTTTAAAAGGACAAATAGTAAGTATACAGACAAAACATGGTCACTGAAAGATTAGAGAATCGATAGTGACAAGCTGGCTTGCAATGCGGTCCTTTGCTGATTGTTTTAAAGTATGTCAGCCTGTGGATATGAACAAATGATTTATCGCATCATGATGTGAAGCAGTATGTATGACATTCATTGTGTAAACACATAATACAGGGCCTCCTGCTTCCTGATGGTGCTTGTTAGCTCTGTGCACACGAGTATCTTGCAAACTCCACTACTTTGCATCTTGTTCTGATATGAAATAGCTCCAACAGACTAAATTTTGCTCTCATCTGAATGCCTTAAGCATTAATGTGTATCTCTGATGTGCTCTGAAAGACATGTGGCTTATTTGCTTTAGTATTACCATCACCAGAAAAGTCTTCAGCTCTGGCCTACTGATCTCTTTTACACCACACTGCTTCTTACAGTCTTGTTATAGATAGGTTTCTTTGTGCCTGTTCAGGTTTGATCTCCCAGGTGGGAAAGCATGTATCTCCTGGAGGCAGAAATGAGGGTTTTTTTTTAAATTTCAGTGCCATGCTCCTCTCACGATGCTCCTGAGCCTAAAAATGGAGTGCTAACACTTTCCATTGCTCCCATCTTACTTGCCTGTGGCAGTGGGACAGGAACCAGGTCCAGGCTGTTACTTTGAAAAATAGACAGTAGATTTTGTAAAGGTTTTTTTCTTTACTCACCTTAAAACTTTTTTCTTTATCACTCGGGCCACAAGTTAGGAGGAACCACAGGAGCGGGCACATGCCTTGCGTATGGGGGCGACCCAGTCTCTGCTTACAGCCACAGTGAGCATGGTGTTCAAGGCTGAAGTTTATTTTTCCAGTTAACTCAAACAGTGTCCTTTCTGTCTGAAGATAAAATTCATACCAGCTGCACATGGTGTACAAATTCTTTGCCTCCTCAGGGTATGCAGCTCAAGAAACTGTGCCCACTGCAATTGTTCCCTGTGGCACAGAACCAAAGCAGGGACCCGCAGCCAAGGACACCATTTGTGGTAACTTCCCCCACAAGGCAACATTCTTCTGCAGGACCAGAATCGAGGGGACTGCAAGGAATAAAATCTGCCTGGGTATCTCTCCTGACATGACAAAGTGCTAATACAGCCAGTGCTGGTGCCCCTGTGTGACTGCGAATAAAGAGACGACCAAGGGCCAAGGTATGGCTTTAGGGAAAGGCACGGTCCCACAGACAACAGGGAGGGCATTGCCACCAATAAGACACTCAAGAGTCCTCTGTGGAGAGCAACACGAAGTGAAGAAGCATCATCTGCACTGGTACCAGTTCCTGGGTCAAAATCTGCCCTTAAGGAGCCATGGGATTCTGGCTAGGAATCAAGGCTCAGAGCAAGTGCTATTAGGGAAATGCAGTCAGCTGCAGAAACACAAAATTATTTGGTCAGGTACAGATCCTGGCAGTTTTCCATTGAAGGAAAACCTGCTGTGGGCTTCAAAGGGAGCAGGAAAAGGCCCCTCCTGTCTATCTCTTGCTTTGGACAAGGATGATGAAAAACACTCAAAGCAGCAGCAAAATTAACACATTTGGAGGATATCAGCAGAATCTGCAGTTCTGAGCACCAGCTCTTGGGCAGGCCAGCAGGCAGCCAGCAGGGGTTTTCTGCATGCCAAACACTCCCAAACATTGTGGAAAAATCTTCCCATCCTTTCTTTCCCAAAGCTGCTTGTTTTCCAAACAGTGATTGTGTGTTGGCAATGCAGTTCTCACTGCTTGGGTGTGGGCAGCCCCATTTGTGCTGCTGCTCTGCAAGGTGAAAGGAAAGCTATTTTAATTCCAGAGGATAAAAATGGCAGAGCTTCATTTTTCACTTTCTCCCAGTCCAGAACTTTTATTGCCAATGAGCGTTAAACACGCTGTGGGTGGATCTTCAACTGCTGCTGTGTGTTTTGGAAAGAGACAAGATCAGCTGTTTGTTTGTTTTTTCCTGTTAGAGTGCTGGGGTTTTAACTTCTCCAATTTGTTACAACGTTCAGAGTTTGGGAGAGTTTAGAACACACCTGTGCTGCTCTTTCCTCATGTGCTGCTAATGTCTTACTTGTCAGTTCCTTTGCCCAAGCTCTGAGCTGCTTTGAGGTTCTTGTCTCCTCATGCTGCAGGCAGTATGGTCGCAGAATGTGCACTGTTCTTAGCCTAATAACGTTCTAATGCCTGATAATGACAATAGTTGTGTCTCCACATGAATTTAAGGCAGGTGAAAAATGTTACAGCAAAGACAGGTCGTGTGACATCCTATGGAAGCGCTGCAAAGCCATGTTCTCTATTGTCCAATGACTGGAAGCGCTTCTAGGATTTACCAGAACTTTGGTTCCTCCATCACGTGTCCTGTGCAAATCTGGTTGCATAATATCTTCATCGTTTAGATGGGATGTGATGCTGTCTGTGGGCTGTCCGGACAATTCGCTGCCCACAGCAACCTCCCCGCCTGTCCCCGATGATCCCAAGCACAGAGTCAGGGGCAGGTTGCAGAGTAAAGAAGGCGTTTTGGCAGCTAGCCCCAGTCGCAGCCCCCATCTTGGGATTTGTGTCTCATGTGTGCTTTTTTGGAGACTCATGCTAGGCCCACAAGAAATAGCATGGAAGCAGAGCAGCCGTTTTATTGTGACATTCTCCCCTCACTGAAAAGCAAAGGTGATTGCTCCACACAGGCTGCTGCAGGTACTTGAACTACCACAGGTATTTGAGCAAAAATAATATAATAAAATCAGAAAGCCTATTTATTATTGTACTCACGAAAGAACCAAGATAGGAATGTGCTTTAGACCCAGTATAATATCCACTTTCACAAGAAAAAAACAGTGACCTTAAACACCAACAAATGGAAGGAGTCAGTTCATGCACTAATTTTTGAGAAATGCAGATAAAAGTCTGCTATAGACTAAGCAGCTAATGTTTAGAGGCAAACAGAACACAATAATACATGTTTAAGATATATGTGAACTTCTTTTAAAAAGAATTGGTTTGATTTATCTGTTTGTTTTCTTTCCTGCTGTAGTACTTTCGCGCTCCTAGATGTTGTAGTATGACTTCTAAAATCTGCACTTTGACTCTGGAATTAGAAGAAGGGAAAGATGATTTGGATGGATTAATTTGTTACTTCAAGTTTGATTGAAAGGTTCTACTGATGTAAATTAAGCTGTGCTGACTTAAACCAGAAGCATATTTGGCCCAGGAACTTAGTATAACATCACAGATGGCATATTATCTATGATTTGACAGTAGCTTGCAATTCCATTACTGTGTGAACCACAGTTCATTAAATAAGACATAAAACCTACATTTTTCTCAAGTTCCAGAAAAATGAACAGATGAATTCAGAAAATAATGGCTACAAAGCCGAAGTGGTTATGTTCAGCATTAATAATAATAAAAAAGATTTGTGCAGTCCCCTCAGGAGAACTTCTGTATGTCTTTTTGCTAGAGATTGATGGTGCAGATAAAACCTAATGTCACAGAGAGCAGGATTTCCTTGAGCAATACAAATGAGAAAGACATGGTGTTAAAGCAGCATTGCATTAAGTCGAAAGGTCAAGTTCAGTGTAGTGTTTTCCATTAAACAAAACCAGAAGTTGTATTGTCCCAAGCCTGTACATTTCACAAACAATGTCAAACTTCATTGTCATGCATTACTCTGTGGCTCCTTATAACATACAATCTGGCAACAGGCCAAATGCAGATCTCAGGAATCTGAGAACTTTGTGGTAAAGCTTCTGAGATGGTGTCAAATCAGGCTCAGAGCCCAGAAGGTACCTGGGTAGGTAAAAGTGTCAGAGACTAATGTAACATAACCTTGCAGAAGGACTCCTAAGGGCAAGGAAAAGAATTAGGAAAATGCAGGAAGGGAGCTCAGGTAGTTGTTAAAATTCCAAGGCAACCACATCTCCCAGCAGGTCACAATACGAGATAAGCAGTGGTGACAGAAACCCTTTCTGTTCAGCTAGAGGAACAAGAGGCTACTGCAGTGTCTGGCTACTGCTCTCCCTGTCCCAGGTCCCAGCAGTGATCACGTTAACCATAATTATTATTAGGCAGGTTGCCACAAAGTTCCCCTTTCACCTGGGTGTTAAAGAACACTTTGGTCAATGAATCTCTGCTGAGAAATAGAGAGACGAGCTAAAATCCATGTAGATGAATGCTTTCCATCTCAGATCAAAAAGATGCAGGAAAACCAACAGTTAGAAAGTCAAAGCTAGGTCAATTTTTTTCCTTGCCAAAGAAACAAGAGCAGTGATCAGAAGAAAAAAAAGAAAATAAGAAGGAAAAAAAAAAAGATTTTGCTGACAGCACCTCGCATCACACATCCTTTTGTTAACTGAAGCATGTCCACATAAGTCCATTTAAGTCAACCCTTTTTCTGTATTTACTGCCATGTAACTGGGAGAGGGGAAATTTTCCATGTTTTCTTTTTGTGTTTTCCACTTCTTTTCTTTACTTCCCTATATCCTCTTCCCTTCAGTGCTGCCTGACCTTACTTGGATCCTTTGGGCATTTTCAGGCCTGTATTAAGACTGAGACCTCTTTCCAAGTCTGTAAGCATCGGTGCTTGCTGAATGAAGCATTCCCTCATCTTTCAGTTCACATCTCCTGTAATCACAAAACATGACAGGCCTGAAATGATGCACCAAAAAACCTACGTGTGAACATTATAAAATCAGCCACATGAGGAAACATGCATCTGTACCTGGATATGTGTGTGCACATTTTATATCAATGGCGAATTACCAGATTGGAAGCTGATCATTTTGCTGTTGATTATTGAACCAGTTTCATTGTTTCTTATTTCTCCGAGGAAAGCACTACATGACAAGCTAAAGTCCTAGAGGTCATTAATTTACTGTCAAAGGCATTTTTAGGTGCTACAGCGACACCGTCCTTTTATTATTTAATTATACTGTTTTCTCCTTTTCAGTATTACTATTTTTTATAAGAATGACAAGAAAGGCCTAAGGGAAATGCTTCAGTTCTTTTCATCGATTATCAAACATTACCACTATGTTCTGGTGCTTATGCATAGCCACAGGATTTGCAAGTAAGAGGACGGACTGTATTGATTTCAATGAATGCTGCATTGGGCCAAATCTGAAAGTCAATCCTTTGGTAGATGGACTCTGTTTAATGTTCAATATTAAGGCAAACATGGGTTTTTTTAAAAAAGGGGAGCAGCAAACAAACAACAAACAAACTAACTAACAAAACCTGCTGGTTTATTTTTCATTCTTCTTGAGTGTGAGGTGAAGATAACAGCTGGTGGCATGGGTGAGGAGCACAGTGCAGGGGTGAGTGCACAGCTTCCCTTCCTCTCCCCACTTTGCAGACACACATGTCTGACTTTTGCGTGGAATGTGCTTTAAAAATATTGTTGGAGCAGCCAAGTAGGAAACCACAGGGCAAATCCTGCAACATTTTCTCAAGAACAGCCATTCCTGGTTTTCCCTTTGCTTGCCTGGGAATGCTGTCTAGAAAGACCTTCAGGAGGCAGCCTCTGAAAGCACTCTCATGGTCCAGATGTTTTCTGATTCATGATTCATTATTTTCTTGCTGTAGCATTTTGACGAGGTCTTTGTTTTGATTTGGCTAATACAAAGCACTCCTAGTGATTGAGTGCGGAAAATGTGCTTAGTGGTTAGAAAAGAAAAGCAAGAGCCAAGACGTCCAGGTTCTGTTTTCCAGTCAACCACTGACTCAACTTGGGTAATTCATGTCACTTCTCACACTTCAATTTCTTCCTTAAAGCACAACATTACTTACTTCCAGACTGTTGTTGTTGTAATGCTTAAATGATTCATGTCTATGAAGACCTTAAAGTTCATGAAATGAAGGGCATTATGTAAGTGCAACACATTATTGATATTCTTCTTACTTACTATTCATCATAACTGAGGATGGAAGGAAAGCCAAATAGGTTTCCCAAACACAACAATGTTAGAATTAAATTGTGTTGTTGAAAATAGCCAAGAAGTGTCTTTCCAAAATCATAATTTCAAGGTTAGCTATCTTCTTTTGACAGGAAGGAAAGATTTCATTTAGAAAATTAGTGCCTGACCCAGTCAGCCCTCCTGCATGTAGGTAAATTCGCTATGACTGGGTAGTTAACTAGATGAGAAAGGAGTTGCAGAATCAGACACTTAATATTTCCATTTGTAATAATCGCCTGCAGTAAGGTTCATGTTTCAATCAGTTACATTAATTGAAATATCCTGGGATATATTACCTCTTTGAAGCATACGTACAATTAATGAGACTTAAGAGGTCATACCACAGAGCTAGTACAGGCTTTTAGCTTTGCTTCTTATATTTCATTGCAGTAGGATTTCCACCTAAAGAGCAGTACACTATATGTTTAATCTAAGCAGGCTACTTGTACAAGAACATCTTACTGATTTTCGTGTCTTTCACCAATTGCCAACCATTCCTGTTTGGGGAATTTGATGAGAAGATGCTGCTAAAGTCACGGATGCTTGACATTAAATAGTATGATGGGGATGCTGAGACAGGAAATTATCCTGTAAATATTAAATAATATATTTCTTTTGAAAAGACATCTGGATTTGACAGAAGTAGAATAAGAATTTCACTAAAGCTATTATACTTTAGAGGAAGGGATGAAAGGATTTCTGGTGCTTACTATATGTGTTCTCAGGCTGACCTGATGCCTTTTAAATGATGAGATTTGTGATTTCTCTTATGAAAAACAAACAAACAAATGAAAACAACAACAAACAACAAAACCCCACCTGGCTGATAAGATGGAGGCATGACCTTGATCTGGATGGAACAGCTGAGAACTCTTATACTGAGTCCTGAGCAGGAACTTCTTTGCCCCCAACAAAGCTAGAAAAGGACATGCCACTTTCTTGGAGAAAGGCTTTGAGACAAGTGGCCCAGAAACAGATATGCTATTATGTGAGGACCTTTTCTAGAGAAGTCACCTAAAGGTATTTTCCACCTGAATTCTCCTACAGTATAGCTTCAGATGAAGGTGGTTGTTTTGCGTGTCTTCTCTGTTCTCTTTGTATTTAGGGAGAATCTCGTATCCAGCTGCAACTCTACAGTGATGCTTTCACAATTTCATCTAGAGTTTCTGACTTTGGCTCTTCTATTATGAGTTGCAAAAGACTCAATGCTATCCTTAGCCATAGCTTTTAAAATAATATTTTGACAAGAATCTCAATGATTTTTTTTCAAGTTGCTTTAATTATAAGAAGCAGAAAATAAGCTCAAAATGGGAACTATAAGTGCATGGACAAAGCTACCGACCTAGCTAAAGCATTTCAGCCATGTCATTCTGCTAGCTCCTTCTTCTCTAATACACAGGACGTAAATTGTTGTTCTTCCTTTTCACAGGTCTTCTATGGCCTTTTTCTCTCTCCTATTCAGTATGACAAGATCAGCTCCCACACCTGATCACTCACAATGCTATCTTACAGTGCTCCCACACTGGATCTTTACAAAACCCCTTTTCTGCTTGTCATAGGTTAGCCCTGGCAGGCAGCTGTGCCACATGCAGCCACTCACTCACTCCTCACTGTGGGATGGGGAAGAGAATAGGAAGGGTAAAACTTATGGGATGAGATAAAGACGGTTTAATAGGTAAAGCAAAACCAGCAAGCACAAGCAAAGCAATACAAGGAATTCATTCACTCCTTCCCATTGGCAGGCCATCTCCTGGACAGCAGGGCTTCAACACACATTATGGTGACTTGGGAAGACAAACTTCATCACTGTTTCCTTCTTCTTCCCCCAGCTTTTACCGCTGAGCATGACATCATATGGTATGGAATATCCCTTTGGTCAGTTGGGGTCCACTATCCCAGCCGTGTCCCCTCCCAGCTTCTTGTGCACTCCTAGCCCGCCTGCTGATGGAGTGGTATAAGAAGGAGAAGTGTTGGTGCTGTGTAAGCACTGCTTGGCAATAACTAAAACATTCCTGTGTAATCAACACTGTTTTCAGCACAAATCCAGAACGTAGTCCCATCCCAGTTGCTATGAAGAAAATTAACTCTAGCCCAGCCCAAACCAGCAGACTGCTTTATGTTTTGTTGCTCCTTAAGTTTTCTAGGTGGTGCCTTTGCTCTTCCTCAGATCAGCTTCATGACCTGTCTTCTTGCCTGTGGTACCTACACAAACTTCTGCTTTCTTAGGGCTAAGTAGCTATGACTTTTTTCATCAGATATCCTTGTAGTTTGTGGTTTGACAATATTTATCTGCTTCTTTTGTCTTACACTAAGTGTCAGTCTGTGCTACTGTTTGTACAACATGTAACTGTGGGGTTTGGATCATCACTTTGGTTTTGGTTTCCTAAACAGGAACATTAGGCACCAGAACATTACCTACAAGCATGAGAACTGGACAGGTGTCACTGCTCTTATTTACTGAAGGAACAGCACATGGTGAGACTTCAGGAAAATTAGTACATAGGTACATTGTGAAATATAGAGGAGAAACAAACATGGGAATGGGCACAAGAGGGAGGAAAAGGAAGAGTAGGACAGAAGGTGACTAAGGAATACTACAGGAGCAATGAAGAAATCTAACAGAGACAAGGGAAAGAGGGGAACTGAAAATGAAGTAAGAACAGCAGGGAGCCTGGGGAGAAGACAACAGGAAAAACTCCAGCCTCTACGACCTCTGAAAGCTGATTTCACTGATGTAACTGAATGCCAAGCACTGTATTACAAAGTTGAGCTCACAGATAAGACCTCTTGTGCTGGTTTTACTGAAATCAAGTTTTCTTCATGCAGTCAGAAACTTTTCACCATGAGATTAAGTTAATGTTTTCTCCAAGTAGCTTTCCAGTGTTTTGTTTGGGATTTGGTATGAAAAGAAAGTAAGAATTCATTTATATCTTGGCTGTTGCCAAGGTGATGGAAGACTTTCCAACCGCCCGGGTGCAGGTGCAAGTTAGCACCAGGGAGGAGCAAATCCAGGACAGCAGATCCAAGCTGGCCAACAGGATTATTCCATATCATGAACATCATGCTCCACACATATGCAGGAAGTTGCCAGGGAACTGCTATCTTTCCTCCATGACCGCCATCCAGGAGGCCTTCCACTCCTGTTCCTGCTCCTGACACCCACTCCAACCGCCGTGTTTTCAGTGGAGCTGCCGTGCTGGCCATGCCCGCCCTCCAGTGTTCATTGCTGGGAGCACATGCTCCAGAGGCTGGGCATGGCTTTGTATTGCTCTTCCTTTGTTATTGTTCTATTAAACCTGTTTCTGTTTCAATCCACGAGTCCTACCTCCTTTCCCCTTCCTTCCCACGGGGGAAGGAAAGGCAAGAAAGAGCAGCTATTTACTCTTTTAGCCATCATCCAGGGCTAAGCAGTTAACAATCTCTTGCAACCTTTTCTCACATCCCTGTAGAGACTCAATAAGCTATTTCCACCCGCCCACGAGCATTGGTCATAATCAGTCCAGCCTGGATCTCAGAGTTGACAGTATCCTTGTCCTGGGAGACTGCTAGTACTTAAAGCCAGGCCCTCCCATGTACCCCTGTGTGTCCATCTACACCCTCCATCTACTTCTTGGCACAGCATGGTTAATTTTTAAGAGACTTTTTAGTTCAGATGTTTCCATTCTTTCTTTCCTGAATTTTTCTCTACAAATAACAGATTGCATTGCATCTGACGTATTGGTTTGATCTACAAAGGGAAAAACAAGCCAGTAGTGCTACTTTTCTGTTCCTTCTGTCATGCCTCCCTTGCCTCTCTCTTTTGCCAGGTGTTTTTTCTTGGACTTCCTCCCTAAGATTTCTGTTTCATTTTCTGTACAATTATTCGTCTTGGCTTTCTATTGACTGTCTGCGTTTTATCACTTCTATAGTGCTTTACAAACACCCTGCTCATCCTTCCACTTTCTTTTGAAGCAGACATATTATTACCATTTTACACACAGGGAAAATAAAGGAGGGAGGTTATGAAGCTCATAGAAAGTACTCTGCCTGCACCCAGGCCACAAAACCACAGTATGGTCTCTTGCTATTGCTACAACCAGTGTTCTGTGTCAGCCTCTCATTCCCAGATTTCCTCTTCTGTGTATCACAGACACGAAGACTTCAGTGCCTATATATTGTGGTCATAACAACTTCCTTTGAGCCTGGAGTGCAGTGACCTTCATAGGTCAGGAAGCACTCTGTGAACCTCCTGTTGCCTGGCAATACAACTACAAAATCAACTGCAAGTACTGTGCCCTGGGGAATTGAATCATCTTTATTGCTTCTCTCTGCCTTTTTGCTAGAGCAGTGCAGTCTTGGAGGCATGAAGCGGTTGGGGCTTTTTCCTATTTTTTCATTTTTTGACCAAATGGAAGCAGAGAGAATTTTCAACAAATAGCATGGGAGAGTAAAAACTACTACTTCATCCTACAATACTTGAATACAGAGCTAATTTCTGTAGAAGATTATTTGAAACACTGATACATAAGGCAGTGCATGTTTGGTGATCAAATAATTTATCCTTTTTTTGCCAAACTATGTTCCAAAAAGCTGTTCTGACTGTTACAGAATTAGCTTGCTGGCATTCCTCTAACCCCAAAACGAAACAAAAATCTCCTATTAAAACAAACAAACAAACAAACAACAACACACAAACCCAAGCAACAACAAACAACTGTTCTGTGCCAATTTCAGTTTAAACCTAAACCTACCAGTCCTTACACATGTTGGGAGCTTTCTTTATATAAGCTATTCCCTTTGTACTTTATATGTAAGAGTGTTTTTTTGCATGCTTAGCCAAAAAATTAATTTTATAATAATATCAGAAATGCTCTCACATATGGGAACAGAAACAATGTTAATACTATGACTTCACTGATTCTTAACAACTGAGTTATATGGCTAAGATTTAACTCACTTCTGTGTAACCTCTAGTGGCACAAACTGAAATTAACTAAATCAGTTTGAGAAAAATCAGTTCTTGAACATTTCAGAAAAAGGATCTAAATTTTCTGATTAAATTGCTTGGTCTTGTTGGTCCTTTACTAATAATGTATTCCAGATAGTCTTCTAATTTGTGGAAAAGTATACAATTCTTTTTATACTCACAGTCATGAGCATTCCATTCTTCTCTTTAAATTACGTATAGTAGAAAATAGTTGTCCTATTGAAGTGCCTTTTTTTAAGATGGTGGGTTTTAAAGATTTTATGTCCTGCAGGGTGGTGGAAAAGACTACTTTGTCTCAAGAAACGTTACAAACACTTCAGATGGCAGATAATTTGATCAGATGATCAGTAACGAAGTGCCATGTTATGGGCAAGCATTTTTTTGGTCAGCAGTTGCTCATTTCCCTTTAAACTACAGCATCTAACTTTTGCATTATTAGAAGAAAAACAAGTTAGACTTATTATATACTTAACATTATACGATTGAAGCAGTTCTGTAGTAAAATCACTGTCACTGCTGTTGGTCATTGAAAATTCCTTCTCAGTAACAATGAATGCATTTCATTCATCATTGTACATCCAAGTGCACACTGTTTGTTACTGACTCATCCAGTCTTTAAGAACATTTATATCCCCAAAACGCAGACCTTCTCTTCCTGCATTTTCAAAGCTGAATTTATAAAATACATATGCATAAAAACAGTGTCAAATTAGACAGCCTGAAACGAGGCCCACACCTCTCTAACATCTATGATGCATCAATATACAGAGGAGCTCTATGTGAGAGCTCAAATTACTTCTTTCGGCAGTAGAGGAGTACTGACACGAAATTTCTGTGGCTTTCAGAAATTTCCTGAGATTAGATAAATTGAAATAAGAAATTAATGCATTTTCTAAAGGAACCTATCATTTCAAGGATTAAACACCATAGCAGAAGGACTTGGAATCCCACTGTAGTCCATGTATTCTCAGCTGCAAATGCATCTACTTTTCTATCTATCTCAAAGCTATTTCTGTAGACATTGTTCTGGAGGCCCCTATAGATAATGTATTTTATGTTAATATTTTCTATGGGAAAAAGTTTCAATCACATTTGACCTTGAGGATTTTCCCCTGTATACAATTCTTAGCACAGTGTTGGTCTGTGCTGAAAAAGTGGCACTATGATGGTCATCTTCCAATAATTTCTGCAGCAAGAGGGGTCCTGCAAATTCCCACCAACAATTTGACTGTGTAGCAATCTCTATACATTTATCTAATGAGTATTCCAATGAGTTCAGTAATGTAAATTCATTGCTCTGGGGTCTGTTTGTATTCATCACAGTACTGCAACTCCTATTTAGCCATATTCTCAGGATGCTCAGAGACATGGTGATACTTGCCTAGACTGCTAATGTCTTGAAATTGGTACTACCAATAGCACAGACAAAGTCTGTTCGGCTAGATTATTCATCAAATGCTTATGTGATGCCTCAAAAAATCTAAGCCTTCACTCCTTCATAAAGATTATGATCTTCTGTTTTATTTAAATTTAGAGTTCTGCCAATTGCTTGCAAATTTGACTGATTGTACTTACTTCTTAAGGGCTACACTGCTTAGCTCTTCAGTGCTGATGAGTCAAAGCATATTTTTTGCTGTTCCATTGGGCTATGTAAGGTGGCTTTGCATGTGGGTCAGCTGCCTCCAGCTGAGAAGGTACCAGGAACGTCATGGTGCCTGGATAGGTGATGGCTTCATCAGCATTGCGTGATGGTGCGACACATTGCACAGCAGGTGTTAATAAAGGTGCCTATCTTAGCAAATCCTTCACAGTAAACCCTCTCCCAAACACATCTGAACAGGGGACCACAACAGTTCTTCCTGTACATTATTTCCTTCTGTGTATTTTCCCAAAGCCTAATGTAATGTGTTGAGGTCTGCAGTAGGACCATCTAGGGATTAATAACTCACTGTCTGGGGTACCTGTGTTGAAGTATCTCCAAAGACCTAAATACACACTGGCCAAAGCTTTTCATTAAAGACAAACATACCTAATAAATACCTAAGATACGTTTTATTTCTGAGTCCCTGGAAGGTAGCTGGAGTGAGGATTTTTTGTGTTTGTACAAAGCCACTCTGTCACACAATCAGTCTTCCTCTTCGCTAAACCTTCCAGTTGTGATTTTATTTACTATTTATAAAGTGGCCAAAGTATCTGAAGCATCTCTCAAACAGAGACATAGTTCCTCACATCAGGAATTTGCAATCTAAATAATGAAGCCTTGGGGCCAAATCTGTTGCTGACATAGGCAGGCACAGCTCCACTGCATTCAGCTGAGTTGCACTTGCTGTTCCAGTAGCAAATGCTTAATCTTGTGCTTGCAAAATCAGATGTTGCTACTGAAAGGGTTTTAATGTAGAAAATTTGATTAAGTATTTTACAGCAAGAGGAAAAGTTTGCTTTGCTGTGTAAGTGTACTGGTCTGTTTGAATGGAACTTGATAATTAACATATGAAACAACAATTTAAAAAGCCAGTTAGAGTCTTGTTTCATCAGAGGCATATAATTTGAAAAGGAAATTATTTAAATTGCATTCTTCTTTAAGTTGAAAAGTGAGGGTTACAGATGTAAAAGGTAAAAGAAAGTGAAGTTAAAAATTATAGCCTATGGCTCCAAGAGAGTATGTGAACCAGAGCATATACTTTGCAATGAGGTGAACCTTTCATTTCTCTTGAATGGCTCCAAACATCTTGACCTGTCTTTCAGCATACACTTCTGCCATTAATTTGACAGAAACAAAAAGATTTTCTGTTCCTCATATTCCATCTATTGTTACACCCTTAGTATTGCAAGAAAAAGTATTAAACTTCAAAATGTGTTGACAGTTGTGGGAATGAATCTCTTCTCAGTATGCATATCACAGACAAATAATAGTTTTAGATATTTCTTACTTGTAGTGGAAACACTTAACCACAACATTCAGGACTGGTGCCTCCATGAGGGAAACAGCAGGATGAAGACCATATATTTTTCAGGTCAAATCTTCATTTTGATGGGTTTGGACAGTTGTAGTCCTTCGTTTGTTAGTATTGTCTTTTTCTTGATAGCAGAATTTATTTTCATTGTTTCTCTTTAGCAGATTTGGTACTGAATTTATAAATAGTGGTATAAAAGGATATCCAAGCCAAACTCTGTGAAACTAAAGTAAGCATTAAAGGAGAGCTATCAATATATACCTCATTTCAGTGTAGTGGCTTTGGCTGTCTGAAGAGGTATTTGGGAAATCAGGCACAGCGAGGGGATCCAGGGTCAGACTGGGGGATGAGGACGGGCCAAGGCTGGGACAGGGTGGTGACTTGGTTCAGGGCCACAGCTGGGCACAAGCAGGGCAGCAGGTCTGGAGCAACTCCTGGGACCAGGGCTTGGCCCCTGCCCTGAGCCCCACAGCCAAATCTTCTGCTGGAGGGATGCAGTCAGGGCACTAACAGCACAAATGGTGCTCATCTCTGTTCAGTATGACCAGGTGCCTCAAAGTGAAGCCATTTAGGAGATTCTGGAAGACACTATGGATGATATTTCACAGAGCAATTTGCCGATCTTTTCCTTTTTTCTTCTCTGTGGAGGATAAGAAGGCTCTAATATACAGTCCACCCTGCAGAAGACCCATCTGAGGACAGGGCCGCACTGGCATGAGATGCTGCCACAGAGAGTCACTTCCATGGGAAGCAGCTAGCTGTTGCTCTGAACAAAGGAAAGGAGTCTTACATAACTCTCAATTTTTTATATTTAGTGCACTTAGAATGACTCTCATAGAATAATGGTGGAATCGAAACCACAGAGCTTCTGCCCTGCCCTGGTAATCTGCCTTCAAATGATGCAGGCTTTTACCTTTGAGTCATGAACTACAAAGACAAATTTAATGATTGTATATACTGTGTATATCCTCAGTCATTTCTCAGACTTTCAGTAATCTCAGCATGGGGATACTGGGTCTTTTATTGAATAGTGATACATTAAGTCAAGAGTGACAGGCATAATCCACAAATTATTTCAGATTCTTCTATAATTCCCACTCCCACTATTATTATTAATTTCTTTAATGAACATTGAAGTCAGGTGTTAATTCTATAATGGTGAAAATATGCTAAATGAAATTATAACCACCACTAATAAAGATTTTTGTAATTTTTTTAAAATCATAAAGAGTGTAAATTTATTCTCCTGAGATCTACCATGCATAGTTATGTTCTGTCAGCTGTTTTTATTGGAGGCTTAAATAGACCACATAATCTCTGGGCCTCTCTCCCAAGCTGTGCTGCTCTGTGAGGTGTGCCTTCCCACAATCTCGAGCACAGGAAAAGTGCTCTATCTGTAGGGCTGGTTCCAGCATGGCTTTCTTATCTTGTTCATCGAATATAGTGATATGCCAGTGCCCTAAACAGATATTATTCAACATGAGTGAGATCAGCAAAACCTGAGACCATAATGCAACTCTGGGGAGAAAGTCCCCCTTGGTGCAATACCATTCATTTAAATTTGTTCTGCATTCCCTCACACCAAGTCTGAACTTGGCCCATGGTCAGGTTAGTGCTTTGTCATAGAGCCGTGAACAGACTTCTACACTGGCAACTGTGTGCAGCCTCTGTCCCATGGGTTGGTGAAATCATCACACTCCAGACAGGTTTCTAGATAATTTCTCTTCTAGGGTTTAACATACTTGGCATCTCAGCTACTATTTTTTTTTAATTAATGATGAATTTAGAGATTAATCACTGTCACTGTTTGGCCAGCATGGTGTCATTTAGACCAGATTCTTATCTACTGTACCACAAAGTCTCCGGAGTAATTCTAAATTAACTCAGAGAGGATTGGAATTGTGCAAAAACATGTTTATGCAAGCATATTTACATATATTCTGATCAACAAGTGTTCCAATCATATTCAAGTTCAGTTCTCCTGCTTGCATTCTCAATGTGGCTGGTAGATACATTATGTTATTAGAATTTTGTTTCAGGCTTTGCTTTGATCTATACATTCCTTTTCCTGCAAATCAGATCAAAGCCTACAGGATCAGAAACAAATCTGAAAAACAAATATAAAAAATTGACCATTTTTGTTAAGATTATTCTATTATTATTTCTACAATTTATTTGAAAAGGTGGTGAGATGTGGTATGCATACAAAAACAACGTAGAGGTCCAACTTACTCATAACTAATTGTGGGTAGAATCCAGCTCATGAAGCTCAGGAAAACAGCAATACATAAGGCCTTCTCTTATTTTTATGGGTAACATGTTGTACTTTCTGTTAACTCCAAAAGAAAACAAATACTGTTTTCCTGTAGAAATCTTGATGGACTGGAGAAACAATAGAGGGATGAACAGTAAAGCAAACAAATTCCACCAAGTGGATGTTGATTTTAGCTCTCTCTGAACTGTGTGTACGAATTAAATAACTGAACCATGATGTTATAACAAATAGCTGGAACTTCTTAGACCTGGATAGAGTCAAGTTTGTTTTCACGCGTTTTCTGACCTACAGACAGAAATTAAAATTAATGAGTAGATGTAATAGTTTGCAAAAATATGTTCCTTTTTTTTTTTTTTCAATCCATCATCCGTAGGCCTTGGGACCCTGTGGGCTATTCCTACAGTTTCTGAGAAAAGGAGTTAAGGATGGCAGCTCCACAGTTAATATGTTTATATTCTCTCAAAATCCCCTGGAAAATTTTTAGGGATCCTGAAACTGCGCCCAGTGGAACCATAATTCTCCATTTTCTGGGGGGCCCTCCCAGGCCGCACCTCCTCCGGCCTCCTGCATCCTTCCCTCACCAGCAGCACGCTGGAGAGCAGAACGTTTCAGCCTGTTGGATGTTGAACTGGGAGTTAACGCACTGAGATGGCAGTAGGTTATATGGAATTCAGCTCTCGGTGTGTTTATACAAGGGGCACAGGGATGCCAGCTGTGGAGGAGAGGCCCACTTCACAGTGAGCATCTCTGCAGCATATGATTTTTGTATTTTGCTTCAGCTTGGAGCTGTCTGGCCTGGCCAAATGTCAGCGCAGTGACTATGTAAACAAATGTACAGATGATTTTTTTTCTCTTGCACGGCAGTTATAACAGCTGTGTTCATGATTGCTCAGCTTGTGTATAACTATTGCAGTGACTAGAAAGTCGGGGGTGGAGGGAAGGTTCTTCTTTTTAGTTATTTTTTTTTAATAAAGATAAAATAATGGCTTTAACTTCCCCTAGAAACACAAGACCCCTTCTACACTCGTCTTGACCGTGGATCACTGTTGACTTTTATTAAGTTTCTTGAAGCACATTATCAGATTTCTAAGAATAGAGCATTGTTAGATTTTACACAATTTTCCAAAACACAGGGGTTTCTCCCATGGTCAGGGGATGAGATCAACAGCTAGAAAATGTGATGCTTTTAGAGTCATCATTTTTTATATGGAAAGAGAACATGCTGCTGTGCACAGAGGATCTGTGTATAGCTTATACCCTGGTCCTACAACTTAATGGATGCTATTTTTCAATTATTTCCTTGTTACACTCTGTTATATTTTTTTAACGTTGAAAGGGAAAGAGGAACCCATGCTACTCACATTCTGACACAGAGAAATATTAAGCTATATGCTCTTTCTCAAAAGTGTCATTTTTTATGTTGCTCACTTTTAGTGTATTGGTACTAATACAAAAATGAGAGGCTGTGAAATTATGCATTAATTGAGAAAACTAATAGAACTGTCAATCAAATTAGCCCTTTCACGGCACACCTCAATTTCTGCAAAGGACAGTGCCATTGAACATGACACTTCAGCTCAGACATCTGAGCTCTGTGGAAAGCCACCTCTATGAAACCAGGGTTAAATCAAATTTATTCAGGGGTGCATTCACTCCCTTCTCATCACAACTGCATCTTCTCTAGAGAGGAACAAGGTTTCTGTGTGCTGAGCTCCTTCATGCGAACAGTGCGGCTGGCACTAGTCTTCCATTTGAACACGTTTTTTATGCACTGCCTGTAGAGGAAAGATTGCAGAGTGCATATATTTTTATTTCTAAAATTATGAACTAGACTGAACTCCAGCTGTCTTATGTTACTGAAGTATTCTCATTAATATTATTTTTTTCAGCCTATGTTTCCTTAGTTTGCAATAACTTATTAATTTGAGTGATGTTCAGATCAGATATTTGATGCTAGCTAAGAATTAAGTTCAGGAAGAGCTGAGTAGGCAAGTCTAACTAGTATGTGTTCCTAGAGTACTTTTTTGAAATAGAAGTCCCGTTGTTCTGCTAATTTTAATGTATTTTTTTTTAATTATAGTCACTGCGAATCTCTAATTATGTGTTTGGAGCATTTGTCCAATAGTTCTTTATTCAAAACACGTTTTTTAAAAAAATCATTATGCAATATTATTTGAAAGCAAATATTCTCAAGATTTAAAATAATATCGCATTATGTGTATTATTGGCTACGTGATAAGTGAATGACATAGAAACAGTAGCATCAGCTTCTTGTATTCATTCCAGTGCCTGGAAGCACTGATTGATTTTGTCTTCTGCATTTTATGTACCATGTATCATGAGTACTTCTGAAGAATGAATGCTCATAATCTAATCTAATCTAATGGAAGGGAGCTTAATCACATAGAACTTTTAAGAAATATTGAATTCAAACAAACATATGTGAGACAAGTAACTATTTCATTTGGGTAGCACACAGAGTAATATTTCTGACATTACATAAGATCCATTGGATAACATTATAAAGATTGCTTTATTAACTCCTATTACTAAAAATTGGTAAATTTATTATTCCGTAGCAAAAAAAATCACTGAAAATTTGAGTTTTATTTAAAGACTGAAAACCAAAATGTGTTTCAACTACAGAAGTGAAAATTCAATTTTCTGTTTATATGTGCAGTGAAAAATTGCAACATTTTGAAGGAATGTGATCATCTCTTCAAAAAAGAATGGTTGCAAAAATGACAAAACATTTGACTAGAAAGCAGTTATGAATTTTTTCAAAGGATAGTTACACTAATCCAGTCTAGAAAGCAGTTTACAAGGAGAAAGTCATTGCCAATATGTTATGATATTCCACAAAATCTGGCTAACAGAATGATCCTTAATAGACTACGGTATGGCACAATTTAAGGCAGTTTTGAGTTCTAGTAATTATTTTTGTGATTTTTAAAAAAAAAGAATTTAGACTTATATATTATCAAGGACCTCATATGGAATTTTTGTGCAATTTGTTTTGCCAGTAATGCTCTACTGAAAATAATTTCTGACCCTAAATTTCCAGCAAATAATTTTATTTGTGAAATTTCTTTTAGACGATGAAGTCCGCGAACAAAACATACAGAGTCTGTCTAATCTACTGAAAACTAATCCACAGGGGAAATGCTTCCTCCAGTTACACACATTACAGTTCTTATCCGGTAAGGTTAGTTAGGATCTCCACACTCTCCATCTCCTGTGCTTCATATAGAGAGCCCTGAGGTCTTGAGACCTCACTCTGCTTTCGTAGTCCCCTTTGGCAGTGTAAATTGAACCACGCAAAGGCACTCTTAATGCAGCATAAATGTGACCACAAGAGGAGCCAGAGCACAGAAACTGTTCCACTACACTGGCTCTGGACTATTTTCTTTGGTAACGCGCCAGACTGAGGCTTAACGTTGCAGAAGCCAAGGCAGGAACTATGCTGCACCTTTGCATGGTGAAGCTGACCAAGAGAAGATGAGCAGGGTTTGGATGATGGGGTTTTACTGAGCTGGAAGCACTCCCAGCAGATGAGAGGGGTGATGTCATCTGCAAGGTGGGGCGAGGGACTTCAAATCCCAGCCACCTGTAGACGCTATTGAAAGAGCTGTGGCATTGAAGCTGGTGACTCGGTTACGTCCCAGTCTGCCTGTTTTTGTGACACACAGCGCTGTCGCATTCTGTCATTCCTATTAGGATCCGTTGTCTAATATATTGTGCTGGTAAGGACCCAAGATACAAGTGGTTGGTTACCAGGTTGTGTGTCTGCTTCTGTGCCAAATTTGTGCAAGCCTGGAGCCCAAGCTGAACTTAACACAGTCACCATTGGGGTGCTGATGAACACCAGTGGCAAAAACTACCAACGGCCTTCACATTTCACCCATTCACATAGTCTAAATAATGGAAACACAGGATCTTTATGGGGTTTAACAAGACAGGAGAATGGAGCTGTTGGAAGATCCAGGGTTAATGGGAATATGAAGATGACTTAGTAGCAGCTTTGTCAGGGCTGCTTCAGCAGTTCATATTGCTGCTTCTGCTCTTCAGCTGGGAAAGAGCTTTCATTATTAAAGAACTTCATTTTGTCCTGATAGTGCAGTTGGCCTAGCAGAGATTCTTTCGTAACACTGAAATGATTTAAGCAGTAGCAGCCTTGACTATAACTTCACTAAATCCAGAAAATAACTCTTAAATCGCTTTGTGTAACAGCAGCCAAATTCCACATACCAGTTAGAAAATTCACACAACATAGTGATCATCCAAGTGCTTGAGTGTTCAGATACTGACAAATATATTCAGTTATTCAATTTTAATTTGCAGCAAAGCCTTGGCAGAGCTCAAAATCTATTCACTTCCAGACTCAGAGTCACTACAGGCTGGGGTAGGCATCAGATAAGGTTCTATTCACAGGACACCTTTCAACACCATCTATATTTTTCTTTGGGTTGTTAAGATCTGAGTTGACTATAGTCTGAGGATAGCCTGTTGGACACCTTTCAACACCATCTATATTTTTCTTTGGGTTGTTAAGATCTGAGTTGACTATAGTCTGAGGATAGCCTGTTGGTTTTAAGTTTTAATGGCTTGTTTATTATGTCAGGAATAGGACAGATTTTCTGCTCTTATTTCACTGTTTCCATAACTTTTAAAAAAATTGCTGCTGATACAAAGATACATTCATCAGAAGTTCACTTTACACGAAAACTGCACTTTTAGTTCATTGGTTTCCTGACAATTTCCTTAGGCTAGAAGCACAAGATGTGTCTTGTGAAATGCACATGTCTTGCAATTACAGAGAACTCAGAGGCTGTGATATGCACCAGTTATTCTGCAGGACTACTCATAGTTGCTGTTCAAGACCTGAGTGTTCATTTTTCATTACTAAGAAGGGATTTTTTATTATTTCTGTGTCTTATTGCCCATGCAGCACAATCTCTGATTCAACATGCAAAGTCCTATTCACTTCAAACCAGTGCTGCAAATTAGGCTATTTTATAAAATAAAAATAAATCATTTTAGTTAAACCATTATAATGTAACAATTTTTGTATCCCAACCAATGCAAAGGCCTCATTACATCATTGCATTTGTTAAGACAAGAGGAGACAGCTCTGCTATGGAGTAGCAGAGCTACTTGGAACTAACGTGTTTAAATATTAACTCAAATGTAACCATTTAACTAAGCAGTCAACACAAACACCATATAATTATGGCATCTTATTATTCCTTTTTACTCTACAGCTAACAGCGACTGTCCACTTAGGTAGATTTATGAGTTTCATCTAAGAAGAACCTTGTGTGGCACAGTGCCACAGGAGTCACCTATTAAGGGCCATGTCAGACATGACACAATGGTAGGTTGTGATTGCAGGGCATGTTACATTACAACAAATGTGGGTAATGTTATTTATAGTTACATATATTTACATAGTGCTATGTATATATATCTAATCATAGTTGCAAGGAAAAATGTCATCTTCTTAAGTTCTTGATAACAAATGTAAGGCCATCAAAGTTAAGACAGGCCATTGACATGGCAAGGATTTGCCAAAATATCAAGCAGCTTCCTAATCTGTTTTCCTAAATGGCAATAATCATACACTGAGCTATTTTGAAAATTGGGTCCCATTATATAAGATCTACATTTGCAGACTGCAGGTGCCTTTGCAGGTTTACTCAGCGCAGCGAGCAACAATCAAGATGCTGACATTTATTTCCCAAGTCATGCGATTCCCTTCAGAGCTGTGAAAGCCAACACACCTCTGCTGAGTCATGAAATGGTTGGGGTTGGAAGGGGCCACCTGCTCAAAACAGGGTCACCAAGAGCAGGTTGCTCAGGGCCGTGCAGAGTTGGGGTTTGTGTATCTCCAAATATGGAGGCTCCACAACCTCCCTGGGCAGCCTGTTCACTGACCTCTGTACTCCCTATAAACTTTATTCAAAGTAGAGGTTTCACTGAAGTCACCAATATATTTACTTCTACTCCCACCAACCTGAGATGGTAAAATGTGTTGACGGCAAGTCATCTGAGATAGTGAACAGCCAGCTAGAAAAATAGCACAGTCCCCAGGCATATATATTACCAACAAAACACGGGAACCAACAGACAACATTCAGTTCTTAATATTAGAAAGTCTTTTTAAGAGGCTGGGTGAGAAGGAGCTATAATATATAAACGCAAAGTATATTATTACTATCATTTCGTTTGACTGACAGTTGCATTACAGCTGAGATACAGCATGGGCTTTAACCCTTTAATTTCTGATGTTCTGTATCTTTTCAGAGCTGTCCAGCTGGTTGTTCATTAAAGATCTACAGAGCAAAACGCTGAACTGTTTTCTACTAAGAAGTATGTAATGTGATGCCTAAACAGTCTGTTTCTAAATCTTCAGCTACTTTAACTTTCATAGTTATCAAAGCATTCTCCTGGACAGTACAAGCGGGAGTGTTGTTAAACACTTTGTCCTTAAAAGCTTTTCAAAGGCAATTTTCTCTATTATAATCATCCTGAAATTTGATAGTGCTTTGCAACAATAGCAACAAAACTTAACTTGTATTTTTCAGCTCTAGGAAGTAAAGCTTTGTAGTCTATCACTATAGCTCCTGATAACAACAGCTTAGTAGAAAACACCAGCCTTCGCTCTAGATATTTAGTACTTATTGATTTAAAAGCTAGTGATATTTAAGTGTCATTAAGATTGACATTCTTGTTTTTGTTTGAGCTTTTAATGTCTATTTCTTATTTCATTACTATTTACATCCAGTTCCAGAAAAATATATTTTTGATAAAGCTATTTTGAAATTAAATTGAAGCAAAATAAAGCATTACACACTGTGGATTACCAGAAAGGAATCCCTTTCCAATAAAATGGATTTTCTTTCCTGTGAATCAGGAAAAGGGTATTTTTTTAATGAAAAAGTATACCTGAAAGATTGCTGACATTTTCTGATGAAAAAAAAAAGGATGTAAAAAATCTCAGATGGCTAAGCTGGTTAAAATTTCCTGCTAGTGTTTTCTAAATCTGAAAAAGAGAACAAGAGCATAAAAGACAGCAACTTTCCTTTTTAATCGCAACTTGTAATCACGGTATCTAAATCCATTTCAGCTGGAGACACACCTGAATATATATGCCTGTGCCTGGATCACCGCTTACAGTACGAATGTCTCTCTACAATATGCAAACAACTTCTACATGACATATTTCAAATTGTATTAAAAATAGTATCAACACTATGTCTGCCTTCTGCTGCAGCCTATAACAGCCCCCAGTAAAATGGCTGCTGATCTCTGCAGAGCAGAGGTCTTGGAAACAGACAGCAGCAGCACACCAAAAGCAGAAGCAGTCACAGTGGCATAAGCCACACTCGCTAAATCCAAATTGCAGGAGTTTCAGTACAATTGTATTTCAGCCCAAGTTTCCAGCCCTCGAGGGGCAAACCCAACGTTTTGGAGCATGTGGGCATGATATTTAAACTCAGCTTTTACACCTGAAGTTTCACTGCTCATGTCCAGCGTAATCATTTATGGACATTTGCTATTGCTTCTAAAAGCCTTGCAGGTCTTTTTTTGTCAGCTTCAGAATGTGGTGAGGTGTCAAACCTAATTTTTCTCACATCTCCTACATGCCAGTAGTTTGCTGTTAGAAAAGTTATTGGAGTGAATCATTATGCTACTTCCATCATAAAAACGAAAAAATATGCTGTAGGGGATGCTCTTCTTCAAATAGATGGCAAATGTTTCTGAGAAATGCATAACGGGGTGTTTCAGCAGTACAGGGCACTACAGAGTTTCATGGTCATTGCTATGTATTATGCTGCCAGTTGTACTTTATGGTGATTGCTTACAAAATCTATCAAAAGTTAAAGTCCTCTTGCAACCAAGCAGGAGCTTGATTTGCACATGACCTCAAGTTGCCAATTACACGTAAACTTCTGTAAGAAATTTTGGCAGTTGTTGGCTGCTTCATTGTTAGCACTTTCATCCAAACACTAGTACTTTAAAGCTGCAGTTGGTGGAGAGCCACAGCAATGATAAGAATTCATTTTAAAAACGCTCTGTGTGTGTACATGAGTGTGTGCACGTGTGAGTGTGCCTGAGTGTGTGCAAGCAGTCAGAGCTCCCTCTGGCATAAATCTGCGGAGAGGTGGTTTGGCGATTTTGGCAGAGATCTGGGCCAGCTCTGTCACGTCCTGGTAAATGTCCACATTGACAGTGGCTGAATCTGGCAGACCTGGAGGGAACCACACAAACCCGGATCCCCACTGTCAGCACTGCGGATGGCTAGCCTCCCACACAGGGACAACAGGGTTAGGCAGCAGGGGGCTCACACCTGAGATTTTCCTGGAGCTCATTGCAGTGGACCACATCTCTCAGAATCCTGCTTGCAAACGTCTCTTTGGAAAAGCAAAAAAAGCTGTCAAAATATTGCGGAGCAGAGTAAAACATCTAAAAACACAGGCCCTTGCTCTCATCTTAGGGATATGCTACTAGAAAAAAACTGTTAAGGACTGAAAAGTTCTTGGTGATTTATGGGTTATGTTAGTCATGGAAGTTAAGCCAATACTTAAAAAAGCATGATGTTGAATGGCACTTCCCCCATAGCTAGGGAAATCTGTGCACTTTCAGCTCATTAGTATCTCCGTGGGCCCTTCAAATCTGGTACATATAACGTCATCTTTGCTCAAGCTCAAGGGAACGGTGAGGGACAGTGAGAGAAGTTGAGATGAGAGAGAGCAGCTGGGAGCGGATCAAGAAAGTTGTTGCCCTTTTGCAGGCACATTTTAGGTGCCTTCAGGATATCAATGAACAATATTTAAATTGGCTCCACCACTATAAATTCATCTGCATTAAAAAAAAAAAAAAAAAGGTCGAATATCGTTTCCCTTTCATCACATGCCAAACACATCTCCAGTGACAGGCTGAACAGCCAGAATTGAGGATTCTGTAAGTTGTTGCATCAGGACAGACATGAAGGGAAAACTTTCTGTTCTGATTGTCCTAATTATAGGTTTTAAAATGACAAGTTTCGAAAACTAAAGTTTTTTAAATTAAAGGCGTTGTTCTCCTACTGCAAATAATTACATATATAAATTTTCGATATTTTTTAAATTATTCCAATTATGTATTGCATTTTATGTATGACATAAATTATGTATTGATATTTCATTATCAGATTTTTAGGGCAGGTATTGTGCAAACATGCAAATAGATACCAAATTTCCTTGCCATTTTCAAAAGTACTAAGACAGTAGTTTACATACTTACATGCCTATAGATCTTGGCAGTGGCACCAATACAACCTCTGTGTGTGTAAATAATTGCAATATAGTGGTTTGAGCCTATGTAACATTGTTGAAAAAAACTATAGGCCAAGGTAAGACAGAAGACATGCAGCTATGGTGTAGTACATTTTCAAGAACTGAATGTCCCACTTCCCTGGATGCTTTGCAGATGAGCTGTGGCATACCACCCAAATTTAACCTTCTGTCAAATCCTTGCAAGACTGTTCCAATATGCAAGACTACTCTGGAACCATGAAAGCTTGGACTAGATGAACTTTTGAGGTCCCTTCCAACCTGGGCTGTTCTATGGTTCCATGATTTATCAAAGGAAATCCGGACCACTATACGGTAAGTGACTGCAAAGACTGAACTAGCTGGCCAAGTTTATTCCTCAGGAGATGGATTTCAGTGGAGATGAACAAGTTATTTGGTCCAATGCCTTTGGATCTAACTTTTGCTCTTTTGGTTTACGAAATGTTCAATGGAACCAATAGGGTTTTTACTGAGTAATGTATCACTTAGAGCAATACTGGGAAGCAGAACAGAGGCCATCATACCAGGTGAAATATTTAACAAAACACAACTTCTACGTCAATGGTATTTCTCCCATTGAGCTTAGTAATGATAAAGGTGAAACTGAAACCCTGAACAAACCTGTTCGTCTTGGGCATTTCATTCTCTGAATTAATAATGAAGATTATTTGTCTTTTAAAGTGTTTATTGCCTCTTAACAAGAGGCTTGGAGGGCTGAACAAGGCCATGTGATTAAATCGTAAAAAGCAACCAAGTAAAGTTAACTGATGGCATGAAGGAAAAATAACAGAGTAAGAAAAATTCTTCTGCACCTGGATCTTACACACTCTGAGCCTAAATCAATATAAAGGTGGTAAATTCTCAATCTTTCTCATGTAGAACCCTTAAAATCTTCAGCAGTTGGTGAAAAGCACTGTAAAGAAGGCATTAGATACTTTCAAAACCAGACTGTTTAAAAACAAAATCCAGATGTGTAACTTAGTAACTTGACAAACTGTCTTGTTTTTCATATGTACTGAAAAATTACCATAAACTTTCACAAGAGTTAGCAGCCATGATAGTTTGAAAATTATTCTTAAGCTTCAGTGAAGGTATCAGTGATGTAATTACCTTAATCGGGTTTAACACTGTTGAGGAAGTTTATTTTCACAAGTTTTCCCATAGCAGAGACTAAGACAGTTTGATTTTACATCATCTCTTTTCATGGGTTTTCACCGTGAGAAAAAAACATACTTCACAAAATGTTTAAGACAGCTTCAGTTTATGGGTTTGTGATTTGGGTAAGGGCTTAGAAAGCTAAGAATGCCAGACTTCCTCAGAAAGAAATGCATTTTCACAGACAATGCCAAAGACTATATTTTCAGAATAAAGAGGAAGGAATTTTGGAGGAAATTGTCCCACATGCCATCTCTAACGCAAGACATCTCTCACATCACCTCTCTGCTGTTATTAGGCAAAACCAAAGGTTATCATCACTGCGCCTTACAGTTTGACACACTATTCCTTCATCATCTTTGCCACTAGTACCATAGCTGGCTGCAGACATCAGGAGGGAAAGAATGTACTTGCCACACACGATCCATTGCACATACCACCTCTGTGTTACTTAATGAAGTACATTTGTTTCATTCACAGTTTGAAATAATGCAGGATACATCTGTCTGCTTGTGAAGACCACGGCAGGGCTGTGAGCAGCCTCTGTCTGCAGAGCCCCTGGGTCAGAGTAAGCTGACTCTGGCCTCCAACCAGGACACTGAGCATGTGCCACTGCCTGAAAGGGAGGGATTTTTCTATATTTCTACACTTTTGTATGGTGCTACAGAGCATTGCTTCCCACCAGGATGCTTCACCAGTTAATTTGATCTGCAAGGGTTATCCTCCAGTAGCACTGGGCTGCAAGGTGTGCCTTGAGCACACAGAGCTCAAGCACAGGAAAGGTACTCTTTATACATGGCAATTTACGGTGTGCTTGCTTTGAGAAGCCTATCTACATTATCCATTGAATTATATGAGATGGAAGTGCCCTATGCAGAAGTCATTTGTTGCCACATAAAGTTCAGGCTCATCAGTTAATCTAACTGACATATAAATCTCCAAGTCTGAGCCATGCAGTGAATTTCTGTTGGCCTCAGAAGTTCAAAGATCCTGAGTAAGTATACAGTTAAGCATCGGAAAATGTCAGGCACAAGAAATTAAATTTAGGCTAGGCAGGCAAGGAAGTAAGGCAAATTTAGACAGGGCAAGCATGGCCGAAGTTCCCTGTACTTACAAAAACTGAACATAACTGTTGTTTGTACTAGTGATGGTATTAAACTGAGACAACTTGTTGTTTTGAGTATTTTGCTGCTCATTGTAACAATGCTAGCATCACTGATACTGTAGTACCAGATAACTGACTAATCATTTAGGCTATGAGCAGCTGGCTTTTTGAGCCATTCATTCAAGTGGGCAGAAAGCCAGCTGGTTCGATAGGTGTATGGTAGTCTCTGACTCTTAGATCAGCATATCGGTCTATGAGCCTATAGCTGGAATATGACGAGCACGATCTGCTCTAAATTAGCACCAATTCCAGATTACTTTCTGTTAAATTTTAATATGCAACTCAGAGATGGTCACTTCTCTACATCGCCTTGTTTGGTACAGGGGTCTCTCAGTAGGCCCAAACTATGTATTGAGGCAACAATAGAAATGAAGAATTGGGCACAGCTGTACATTTTGCCTCTGATGAAACGTGGGACCTTTCCAACCTCAAAGCTCTGCTGGTCTGTGTCTTTTCTTGATTTGCTGCTGGTGGCAATGTTGGGTGTTCACAACAGGGTAGGCCACTGTAAATGATGAGGCTGTGAGCTAATTATGGCATTGGAGCTGTTGAATGGTTGCCAAAAGAGCTATGTCTCCACAACCATGGCACTATTGTACACCTGTTATAAGGTTTGGGACTGACTAGACAGACTGTTGATTCCTTTTACTCACATGTAACTGAGACTAAGTAGCAGTTTATTCTGCTCCTGGTGTTTTCACGGGGCAAATCAATGACTATCTACTACTCAGGAAGAGTAACAGCAGCACAGTTTGGTTTTCTGTGCTCAGGGGTATTTTGCAGCTTTAGGAATTTCTTCTATTAAAATTATGCAGACACTTCGTAGCCAGTCACAGCACAACTTGACTGTGTGGGTATTAAAGAATTCAAAATTAATGCAGTGATATAAAAAATTATTCGTTAACACCTTGACTATCTAAGAACTCTGTTCATCTCAAAACTAGAATTTTTTAGAAGGATATTCGCCAAGAATGTTAGAAAATTTCATCTTTATTCTTACCACATATGTTTTGTGAGTTAGTTTATTCAGCTGCTTCTTGTACCAGTTTTGACAGATACATGATGAAAACTGTCTTTCTGCCCAGAATGCAAAAGAAGTCCCAGTTCTCAGACTGGCTTGCTCTCACTGCTTTAAGTTTTTTCTCTTCATGATTGCTGTTATAGTACTACACCATAACTTTCATGTGTATCTATCACATATCATAAGGAAGGTTTCAAACCACTTAAAATTACATATCGGTCTGCTTTAACAGAAATTGGATGTGTTCTACTATAAGAGGGTGTTCCATATTTTCCTCTGCTCTCAAAAGTTGTCTCATTGATTCTTGGTATTATGCTCCTGGACAGTTCTCTATAGCTCCACACAAAATGCTGCCACTCTAAATTTCATGGTATTTAAGAGCTGCCACAAAAGGAAAATACATGAGCTGTGACAGGGAGGGCAGTTGTTTTCTTGCTGAACTATAAGTAGAGCCACAGAACTTTATTACTACTTCCAAACAGTGCTTTATCAGACTATTTATTTCACAGAACCTAATTTCTTCATGTAAAATATCCCCATGTTACACACTTTTACATTAATTAATTTCACCCAGAAGACGTTATAAAATTCCTGCTGTTAACTGTAGGAAATCGGTTAATAAGCAAAATAGAAGTTAGAAAGCTGCAGCACTTACATTGACAGACTAAACTAGTTTCTAGTTTTAGCTGGGAGATTTGAGATGCAAAAATGCAAAATTTCTGATGAGAATTGGTATGAAGGCATACGCTTCCATTCTTGTATAAATCTCCTTTCTGCTGAAGACATGTACAACAGTAAAACGTTCTGGCCTATCCAAAATACCAAGGCCATACATTGATTCTTCTTGTATACATTATGAACAGATTACGTATGGAGGCTTTTACATTTCTGGTTTGATCCTTGTAGATAATGTCCTGAAATAATCCATAGTGAAGTGAATTTAGCTGGAGAAATTCTGTAAAACAACGAGACTGAGGCACATAGTCCAGTGCACAGCTCATGGAGAAACGCTGTTTCTATGCCCAGTCTATCACTGACTTGCTGGGTGGGAACAGAGGCCATTTGGTTGAGCTGCTAAGCATTGCAGCAATACAAGTAGACGAGACCAGCAGCTGGTACTATCTGTTCTTTCTACGTATTTCAGGAATAAATATGATATTCAGGAAGCTTTTATGTGCTAGCCAGATACTTTATTGTGTCTAGAGTCAGGACAAAAATCATGTTTATCAATAACTCAGAGAAAATATTCAAATTGTGGCAGCAGAGGGTCAGTTTTACTTTCCTGCTAGATGAAGTGAGAAAGAACAAGAACTTCCCCTGCTGTGTTGTCAGTCTCTTCTGCCTCATTCTGACACTTGAGTTTGAAAAACCATAAATGAGAATTGGAGCTTCTAGGATATTTTCCTTTTGAAGAATCTCATTTAAATTCTCATTAAACTTTTAATAAGTCTTCAGTCTAGTCAGTGAGCCAAGAAATTATCACCAGGCAATGTGGCAGTCAAGTCCAAGACCCCAAACATGACCCCAATATGTCAGTAGACTGTGCTGGTATAGATGCAACAGGACAGCTGGGTGTGCAGATATGGCACAGACCAGGGCACTGAGCAGATGGCTGGAGCCAGGAGTCACTGCCCCAGAAGAAGAAGGGACATGGCACCTTTGAGAACCTGTACACAAAATTCACAAAACACAACTGAATCAAAATCCAAGAGGCAGATTTCCTGGGAGCACTAATAACTTCTAGTGTTTTCTGCATGGGCATACTTCTCATTATTCTCCTGTGGGAGAATTGTTTTAAATAACTTTGAGACCACATCTGGAATATTGTGTCCAGTTCTGGGCCCCTCAGTTCCAGAAGGACAGGGAACTGCTGGAGAGAGTCCAGCGCAGGGCCACAAAGATGGTTAAGGGAGTAGAGCATCTCCCTTATGAGGAAAGGCTGAGGGAGCTGGGGCTCTTTAGCTTGAGGGGGTCTCTTTAGACTGAGGGGTGACCTCATTAATGTTTATAAATACATAAGGGGTGAGTGTCATGAGGATGGAGCCAGGTTCTTCTTGGTGACAACGGGTGATAAGGGGCAATGGGTGCAAACTGGAACACAGGAGGTTCCAGAGGGGAAACTTTTTCACAGTGAGGATGACAGACACTGGAACAGGCTGCCCAGGGGGGTTGTGGATTCTCCTTCTCTGGAGACATTCAAACCCGCCTGGACGCCTTCCTGTGTAACCTCATCTGGGTGTTCCTGCTCCAGCAGGGGGATTGGACTAGATGATCTTTCGAGGTCCCTTCCAACCCCTGACATTCTGTGATTCTGTGAACTGAATAGTTTCTGATTTATTTATGCCACATATGTCACATATATATGATAACATCCCAGACATAAAACTTAGTTTTGAATTAACTTTTTAATGCATTGAGTTTTTTCAAACGACATTTGAACATCCGATCTCCTGTTCAGCCCTATCTCAGATCCCATCTGATCTTCCCCACAGTCAACACGGAGCTGCCAAAGACATCGGTGTAGCTGACTCATTTCCTTCTCCAGTTTTCTGTCTCTCTGTCTCTGTCCATGCTGCCTTCTTGCCACCTTTCTATTTAGATCTTCCCCAGACAGTTTATTTGTGATCTCACAGACACATGACTCAGCTGTCTCCACCACCCACATGTTTAAGATGAAGAAAGTGAAAAGAAAAATGGTGACATTTTCTATGGGAGTGTCAGAACATCCTGCCTTGTCTGCATTTTTTTCCTAAATAGTTCAGACAGAAACACTTGGGTTTATTTTTTTTTATACAGCAGTAACATAAAAACCATTAGTAGTAATAATTGAATTACTTCCTAGTTCAGAATGGTCTAGAAATGTGGCAGTTGTATGCAGCATGCATGTTGCATCCCTGTATGTTGCATATATACATATTCCTTCACACCTTGTGAGTATACAAAAGAATGCTTCTCATGAAACTGCCTACCTTAGAGAGCTTATAGTGTGAGGCTTATGGACTTTTTTTTCCTGTATTTCTTTATGTTATCAATATGTATAAAAGCCATGGCTTTCATACCAGTCTAACAAGATGTTTCTGTGGAATGGGATATGCTGGCTGAGGCAGTGGGACTTCGTCACCTGAGCCCTGGAGAGTATAAGAACCTCTGGGCACTAAAAGCCTGCAAATCAGAGTAACTCTTCAGCAAAAGAGGGCACGATTCGACTCTTTCACGAGAACATTAGCACAGTTTCTAAGGACCTGTTGGTAAGAATGCTATCAGTAAGTAAACCAAGCTCCAGTACTGATCGCATATTTGCAGGACTTGTTGCATTTCCCTGCAGATTTATTTCACTGCTTCACCAGGATCAAGCATCACCACATTTTCCTACCCGCTGGGGATTTTTTCTGTTGACAGTAAGGAGGACCATTCATTTGTAACACCTCTTGCTACAGTAACTCCAGTCATGACTGCAAAGGCAAGGTACCCAAAGCAGCTGCACATCAAAACCTTAAAACAAGAAGCTGATAATACTGTGACTTACTTGGAAAGTTCATTCCCCTAGAGCAAGAACACAATGTTCTATTCTGGGAAATAGCTGTTTCCCCAAAGTGTTCCTCTTTGCTTAATGCATTTGCTGAAGGATAGGACATTATCTGCCTACGCATAAAATGCGGGAGTGGTGTTATTTCTCCAATTTGCATTATTCATCCAGAACAAGAAAGCTTTTCTTGTCAAGAGGAAGCTTGTTGGGCTGGCTTGCTCTGTCTATTATTAATAAATAACTGAAACATCATTTTAGTCATCTAAACAGAGAATGATGCATTTTATTTCTTTAAAGGCCAGAGCCAAGTAAATAACCAAAAGTTAATTTTGGTAAAAAAAGAATACAGTGGAGTCTACAGAGCAGCAAGTTTGTTACAACATGTTTTTATCTGCAGAAAGGTAAGGGGGAAAGGATACTGAATCACTACTTTTGGAAAATGTCCTTTTTGAAAACAGGAGGGCATGAAAGGCAGACAGGAGAAGGCCAGGATCAAGCCAGAACAAGAACAGAGCCGGGCAATGGACGGCAGAATTGGCTTTCGGGTGTTTACTGTTACATCCCTTCGTGTTGGACTCTAGCAGCAGCAGGTTCCCCAGCAGTCCATAGAGTGATACAATAGTTTGGGTTAAAAGAGACCTTCAAAGGTCGTCTAGTCCAATCCCCCTTCAATGAGCAGGGACATCTTCAACTAGATCAGGTTGCTCAGAGCCCCATCCAGCCTGGCCTTGAATGTCTCCAGGGATGGGGCATCTACCACCTCTCTGGGCAACTTGTCCCAGTGTTTCATCACTCTCACTGTAAAAATTTTCTTCCTCCTGTCCAGCCTGAATCTCCCTTCCTTTAGTTTAAAATCATTACCCCTTGTCCTATCATAACTGGCCCTGCTAAAAAGTCTGTGCTCATCTTTCTTATAAAACCTTTTTAAGTCTTTTAAGTACTGGAAGGCCACAACACGGTCTCCCCGAAGCCTTCTCTTCTCCAGGCTGAACAACCCCAACTCTCTCAGCCCATCCTCACAGCAGAGCTGTTCCAGCCCTCTGATCATTTCTGTGGCCTCCTCTGGCCCCTCTCCAACAGGTCCATGTCTGTCCTGTGCTGAGCAACCAGAGCTGGGCACAGGACTCCAGGTGGGGTCTCACCAGAGCAGAGCAGAGGGGCAGAATCACCTCCCTTGACCTGCTGGCCACACTCCTGTTGATGCAGCCCAGGAAAGAATTTGCCTTCTGGGCTGCAAGTGCACATTGACAGCTCGCATCCAATTTTTCATCCATCAGTACACCCAATACAATATGGCTTATAGGACTGTGACATTTGGAACTGATGCGCTTAATATGCAAAGTCTTCTGTCTACATTTTGCAGAAACATAAATTTGATATCCCCCAGCCTGCCACAGAAACTAACTGCATGGGAGTTAATTGCTTTTCTTTTTGGCATGCTATATTTTAACACCATTTTACTATTTTGCTTTACCTAATTAATTCAGAGCTAGAGCTTAAATATGTGGGAAGAAACCTGCAAAACCAAAAAATGTAACTCTTGTCCAATATTATTAACTGTAGCTTTGCTGGCAGTCAAGAGAGACTAGCAGGGCTTTTGTCCCCACACTTGTACCTGCTAATGTAGAGGTGCAACCTTCCCAGCACAGCTGCAGCAGTCACATCCATAGCAGAAACTTCTGGAAGTATAAGAACAGGACTATTTCTAGCAGTGGTGACATCGAATTGTGCCACTTTGGAGAGTTTGGCCAACTCTAACCTAAATCTATCTCTCCACCAGTTTCCCTTCAGTAGTGCTGAAAAAAACCTTTGTAAAAGTGGTTGGTATTTAAAGAGGTAAGAGAGTTATAGGAAGTATTTATAATTATTATCTGATACTTAAACATATGAGTTTAGGATAAACTGTGTTGGACAATAATTTTGTTCCTAACATGTCTGCCTTCTGTATTTCCAACAATCTGGTGTACATATGTGCTTTTGTAGTTACGGTTGTAGTGATATGTGGCAGTGACATTATGCCTGCTAACGAATTGTTGTGCCAGTTTTGCATGACACACATGACAGCAAATGATTGGATCGATGAACAGCCTGCCTCAGCCTACTTGCACCAGCTTTCCAGTGGGAAGTCCCTTCTGTTTGACATTAATGTCACAGTGATTTACTGTGGCTTTGACGGTAGCTGTGAATATTCATGTGCTCTTATGTATTTGTACTTTAGAAGGTGCTGAACTCAGGGATTACAAGGATTACAGATGACTACACTTTATTTCTTCAGAAAATCCGGGAAATCTATTAAGAGAAACAGCAAATTATGCGATGCATTCATAGAAATTATGCAGAGTATGACAATTTAAGCAATAGCTTTAAAAACCCCAAAATTCAGCTCAAGTGCATAAATCCAGGAGTTATGCACTCACCCTAAAAATGAAATATAGACATTTCCCTGCAGTTCCATTTGATATTCAATACTTCTTTAAGAGGTGCTAAAAATGGGGTTTTTTGTATTATTCCCTCAGCACATACGTTTTTAAATGCATTGGGTGGAAATAAGTAAATCTTTATTTTATGAAAACTATGGAAAAGGGTAGAGTGCAAACATGATACAGTCTTTATGTTCCAACACACATAGATGCTGATGACTGTAGTGGCAGATCTAAATCTATGGTGCACACAGGTCATTGCCTCTTCGCAAAAAATGAGTAAAATAAACATGGGTATGTCAGAAGTCATTCTCACAGTGAAGTACATCCAAGTTTTTCTGTCTCAGCAGAGAAAACACCTGTGTGGGTCAGTTGCTGTGGCATCCTCTTGGAGTTGCCCACATCTCAGCTGGTAATTTCAGGGGACCAGAGCACAGTAACTCCAAGGAAGTCTCTCTGCTCACCATGGGCAAGCCACCAGAGACACTTTTGTACCTTTTTTTTTTTTTTAATATATTGCAAGGAAGATTTCTTCTGTGTCTCCATCCCAAAAATTAATCCACACTTTTCATATTTTAGACAGAGATTCAACTTATCCTTGGTGCCATCTCAAGGCATATCAAGGATAAGAGGGTCATTAGGGGCAGTCAACATGGCTTCACCAAGGGGAAGTTGTGCTTGACCAACATCATAGCCTTTTATGAAGACATAACGAGGTGGATTGATGATGGCAGAGCAGTGGATGTGGTCTACCTTGACTTCAGTAAAGCATTTGACACAGTCTCCCACAGCATCCTCACTGCTAAACTGAGGAAGTGTGGTCTGGACAATTGGGTAGTGAGGTGGACTGTGAACTGGCTGAAGGAAAGAAGCCAGAGAGTCGTGGTCAATGGGACAGAGTCCAGTTGGAGGCCTGTATCTAGTGGAGTGCCTCAAGGGTCAGTTCTGGGACCAGTAATATTCAACATATTCATCAATGACTTGGATGAGGGAATTGAGTGTACTATCAGCAAGTTTGCTGATGACACCAAGCTGGGAGGAGTGGCTGACACGCCAGAAGGCTATGCTGCCATCCAGCGAGATCTGGACAGGCTGGAGAGTTGGACGGGTTAAAATTTAATGAAATATAACAACGGCAAGTGTAGAGTCTTGCATCTGGGCAGGAACAACCCCAGGTTCCAGTACAGGTTGGGGAATGACCTGTTGGAGAGCAGTGTAGGGGAAAGGGACCTGGGGGTCCTGGTGGACAGCAGGATGACCATGAGCCAGCACTGTGCCCTTGTGGCCAAGAAGGCCAATGGCATCCTGGGGTGTATTAGAAGGGGGTGGTTAGTAGGTCAAGAGAGGTTCTCCTCCCCCTCTACTGGGGACATCATCTGGAATATTGTGTCCAGTTCTGGGCCCCTCAGTTCAAGGACAGGGAACTGCTGGAGAGAGTCCAGCGCAGGGCCATAAAGATGACGAAGGGAGTGGAGCATCTCCCTTATGAGGAAAGGCTGAGGGAGCTGGGGCTCTTTAGCTTGGAGAAGAGGAGACTGAGGGGTGACCTCATCAATGTTTATAAATATATAAAGGGTGGGTGTCACAAGGATGGAGCCAGGCTCTTCTCGGTGACAACCAATGATAAGACAAGGGGCAATGGGTTCAAGCTGGAACACAGGAGGTTCCACTTAAATTTGAGAAGAAACTTCTTCACAGTGAGGGTGACAGACACTGGAACAGGCTGCCCAGGGAGGTTGTGGAGTCTCCTTCTCTGGAGACATTCAAAACCCGCCTGGACACCTTCCTGTGTAACCCCATCTGGGTGTTCCTGCTCCAGCGGGGGGATTGGACTAGATGATCTTTCGAGGTCCCTTGCAATCCCTGACATTCTGTGATTCTGTGATTCTGTACAAATATTTCCTCATCACCACCACTCATAGCTACACTTTCCATGTCTGTAGAAAAATGTCAACTTTAACTAAAAAAAAAAAAAAATTGTCAGATTCCAACTACCATTTCAAAGTTGTGTCAGGATGTACCAGTCCTCCATGTTGATGTTTTTAAATAACTGCGTATTAATACATCTGCCTGGGCAACCAGTAGCATAGCTACAACTACTATCTATGGTGAATAAGACCTAAAACCACAGACCTGGCTGAAGAGAAATAAAACACCAGCCATGAGACAAATGTTGTTCACCCCCATCACTGCCTGTCAGTTGGGTATTGCTGATCTTTTGCTTCATTTTTCTATTTCATTAGCCTTGGTGCCTCCTTCTTCTGTCTGACTTCACTGCTGTCTTGCCCTTCATCCCAGACCCTGTTTTGCCTGTGTGCTTTAAAGCTGCTTGACCTTCAGTCTTGCACCTTTCTGTGAACTTGTGCAGCAACTGTTGCAGGACAACGTTTATTTAGATATGGGCAGACATTTCCAATGACAAGGGACATACTAGGGCAAGACAGATCTCCAGAAGAAATGTCTGCCCGTATCTAAATAAATGTTGTCCTGCAACAGGAAGAAGGTAATAGTGTTACATCTGCCATGCTGAGAATGCTTTAGTGAATGTTTTCACTTGTTCCTTTTTCTTATGAAAGCTTCCAGCCCAACACAGAGAAAGGAGCCAGCTGCTGGAGCACCAGATACAACGTGGAGTGAAATGTGAACGTTGACAGGACACAGAATTATCTGAACAAACAGGTTTTTTAACACACCTCCGTACTCTTGAAGGCACAGTGGGAGTTGAGACGACTTTCATCATCGTGAAAGTTCTAAAACAGTAGCAGAAACAGACCCCTTTTTGCTGCAGCAACTTTATTATCCTCCTCTTCTACTCTTTCAGACATTTTTGAGGGGAAAGAAACTAACAGAGAAAAGAAATGGACAGATGATGGTAATTCTGGCCTCAACTGGGCAAGCAGGCTTTCACTGGCCTATGAGCACAGACATCTTCCACTCGGCCTCTAGAGTAGAATTAGCTTCTGAGAAGTTTGTGAAGGCAATCTTGCATCGCAAGTGTTCGATCTTCTCATTTTACCTCCTTCCTGCTCTCCCTCACTCAGTTGCACAGATCCTTGTCCATTAAGCAGGGGATTCTTAAAGCAGAGGGCTGGCTGGTGTGATGAAGTATGGCGAAGATACCTATTGCAGCATTTCATTACTGTGGGTGTGACAGAACAAAGCCTTATAAAATTGGTCTTCACTGAGTGCCCAAATCTCTCTTCACAAAGAGCACAGCAAGTCGACACCAGAACAATTTCTGGGCTCCGAATCACGTTTATCCACCATGAATGGGATTAGCTTGATTAATGAGATAAACAGCTAGAGCAAAGGTTAGGCCGAATTTTTCTTTCTTCTTTGCAGTAGATAAGAGTTAGGTGTCTTGTAAATGCCGAGGGTGCTCTGGCAGATGCAAGGCTCATAAACCCAAACAGGTCCTATGATTTATTAAGAGTCTAATCAAGGCAATTAAGTGATGAAAATGGAGTGAAGGCTGCAAAGTAAAAGTCTTCCTTTTCTGCTCATCTTGCATAATGTAAGCATATGTACACAATGAGGAAGAAAAAATTCACACTGTCTGGCAATCTGATATATCATGGATGTGTCATTGTTTGTTGATGTCCCCAAAGAAAGAATTTTGCTAGCCTGGGTGTGTCAGCAGTAAGGAAATAGAATCTGTATTTGCTATTCTGCTTATTGCAAAGAGATCTTTACTATCAGAAGCCAGTCTCCCACACACTCACCACCTGAACCGGTTCCTCCTTTTCTTTCCCAAACCAGAGCTTTTTCTGTTCTTAGCACTCTTGTTTGTGATTGCTTTGGACATCACAGGGGGCAGATATTTTGGAAAGTCTTTTGGAGTATGGTTTCCCCAGCACCTTGCTGCATACCGGCTGGCTTAGGATTCGCATCTTGACGTTCCAAAAGACAGGGAGAAGACAGGGTATACACCGAGGAGGTAGAAAGGGAGTAGATGGGCATGGGACAAAAGAAAAACAGAAAACATTTTTTAGGTAATTAACTATACCTGTAGTATTAGTCAGCCTCTGGTGGCTCATCCTCCCAGTAAACCAAATATATATTTTTTTGTTCTATTCAGTCTAAGTAATTACATACCCCTGCTTCATGATCTGTCTAATTTATTTCCCATCGTTACTTTTCAGATGGAACTTTCCATAGCTGAATGGTTTATAACTTCAAAATTTTCACTCTGCTTCGATTCAAAACCTCATCAGCTCACCTTTGATTGCCCCAAAGCCTCAATTAATCACTTAGCACAGGGCCAGTGCAAACTTTTTAAACAAAGTAACTGAAAATAAAGTAAAAGCAATTTGTCTAAAACTGTTTTTTTCATTCTTATGCTCCAGAGAGACTTCTGCAGATGATGCTACATAACCATTTTAATAATTAACAAGTCACTTTAGTATACAGGCATGCTTTGGTTGCCATGTTAGTCACCAGATAGCTATAAATTAGAAAAAAAAAAATGCCCTTATCAGCGTTTAGAATTTCAGCAAGCACTTCATGATGTTATCAGCACTCCAATTTTCTTCCCCAAGATTAAAAACTGGAATAATATATGGTCTCATGTCACAAAATTATCCTAGAATTCAGGTAAACTGTATCTTGGTTGTCTTTTTTTAAATTATTTTTTCCATTAATTTCCTGAATATATCTAGACATTTGCAGATCTAAACATTGTTTTAAGCGTCTCAAGTACCTGTTGGAATAATGTTTTGGACAAAGTAGTTGAAGTGCTTATCCAAGAAACAAACCACAGAATCAATCTGTCAGATTTGATGAGATGACTCAGATATTATCACCACTAGCAGGAAAACAACAAACCACTTAAAAAGATAAATCAGGTTTTTTAATTGTAATCTCTTTATATGTAGCAAAAAAATAATGCATATCTCTTACATTAACAAAATGGTGGTTCTTCTCCTTCTTTACATTTTTGAATGCATTATCATGCCCCTAAGTGCTATCTAAAAAGTTGCTTTCAAAAAGCAAATGTCAGCCATTCTATTCTTAGGATCTAAAAGGTATCCAAGCAATGAGGACAATGTGGTTTTATATGTTGGTCTAAACCAGGTTAATTCTTTAAAAAATGAAGTTATTGCTTATCCTATGGCCAAACAGTCTCTTCACCCACTCAAGAAGTAAAAGAACCAGTAACTAGGAAAAAAATAAGCTGTATAAGTATGGTATTCTTCAACTGATGAAATGGGACGAGACCCATTATAAATAAAAGGTAACTAGGCAGTTATGTTGCTGTCATCTGGCCTTCCTGATGGGCTGCTTTCAGCCTGTATTTCATTAATTTATTATTGGTATAAATCTATTTTTTTACAATTGGGATGGGTTGCTGTGCCTTTTTATTTATAGTGAAAACTATTTTCTTAATCATGTTGTTAAAAATAGCTTCATGAATGGACAGGAGTACGTATAACAGAGTGCAGTCTGGGTTGGGGTCATCAACAGATTATCTCCAGATTATCTGGATTATGTGATTACCCCTGTGAAATGTAGGTGTGTTACAAATTAAAAATTAATCAGATTTTACAAAAGCTATTATTAAGTCAAGATAACAACTGTTGGCCTACATGTATTTAAGTCATGATGCATTTTAGTGTGAATTTCATCATTAATACAGTGAAGAAGCACGGAAATACTAGTAAAACTCAAATTCTTAAACTCTTTTAAAAAGATCTTGCACTGCCAGTACCACATAGTCTTGGTGTAGGGGTTGTTACCCAGTTCACTCCCAAATGAATTTCAAATATGTCTTTATCATGACCATCTCCCCCTCCTCCAACATTCCTCTGACAGCTTTAACAAAGACAACTTCATGTTCACTTGGCAAGTTGGAGCCTTGATTCTTCCTGGAATAGAGTGCAGAAAAAGTTCCATGTGTTTCTGTAGCTACACAAAATTCAGTGCAATGGCTGAAAACTGTAGCAAAGAGAAAGTACTCCTCTGAATTTCCTCTCATGAACCAAAATGCCCATTCCATGAGACCTAATGCTCTGACCAGAGGAAGCAAGACCATTCCAGGGGATATTCTGAGAAAGTCTAGCACATAACATAGCCCTGTTCACCAGCAGCCAACTGCAAGACCCCCTGACTTCTTTGCGTTTCTTGGGAAGAAATAACTTTACAAAAATGTAGTGAAGGTACACTCCTGCATTGTGCACTTATCCTAGAATCTATACACACAGACATTGAAATCCTTCCTGTATCTATCACATAATAGAAGTTATCCTTTGACTGGGGGACTAAAAAATAAATCGAAACACAAATTCAAAATTAAGTCTGAAATTTGCTTGCACTCTTCACCAGGAACATGCTGCACATTACGACGGCATTGCTAGAATTAATTCTCTGAAAAGCATATGTACAGAAAATGTAAGCATGGAGATAGACAGTGTTGCTCTGAATGCACACTGTGGGACCCTAGCCCACTAGAGGAACTAAATTAAAATGCTGACTTAGAAAAGAACTGTCAAATTTAGTTCAGTCAAATTCACATTAAAACAAGTGTGAAATCAATGGAATCACTTAGAAAAAGAAGTTGAATGAGATACGAAGTATATGAAAATAATATTTCTCTGTTCTTCATCATTAAATACTCCATGTAAAGGGAACTGTACTTCTGCCCAAATAATTGCTGCTCATAATCTACAGGTTAGCAAGGTCAATACAGAAACACTAATGGATTATAACGGAGACAATTTGAAAGCTCTTCTGGGCATGCCTAATAACTCCTTGCTATTTGTAACTTACCTATGTGTGATTTAGGATTTCATTATTTGTAATGCAATCTAATTACCATTTACATCCTTGTCATTTAAGATTCTCTCTATTAATTCTTTTAATGCGCATGCTATCTATGTTTTTGGCAAAATAACATTCACATCCTCAGATGTGATCATTAGGAAGTACTCCGTCAAATATGATGGCTGTCAAAGCAACCTCAGAAGTCCTGGGAGAGACTGAGAGCATCACAGGTGGTTCAGGATGGGTTTTATCCTGTGACAGTGGTAATGAAATTCTGAATTATTTGTCCACTATTACACCCAGTACTGAAAAGTGTCTCCCCACCTCACGGCCTTGCAAAAAGCAGGTTGCAACTTTCTAGTTATTTAAGGTTGGAAGTCTTCTCTAGATTTTAGTAAATTATGAGCCTTCAATATGCAGCATCATAAGCTGCCTTAAGATATTCAAGTATATACAAGCAGCTGTTGACACTCCTATGGAATTTAAAAATGCCAGCACACTAGTGGATATATGCAGAATCTTTCATACTTGACTCTTTGTACATAAAAAGTCTAAGGGCCTGGCCTTTATTGGCATATTTTTTATGTTTTAGCTTTTACAGGAAGAAAGGAACTTATATGCTTCACCATTATGAAACATTAATAACTGGAAAGAGAACATCATTGTTATACAACAATTTCTGTAATTTCTTACATTGTTGCTTTCATGATCAGTTTTTTTATTAAAAGGAAAAATGCTGGTAGGCTTTCTCTGTGGTACTTAAATTGTGACTGTGGATAGGGTTACTGATGGCATTTCATGTCACCAGCATATATGTCTACAGGATTCATTACTCAGTTCATGTCTGCTCTTTTATGGATTTCATCCAAGAGATGCTTGAACACCGAGCTCTTGAAATGTCTCCCTTGTGGTAGTTCAACTGCACTGAGCTGCATCAGCAAATAGCATTGACGCTCACGAAGGCAGCAACTGTTACATTCCAGCACAGTTTGATTTAGTGCAGAATTTTTATAGATGTATTCAGCTGTAACCCTTTTCTATCCATTACTTAATGCAGCTATCTCTAAAAATCAGTTTAATGGAGTTTAAAAGACTCTGGTTTTGCTCTTGAATTTTATCTCGCAAATATGATAAATACCAGCATAGTTATGGTCCATCGGGTGAAGAAAAATCCAAAGGTGTCATACCTTTTTTTAAGTCATGCTTAACTGCTTACAGAAAAATTGTTAACAAGATTAATCTTAATTACCAAAATATTTTTAAAGTTACTTCGAAGTAAGTAAGGTGAGGCACAGGACCTGTACACAGCTGAATTCTACATCTGTATATTAGTTTCAGTGATGAACTGTGGAAACCAAAAGCCATTCAGTAAACCTGCTGCATGCATAAAGTTACTTGTGAGTGAAAATTTGGGCATGAAATCATGGAAACATCATTGAATACTTGGCTCTAAGCTTTACACTGGTATGTCAACATGCAGTGAATATAAAGCAGGTTAAAGGAAGAGGTCAGTATACTGCTAGTTCACTAATCAGCCACTGGCCTCTTACCAAAACAGCACTCAAATCTCATTAAACTACTCTTTATCTAAGTGGGGGAAGAATGTGCATCAGCTGCCTTCATTGAAGGACAAATGGAATACAAGTGTTAAGGCTCTTACTGCTCTCAGTGATGAAGGGGAAGAAAAAAATGTAAACACAAATAGCATCTGCCAGGTGCTATGTTGTGATAGTTAAATAACGGACAACACTGGAAGCAAAAAAGACAATGACTGAAATCTGGTGACAGGTAAGAATGAAGAGTCCTCAGTTTTGTGGTTAAAAAGCACAGGTGTCAGAACTGAGAGATTAAGTTGTGGTTGGTAGCTGTCCCAAGGACTTCCTGGGTGATGCTGCCAAGTCACCTAGTCAGCCATTTTCTGAATTCTTTATTTAGACAAGCTTGAAAAAAATGGGATACAGAAATTATCTGCAGCTCAGAATATCTTGCTCTAATTCTAATTAACGTCCTAAAAACAGGTAGTCTCTAATGCATTAAAGGTTAATGGACATCAAGTAGAATCTCTATTCGCTCAAGGTTCCCCACTTGCAAGATGTATACAGCTTCAGGTTAACAAACACAAGCCCACAAACATTACAGGAATTGTCTTCACTGTCTCTTACTGTAGCATCATTCCACTCAATATGTATAATTTCAACTTATATTGCCTGCCTTAGAAACACAAACAGGTTTTGGTGACCATCCTTCCCTTATAACCCCTCCTCACTGCTGACATCACTGTAGAGGCTGATGAATTAAATGCGCAGAGAACTGATGCTCCTCTCGGTCCAGTATGATCATGTAACCTCTCTACTTTCTGTGGCAGTTTGTCCTACCCGAGGACAAGCAGTCCTAATTGATAGAACCACAACTAAAAGAACAACTTCCATTTGTAAAACTCACCCACAAAAGTGAGAATATGCAAGACAATGCCCTTAAAAGTCCACTACCCATATGAACAGCCAAGAACATGCTACTCCATTCCTGTTTTCTTCACTACCCTTTCATGCTCAACGGAACATGTTCTACCATGGTATGAACTTCCAATGCACTGTATGAGCATCAAGGCAACATTACAATGTGCATGTCAATGATCATTCACTCATGGATTCTGTTCCAGGAAATTACTAGTTGTGCTGAACTACAAAATTGATGCACTAGAGGTGGGGTATTGTTTAGGAACAATCTCAAATTATGTACTTCAGGTTAAATAATGAAGTAAATCCTGTTACGGTTGATTTCAGAAAAAATAGTGGCATCACATTGTTACCGAGAAAAGCACAGCAATTGTGAAAGGAATGTCTTAAATGCTGAAAAAAAAAAAGCTAATTTTCTACAAACAAGTCCATAACAAAAACAATGCAAGAAAACAATTTGTAAAGTAGAGCCTTTGCTGCAAAGAAGGCTCATGATATCCTTGGCTGTATTAGGAGGAGTATTGCCAGCAGATTGAGGGAGGTGATCCTTCTCCTGTACTCAGCACTGGTGAGGCCACACCTGGAGTACTGTGTTCAGTGCCGTACCAGAGACATAACGCAGAGACCAGCAAAGGGCACAAAGATGCTGAAGGAACTGAAGCATCTCTCCTATGAGGAAAGGCTGAGAGAGCTGGGACTGTTCAGCCTGGAGAGAAGAAGGCTCAAAGGCACCTTACCAATGTGAATTAGCATACAAAGGGAGGGTACATGGGAGACAGGGCCAAGCTCTTTCCAGTGCTGCCCAGTGACAGAATCAGAGACAATGGTCACAAACTGAGACACAGAAGGTTCCTCCTGAGCATCAGGAAACATTTTTTTTAACTGTGAGAGCGACTGAGTACTGGCACATGTTGCCCAGGGAGGCGGAGGAGTCTCCGTCCTTGGAGATATTCAAAAGCCACCTGGTCATGGTCCTGGGCAACCTGCTCTAGGTGGCCCTGCTTGAGCAGGTGAGTTGGACCAGATGTTCACCAGAGGTCCCTTCCAACCTCAACCATTCTGTTTATGCTATACATTATGATTTGAAAAATACCTCCAAAAGAAAATAAAGCCATTTCTTAAGTTTATATGGGATCATATTATATAATGTATTCAGAACGGAGATTTTTCTCACCTAGAACTGCCATATACTTCTTTCCTTGACAGCAAATGAGCTATCCATCAGTTCTAAAATTCAGCATACCGAGTGAATGAACAAAACAATTATTTAATTGGCTTACTGTACCTAAACACATTTTCGTGTTCGTAACATTTTTTTTTCTAATTTATACAGGAGTTTTATATTATTTTTCAGTAGGGTATAGCACAGTGATAAAAACGGTAAATAAGTCTTGAAGAATTATATCTATAAAGAAGTCATCAGCATAGCTTTAAAGAAACAAAAAAGCATTTATTCAGCTGGGCAGTGATATAAATCAGAATGTAACTTTATTTTGTGGGAAGAGACTTCAGTAATTATTTCTTTTTTAATTGCTATGGAAGTGAAGATGTTTGATGACTATAAATGTTATTTGAAGATGACAGACAGAAACGATGCTAACCTCCATGTGCAGAGTTGGGAAACAAATATGTTCACTAATAGATGATATTTCTTATGGAATAGGTGTGTTAATTGTCAAGCTCTGCTACTGCCCTGTTTCCCCAAAAATAAGCCTGGCATGATTTTTCAGGATTCTTGAGGATGCTCAAAATATAAGCCCTACTCCAAAAGACCTAGTTACAGTTCATGAAAAAAGTCAATCTAAATAGTGTCCCGGCAGCTATACATGTAAAAAAGTAATAAGTTTTGGAGCAAAAATTAATATAAGACCCTGCCTTATTTTCAGGGAAATAGGGTAGCTGCTGTCTAGGGAAATTATTTCCAGACTGAAACCACTGATGATCTATGTGGTCATGATAGTTGGTCATAGACATATAGGGAGAAATATAAACCAGCAAAAAACATAATGTGGCATTTAAAAATGTAATGTTAAACTGTGTAAAAAAAAGGCTGCAAGAAAATTTGAGATTGGGCAGAAGTCCATCAGTTCAAAAGAGTTCACAGAAATGCCAGGAAATTGATACAGAGTGTAACGTCTGCAAAATTATTACAAGCTCCAATGTAATTTGATGCCCTTTTATGATAAAAGGAGATAAATATAAACTAAAGACACAATCTGAATATGACAGAGCATGGAGCACTTAGAGAATTTCTTCATGCAGAACCTCTTGGGACTGAGGACGACCCATTAAGAACTTGGAAAAGAGAAATAGGGTTTCACAGCTTTGAAAGAATTCACACAAGAAATTTCAGTGTCTAAGTGTTTTATACTTATATTAATTTTTAATGGCAAAAAAGAAATCCAGAATTACAAAATTTTGCCTACTGTGGCTGCTCGTTTTTCCTTTCAACAACCAACACTCCAAATAGCACTGGATGAAGATTACAAGAGACTTTTATTGTAGGCCAATGAAAGAGAGACACAGACTCTGTACAAAAATAGATTAAGAGTATAGACTTTCTCTTTGTAAATGAAAACATCAGCTAATAACACAGTGCTGCTGAGACTGAGAGATATAAACAGCTGACTTTCATCCCTTACGGTGCACATTCCTTCTCCCAACTCCCACATGTCCAAGGGAAGTGTGCCTGGCACAGGACAAATTACCTCTCTGAGAGCCCGTGTCTGCCTTCCTGGAATATTCTTTCCAACACTCAGGCCTGGAGGGAGAAGGCAAGGGAAGAGGACCTCAGACACCATGTCCTGCCCACTCCTCCACCTTTGAGATGGACAGGAGAACTAACAATATTCCATACCCAAAGATACGCAAAAAAAAATAAAAGGACATTGTTTAGTCTCCATCCCTCCTTTTACATCTTCAATAGGATCAGACACAATTTGGTCACAAACTGTGACAGTATTATGGCTTTCAAACTTCAACAGTGAGCACAAGGAAGGTTGTGCAATAAATGTGTTTAGTAATCTCCAAGATGATTCTGGCCAGCAGTCAGAATGCCTCCGGGAATCAAGAAGCAATATATGCCAAAATAAGAGCTCTTCTGCCATTCAACCAAAATTAATGCCTCAAATACTGTAAATTAACTTAGCTCAGATAATTTTCGAACTGTGAGGTTTTTTCAGGCTCATCTCTGATATTTTACAGGGTGATATTTTGTCCAGGAAAGGTGAGTTAATATCTTTCTAAACATGTTTCCTTAGCAAGAATGTTTACAGCTTGTACTGGAACACTTTCCAGGGATGTTTGTCCTTTGATAGATTTCCAATAACTAAGTAAACACAAGTCCAATTCCTCATTCTTTCTTTCAGAGAGTTAAGGAGAGAGAGCAATTTTTTCTCTCATGCCTAACTTGTTCATCATTCTACCTTTATTTTTTTTCTCTATATCAGCTTTGAATTCACTGTGTTCAATACCCATTTTTACTGGGAAGAAAAAAGAGTGAAGCTTTTTAAATAATACTGATGATGCCTTGCTCAAGAGATGACATTAGATTTTTCAAAGGTGGCTGTAACAGCAGTACTGTAATCACCCAGAGTTCCTTTGGAATAATTTTTCTAAGTTAAAGATAAGCATTTTACTAAATATTTGACCTCATGATTATATCTAAGTTGATATTCCCATATTTAAAAAGTTGGTCCCTTTGAGAAATCCAGCTCTTTGGCCTTTTGGTCTCCATCGGGCAGAGAGTGAAATCCTAGCACCATATAAAATGTGGGAATGCTGTCAACGCTTTTGATGAAGCCAGAGTAAGTTAGGGATGATGTCATAATTGTATATTTACTACACAACTTTCCTGGTTATATAGACCTGGATGTGACTCTGATATTGTAATGTATTTTAAGCTGTAATCGTGAAACACATAAAGTTTCTTCCTCATACCAGTAAATGTTACCAAAAAAATAAAAACAGAGGAGAAAAGCAAGTTAACCTCATTTGTAATACTGAGATGTTTCATAATAAAGTTCTTATACTTAATGCAATTTCTATTTGTCATGTCATCATTTTGGCTTTTAGTATTAAGTTATTTACAAATATGACTTGCTGGAATGCAAGCAATCAATTTCACTATTTTTATGTCGTCACAGCTGAGCACTTTGGGACCGTGTATCCTAATGGATCGGTAATTGTATTTCTTCTCATGCATACCATATAAAAGGGCACATAGAAATCACAGCTGTGTCAAAGCTAGCACAAATCTAGCAGACCTGATTACAGAGGGAATTTGGTGGGTTTCTATCACCTAGACAAGGATTCATTGCCATCTCGTTGAGTTGTGAGAAAGAAATAGAATTCTATTATTTGAGAAAAATACTGCAATACATATTTTTATCAGGACATTTTGTTGCACATACAAGTGTGTCCTTAGGTCTCCCTTGCACCCAGACCCTTGAAGCTATTCCTGATCCCTTTTTAAAGGACCCAACAGATATGGTTTGTGTGTGCAGCTTCCAGATATCACACAAACTGATAATAACTTCTGCAAGTTCTAGGCCTACCTTTCCCAAAGTCCTTTTATCCAAAGACACTCCGAAAAATTATTGATATTCCACAGAGTGCTTGTTCGGCCCCCCAGACTTGTCACTACCTCTCCTTTGCCCATCCAGCTGTGCTGCTGGTGCTGTCAGGACTTCCTCCCAACCAGGCTCACCAGGCAGGCAGGACCCTGCATCAGCATCCCAGCCAGGTCCAACCTGGCTCCCCCGCACACCAGAGCCAGGATCACCATGCAACAACAGCCAGGCTGCTTCTTCAGGGCCAAGATGGCTTCACCAGGTGCACTCCACTCCTCAGCATGTGGAAGGTGGTGCTTTAGGATATAGCAATTCGTAAGAACTGAAACAAAGGAGCAACAAAGTAAATTATACAATACTTTATTCTAAGAAAGAACTAGGTAAATTAAAAGAAAGAGAAAGCTGGCAGTCCCCCTTCTCTTTCCTTTCTTTGAGTCCTTTTTATTCCCAACGCCACTGCTCATACATCTTGAAGACAACTAATATCCCCACTATTTTTTTCACTCCTTTGTAACCCTTCTCTTTCTCCTAGTACCTTTTCTTTCCCTAGTTCTTCTCCTCCAAATTTTTTCATCTAGCTCAAGTCAGCCAGTCGCTAACCACTCGTAGTACTTCTTTTCTGTCGACCTCCAGCCCTGCTCTCTGGGAGAAAACCCACACACAGGCTGTCACAGTTGCTTCCCTGGTTAATATAGTCACCAGTGTCGCTGCTGAAAACAAGAAGAGGGGCTTTCAGCACTCCTTTGCTGCTGTTGCCTTCACTCACTATAAAGACAGAAGCAGTCTATGCCTGTGTCTCTACCCTACTCTTTGTGTATTTTGTCATCTCCACATAAAAAATCTTTGCCTGTTAGGCACTTATACCTCTTCTGCTGGTTCTACTACTGTCACTTTTCCACTCACAGGAAATGAGTAGAAAACCTTTTTAAAACACAGTGCTAGTGGCAACGGCTGACAGTGTAACTCATCCAACTTCTTCAGGTGATCTCCAAATAATTCTGTCTATTAATTCCTTCTGTTTCCAGATGGAAAACTAGTAGCTTTATGAAACAGGAATCAAACGGTATCTTACTATCGAAAAAACTTGGCTGGCCAACCAAGAACAACATTAAGATGATAGAAAATGTTCATGAAGAGTTTTCTGTTAAAAATGGTACCTGGATAGACAATCCATCTATTATGTCTGCAACTGCCACCAGCCTTGGTTTACATGTTGATGGCCCAATTCACACAATTTTCATTTATTTAACAGACCAGCTTTTAAACTTTCTGACCTTCAACCTGCCCAGTGAAAATACATCCTTAAAGCATATATTTAGCTGGGTTTAATTTAAACACATTTATGTCAATATACTTTTACCTTTACTACAGAGTATTTATAATTTTAATTCCACTTAAATTCTACTTGGCATTCTATGACTAATCTCAGAGAAATGGCTGGTGTACATTGCTTCAGGCAATAACAGCTTTAGTTGCTACTACTAAATTTATCTTCAATTGTGAATCAAAACCTTTAGGAAGGTACCTTATTCCTTTGTAGCGATACAAAATAGAAACTGACTTGAGATAGATCTCAACAGCTAACACTAAACACCATCTTGCCTATATGTAGTCAAAATATTTTTAGCTTAGCAAAACATGGATCAAATCCTCACAAGCAGTGACCCAAATACAAAAAGTTCATCTGTCACTTCTGTTAACAATGAGATCTTTCAGTCCCTAGCTTAATAGAGATAGTTCACGAACTTCACTAAAAAGAAGTATTCCTTGGATAGGCAACATAGAAGTGATATTTTCATATTCTTGTAGACCAGGATAATAGTAAAGCCATGAATTTTGTACATACTGAAGGCTGATGGAATATTTTGTCTATGAAATTAATTAATCTTTCATATGAAATTAATTAAATAATCTGTGATATTTCTGTCTGAGCAGCAACCCCTGTTATTCATGTGTTTCTCGCAGTTAGTGATCAGGTATTTGCCAAGTTATTAATCTTACTTTGTTCTCACTTACAAAGCATCCAAAATATGCAAACCGAATATTGTTGAACAAATCCTGCTATATTTTATTAGACTAACTATACACAAATATATATTTTATTAACTACTTAAATCTTTCTTCCCCCTGTCCATCCATCCATCTGTCTTATTCTTGTTATTGCCTTAATAACAGTGTATTAATGCAAATACTTATATTTGCACCTTGTTCTCCCTTCTTAGGACAGCAGTTTTCTGACAGATTTCTCATTTTTGCTCGGTTTTTCATCTCAGTTATTTCTTGTCTAGGGAACACAATAACTGCTAGTACTCTAGCAGTTCATCAACATTAAGCAAGAATACAAATCCCAGATACCAGATGATTGAGATCATTTAATAATTTTGGTTTTCCCTGACTTTGATGGCCAACAAAACAGTAATATTCACATTTTAATATGGTCCATGACCATCTGAGTTGACATTTCACTGATACGAATTGGACAGTAACAGCTCTTCCATCTGTTATTTTGAAATTTGCAAACTCAGGCAAATATCACAACACCTTTACATTAATTTCAAGGTTTTATTCAATAATAACTTTAAACTTACTTACAAATAGAAAAGAAAAAATTGAAGCAATCACAGAACACACTATCACCATCCACAGAACACCTTGGGCTGTTTCCTATTTCTCTGTTCAACCAACAAAAATTCAGTTAAGTGAATCTTTGTAAGCTAGAGAACAAATCCGTATGGGAATGACATAGCTTCCCTATGACTAAGAAAACTGTTCTTGCATTCAGATGACTTATCTCCACTACTTGATCCTGCCAAGGAAAATCAGAGGCTTAAAAGGCAATTGATTAGGATAACGAATGATAGTGAAAATAACCAAATCTACTCCTAAAAAAGAGATCTGCAGTCACACATAAAGAATTGCAGTCTCCAATCAAAAGGAAGATTACATATATGTCTGTATAACATGCCATTTAGAGATGGTTAAGCTGGTTCCAAATAAACTTCGGCATTGCCTAGTGTGGAACTTTGTCTTTCTCAGACAAACTTATTCTGCTGAGGTAAATTAGTTACTGGTTTGCTATATGCTGTCATGGTTAGGCTGTGTTTGGTACCCTGGTAACTCACCATCATGACAGACTGCAGTGCCTCTATATTCCAAATGCAGACAAAGTTAGTTTTTCAATAACTCATTTCCTTCATGCATTCTTGATAGAACATCAGCCCCATCCGAAATGGACCACCAGAGAAGAACATTCCTTTGAATGGATGATGACTTTGATGGACCCCTTCAGTGGACACTGAGTGTGCCTGCAAAGCAGAAGCTGTTTAAACACATTATGCTGCTGTCTATTGTTAGAACAAAAAGGAAATATATAGTTTTATTTAGGTACAGCAGCCTGGTATATCAAGTCTGAAGGTGTATTTCAATGAATCCTAGCTAGCTACTGAAAATGCATCACTTGTTTATAACATTTCATTCTATTAAGACAATTCTGAAGAAAGTTGTTAGGAAGTTAGTACTTTGTGTTTAGCTTAAATCTGATTAAAGTCAGGCAAAGCTAACTCTCATCTTTCAGTCTTCCATCCCTTGGTCTCTAGCCAGTGAAAGGACACACTGGGCATGGATTGTTTCCGTTGTGATGGCCACTAAAAAGACTGTTCTGCAACTGGAGATTGCGAAGTACAAAGGCAATGTGTCCACACTGGCTTCCCTGTCACATTTAGCAGAAATACTTGAGTAGTTGATTATGGCACTTTTGTAGTTTTCTTGTACTATGAACTGGTTTAAAATAACCACAGTAGGAACTGGGATATGCAACATAGCTTGAGTATTTCTAGTTCTCTCTCCTACCTACTAAAGCCTCTATGTTACCACCAGCTCTTTCCCACATCTTTGCACTGACAGCAGGGCCAGAAACAGTATTATGAGTCTTGTTTCAAATTACTCATGTGGGACAGACTAGCCAGTATTTTGGTACTGATAAACTGGCAGTACATCAAACAGGCAGAAAACATGCCTTCCTTCCACCCCTTCCAACATTTCCTCATTAGTACAGTCTCTCTACCTGGCTTCATGCTGTCTGTCACAAGACATGAACTTCATTATCTTCTGGAGACCTCCATCAATCAGTCATATTTGACTGCAGCTGACCCACTGTTGGGGTTGAAAACTCCTAGAAAAAGAATAGCAGAGAACTGGGCATCCAGGCAGAACTCAGGATCACGTAAGCATCATTTCAGGAGGAAAGCAGGCCAGGATTTGACTCATGTCATAGGAAATTAAGATAGGTATCTCTTGTGAATGAACTACAGCATGAGAGCTGTGGTTCCCTGGATTCAAAATAGCTGCTGTATATGCAGTGTCTATTTACATCTTGTATCTTGAGTTTTGTGCTTTAAACATAAAAAGTAAAAACATTAAATGGGCCCATTTTGCTTACCTAATTGTACATCTTGCAAATGTTTGCCACATATCACCATATAAATTACATAGTTTATACTGTGTGAATATATTGTAAATGCATTTTTATTGCTGTACTGTTTAACCTCTTTTTGATTGGAATATTTGTTCTGTTTCTTTCAATATAATAAAGTATTATTAAACAATTTCAACAATTCCTACCAGCAGCTTATACTCTGACCTGTAAAGTTTCGCATTTTCAATATGAGATTCCACGATTTGGCTCTTATGTAATTTTTCTTGGCCATAGCCTCTGCAAATAACACATTTTCATCCTAACACTGTGGCATCTTTCTTACAGTACCTGTGGTTGGCACATAGATCACCAAAGCTGGAGATAAGCTGTAGGACTTATGCCTCTGCACCCAGGAAGGCTGAACTGGAAGACAGTCCCACATACCTACTTTCATGTTAGCTGAGTGGCTGGGTTTTATTGTGAGAGTGTGGATATACAGTAATTGTTGCAGGTATAAGTATCAAGCTATAACTCAGTGTAGTGTAACTAAGTACAGTCTATAACTACAATACAATCTGCTCTAACATTATGCAGTAAATTAATACCTGAGAAAAATAACAGGTATTTAATTGGACTGCGTGGGTAGGGTTTTTTAGATGGGGAAGCAGCCTTTTGAATGTGCACATATAGATCTTCCAGCACAAGGAGACCGAGACATAGTACTGAAGTGCTAATACTTGCAAGATCACCAGACAGGTCTCAGGAAAATCATCAAATTGGCAGAAGCGTTGGAATAATAGATGATGGACTTGTTGCAGCTATAAACCTCTGGTGTTCAGCTCAGTCATATTTTCAAGTTTTGGTCTGGAACAATGAGGGTTAGAAAATTATCTTTAAAATAAACCAAAAATAAGTTTTTTAAAAAGTCTAAGTAGCCTGGCACAGTGCTAGAGCTGACATAACATAGCAACATTGTGGTGCTTAGACAAATGGCTGGGAAAGCAGATCTTCTTACGGAAGACACTGTCGAGGAATTTTGGTTGTTGTGAAATCATGGTGGTGTGCGGGGGGCAGGCGGTGTAAGTGCATACCTAAGAGGCAGGCAGAGAGGATCACCTGGATGAGGACAGTGCCTGAGAGAAGACCGCATCCCCAGAAGCAGGAGATGCACAACAGGACCATAAGCAAAGTTACCAGCTCTGAGTTTGTCTCAAGGCTGCGTTTTTCTAAATGCTCTGTAAGCTTTAGAAACTAGGTAAAAACAGTTAGCTTTTGCTGTTTAATAAAAAAGTATCTATTGCTTACAGTCAAAGACATAGGATTTCAGCATAAGTAGATTGCTACTGTGACTTGTTGGGGTACCCATGTTCTCCAAAAATCAGGATTATTTTACTGGTATGCAAAAAGACTGAATAATGTGAAGAGTCAATACGTTTGGTTATTTCACATCTGCACAGAGATGGGTAATAGGTGGTAAATCCACAGTGCTAGCAACCCTTGGCTATCACATGGTTAACATTTAAATATCCCAGGCAAAGTTATCGGTACTTTTACAATTATGCTTAGCCACCCGTGTTCCCACTGGTTCTCACAATGACCCTTCTCTACTTGAAGTTACAGCGTCTTCTCTTTTTACCGGCATGTTCCTTGAGGAAGGGGCTTTTTGTGATACGTGGCTACACCTACCTGAGGGTAGGATTTTTACTACGTTAATTAGGGTAGTTCACTCACAGTTCAAGGGATTCTCACTTCAGCTTTATCACCGACCTTGTTCCCTTCATGCTTGTCTTGGTGTTTCCTTGCTTGGACAATTAACGGTGTCACTCTGTTCCTCCTTTCAGGGCCATGAGCGGGCTCTTCCCACTTGTGCCTCCTTGAGGGTGGCGGCGGGCCCGGGGCAGCCGTGCGCCTCAGGATCGCCCCTGGACGAGCGCCGGGGCGGGCGCGAAGCCTACGTGCTGGCGTGCCTCCGCTTCCAGCGTCCCTCTCCCTGCAAGCCTGGGAGAGGCCGAGGGCGGGGGCCGGGGCCGAGAGGCTGGGTGGGGCCGGGCGGCCATTTCGCTGCCGTCTCCATCACACCCGCGGCCCCGGGCCCCAGACGAGGCCGCTGTTGCCAGGGTGACCGGCCAGTGGCGCCCCCGCCCTCCCCCGCGCGCCAAGCCCCGCCCCCCGGCCGGCCCCCGGCCAATCGGAGGGGCGGTGGCGGCGGAGCGAGGTTCCCTTTGTTCAGCCATTTCAGGGTTCGGAGCCGCGGAGGGAGAGGACGGGTCGCTCCCTCGCCACTCTCCTGCCGCCGGGCTCTGGGATGGTGTGGGTAGGTGTCCGGGCTGCGAAGGGCGGGCTGGGACGTCCCATCCCCGGCCGCCGCGGCCTGCTCGGCGTGCGGGGGGCCGAGGCGGCAGCCTCCGCCGGGGCGCCCGGCCGGCGTCAGGGGTTCAGCGGCGCCGCTGGGAGGGGAGCTGCGGGGCTCGGCCCTGGGCTGCCGCCTCACGCCACTGGCTGGCGGGCAGGCCGGAGGGAGGGAGCGGCGGCTGCGGCCCGAGGGCGGCCGGGCCTGAGGAGCCGCGGCCTGAGGGCCGGGCACACACCCCCCCTTCCACCCCACACGAAATATTACGAGAGAAGTCATCTGCCCTGCGCTTTCGTTCGTTTGCCTGAGGAGGTTCTTAATTTAGGCGCTCAGTGGAAGTACCCAATGTAACTTCTAAAGCTTGCGTGGAGTGACTGTGCGAGGGGCACGAATGCTTGTTGGGTTGCTGTAAATGGCTTGATTAGTTTGCGAGGTATTTATGTCCTTTCTGTGAAGGCAGTAATTCCCCTCACTTGAATTTATGCTCAAGACCTGAGAGATTCTCCTACTGTGAGGATTGTTCTGCTATGTATTCTGGCCACCACAAGTTTGTCACTTGTTTGCTTGCTTTCTTGTGTGTTCAAATAGTCCTTAATATGGTGTTTGAATAGTTCATAGATGTTGTTCAATCCTTACAACACCCATTTAACAAAAAGTTGACTTGTGCCCCTTCTGTACACGAGTAATTGAACAGAAGAAATAAAAACATGCCCAAAATCATACAAGGATTGGTAAAATTGGAAACCGAGCTCATGTTATTTATCCAAAGTCTCAGCTATGTTTCAAAGTGACAGTATATGGTCTGTTTCTAGAAGTCCTCATTCTGCATCTGCTGTGTGAACTGTAGTTATTTTTAAGTTATGCGTGGGAGGATGGAAGAAAGGTGCCTAAAACTGGGAAGAATAGTTTCTATATGATTAGAATTACTTCAGAATGCATTTTTTTCAAAGTCTTTCTAGATTATACTCAAAGCAGTATAATACAAAAAGATAATTAGGATCCTGCAAAAACAGGGTTCAAAAAGCAGTTTACTTCTGTCTTAAAGGAGGAAGGCTCTGGTTAGAATTAAAATTGACTAAGGATCAACTTACCGTTGGATACAGGCAGTGACACACACTTCAGTGACTTCAAAAATCTATACAGATGTGTAAGCACAGCTGCTAAATTGAGCTAAGCCAGCCTTGTGACAGGAAGGTGGAAACAACATTAATAATGGGTTTATGAATGTAGGCTTTCATTCGATTATCTGACATACTTTTTTCTGTTATATTTATGTAGAACCCAGCTTCGTAGTCCTTATATGTGGATATTGAAGAGAACACAGATATGTGTGCTTAGTTCTAGGTTCATGGTGTAAATCGGAGTAACCCCAGGGATGGAGCTACCTTATAATCATGTGATAGGTATGCACAGAGCTGTCCAGCAGGCTGGCAGAGCTGGAGTAGAGTATAATTCAATCAAGTTTCCTTCCTGTTCATGCTTTGGGCATACCAAGATGCTGTGGCTGCAAAGGAGGGTGGCAGAAGGCCAAGTAAAATCCTCTTTCCTTGAAGCTGATACTCAGAACCTGTAGAATTTGAAGATTGGGGCTGAAATCAAGACTGAGATATTTATCTTTGAATTGTCTCATTGTTAGAGTTCTGCATTTGTAGACCCAATGTTGCTGTCACTGTCACAGAAACATCTGGACCACAGGTTTGTGAAATTGGTACATACCGATCTACACATTATTGTCAATGGGGTTGTGCCAGTGACATGCAACAGGGGGAGGATTCTTTCTTTACTTTGCTTTTGAAAGGGTAGGACTGATTTTTTTCCACTGTTTTTATGCCTTAATTCTGTTGCAACACTGATTGACTAGTTTTGACGGTTTTGATTAATTTTACCAGTTAGTTCAATTCAAAATTGGATGAGCACTTAAATACATGTAACAGTAGTATGTTTTGATCACTAATTCCACTTCTTTCCAGTGTTTTATAGTATTGATTTGGGTAGTTTGGCTAGGTCATCTCCATCTGTGGGTAGATTTCATATATATACAAATATAATAGCTGGGGGAACAAATACTATTTTTTAATATTTATTTTACATACATTAATTTATTTACATATATAGGTACAGTATGCAATTGACGCTTTTTTCTTTAATTTCTTATTGGTAGATATATACTTGTGTAGACCTAGTGTTGTTTGGTTTATGTATGTGGTCATATCAGTGTACATAATAATCTGTTTATGCATGTACACATGGATGCCATGGAAGATGACATCTTTTAGTGACATAGAAATAAACTTCCAAATGTCACTTTATAGCCTTGAGAAGGTTTTCCTTTCCAAACCAGTGTCCAGAGTGACATTTAAACAGTTGAAAAATTTGCCCGTTAACTTCCGGTGCACTGAATGCTTTTGAAATTTTGAGTTTGTATATGTGTTTGTGTGTGTATATATATATATGAATCAAATCTGAGACAAGGAATAAAATAAGTCATGTTTAAAGAAAACTTTTGGATTTTAAACCTTGAATATAGGATAGAAAGTTACTGTTAAAATATTTTCCTATTAAATAATTTAACTTGATGTAGCATTATTCTACAAGCCATTGTGAAGTACCCTTCAACATTCAAAATCTTCTGCTTATGAAGAGCTTGCCATTAAGTGCATTAATTTAAATGATTGATCAATGATAAACACATAAGCAGAGGGAAAAGCAAGACAAATGTTTTTGACAGAGAATAGAAAATAGTTAGGAGGTCAGTAGGTACAAAGATGCAAGAAAACCGCTACTGTATTAGAACCCAAAAGGGAGATACTTGCAGAAATCATGGTGAGGTAGCACAGACCAGGGGTTTCCAAACCTAGTCAGCAAGGATATGATCATCATCAGTAATGTCTGGCTTGGAGGGCCGCATGCTTTTCTAGCCATGCAAAACCGAAGCCTCATCTATGGCTCTCCTTCTCCCACCTTTCTGACTGTGTGTCGCCATCTTCTAAGCTAGAACTGCTGTCCAGTGCTCACACTTAGCCTTCTCCATCCATTCGTGCACCTGCAGAAGTTTACTTTCAGATTTCAGCTACATCCTTTCTCCTGCACAGGCCCAAATTGTGAATCTCCACTTCTGGCAAAGACAGAGTGGAACCTTGGCTTCCCCCGCGTGCATGCCATCTCTGTAATCCTGTCTTTCCCACTTCACCATGTTGTGGTCTTCTTCCTGCATTGTAAGTGAGAAGTGCAGGTCTGCCTGTGGGCAGCAGAGCTAATTGTTGTTGGATGCAGGTGGTTCCTGTGTTTACACAAGTTTTTCAGGACTTGGGAGGCAGTTACTCTGCTGCCTGTGCAAGAGCAGTGAGACCCAGGAGCTGTGGTTCATTTCAGCATTGGACATGTTGTGGAAGCAGACATCAGTGGTGTGTGCTAGTACAGTTTAGCCACCTCTTTTATAGAGAAACAAGGAAAGTCAGTAGCAGTCAAACGTGAAGAGGCAAGAGTCTAATTCTCATTTGAAACTAAAAAGTACAAGCCTGCTTTTTATACCAAATAAGCTAAATAAATACAAAAGTCCAAACAAATACCTGTATTTCAGTCTGGTTTACACCAGTTGAGCCTGAGTCAACTCCTCAAAAAAAAAAAAAAAAGGCACAAGCCAACCTTAAATGAAAATGAATTGTTTTTCACAGGATTTCCAAGTTGATGTATGTGCAAGTTTAAGCTAAATTGGTCTAACCTTCTTGTGCAGACAAGCCCTGGGCTATGTGGTTGGAAATCAGGAGTGACATCAATCCATTACGTGTAATGTAAGTAAGTGGAGTTGGCATAAGAGATGAAAGCTTCAGTCATTGAATCAGGCCTATAAGAAGTAATTAAAAACAAGATGAGGTTTGAATGAAGCTTTTGAATAAAGGGGAACCAGTTGCATTAATAAGAACACAAGAGTTACGTAATTACACTCTTCACTCATGTGTGAGAAACCAGTAAGCACTAGGTTGAAAACACTGGAGTCTGAAGCGAAGAGGCTTTTGGAGTCTCTTGGGAAAGGAATTAAAATAGGCCAACCGATGAAAGGAAATGGTTTGCTTAAAAAAAGAAAAAAATTATGATTGTTTCATGATTCTCTCCAACACAGAAGTGCGTACACTACTGCAAGTATGTGTGTGTTTGTGTATCACATCGTTGGATATCTCCTTATCTTAAAATCGTTTAACATTTCATATATAAAAATCTAGTTGGTCATTTGGTCACATTACCACATTGGTCACAGACACCTTGCCTTTCAAAATCATCCTCCTGTATGTGGAAGGCTTTCTGTAGTCTTTCTCTGTTTCTTCACTAAAAACTGGGTAATACACTATAATTTCATGTAATTCTTTGCTTCTGGAGAATACCCTCTTCTCCAGAAGAGAACCCTATTGGTTTTCTGAGCTGATGAGTGTTTGTAATATATTTTTCAATTTATGACAATAATATGTCTTTCAGTTTTGCAAGGAAGTGTATTTTAGGTTAGGCACTGCCCCTTCTAGTGATTCTCTTAATTTCTTGGTGATTGCAGGGAATCAAAACAGCAAGCAAAAATTAAATAAAGCACAACCAGCAATATTCACAGCTTTCCTCCTTTGCAGCATACGTTTCAAGGTATGCTTTGTTTTGCTTGCCGTTTCCACTTCCAGTCTTTTAAAGTGTGGTTTGAAAAAGTTGATACTGATCAGAGAATTCTGTGAGAAAGAGGCTAATCTTGCATGTAACCACCATTGAGTTCAGCCTTTTTTTAAAATTAATTGTTATACAATGTGTTTGAACGATGAGCTAAGTTTCTTTTAGATAAGAAAAAAAATAATAGAATATATGAAGCTACATGCTTTAATATTTTCCCTTTTCAGAATATGGATTTTTATATCAGCACATGAGATTGAGAATCAGCAGACATTAAGATTACTGCCCTTGCTTTGTTTCTTTCATGCTAGGTAACAGGGTTAATGGAGCATAGTGAGACTTTTATAACCTCAGCTCCACTGGGGTGGGACACTTCTTTTAAAACAAGAAACATCAAACAAACAAAACCAGATCAATAAAATAAGATAGTGGAGGCTGTATTTTCAGGATGTCCTTGTACGTCTTGCTCTGGATAAACTTGTTTCAGGATGTTTCTAAATTCAGAAGTAATGCAGATTTAGCTGGACATGAGGATGATTTAAAACTTCTTTACCACACTTATTTATTGAAGTTTTGAAGAAAGATTATACCCTTGAAAACAAATAACTATCCTAAATTTTCTGAGGTCATGCAAGTTGGGCTTATACTATCATAGGTATTTGGGAGGCTGGCCTATGAATTATTGGTAATCGCAAATAAAACATACTTAGAAAGATTTGGTTCTAATATAAAATTATACAGGTAGGGAGAATAGTAGAAAATACTATTTATTGATTTGGCAACAATAATAAGTAATTTGTTTTTTCATCCAGTTTTCTTAAAGCTCTCATTTTATCAGAGGTAATAGCAGAAATCGTAAGGAACTGTTAGAATTGGCAGATCTGGTGATAAAGTGATAAATAAGGAGGTGAAGCATTTCAAAAATTATCCAGTATAGGAGAACTTGGTGCATGTGATAAAACATTACATCTGTCAGAATTAGTTCTAGAAAAGGTGCTATAGTACGTGCTTTTGAGCTTTGGAATGTCCTTTATAGCATCTTCTATGGACATTACAAGAGAACTCAAGTTCAGAGGAAGTTCAACTAAGTGATTACATATAGTGCAATGTTTTCATTGCAATTTAATGCTTGGGTCATCCAGAAGACTCTGTCAATTTAAGATAATAAAATTCATGACACCGTTGTGACAGTATTGTATGAGGCAATTACTTCAGCCTTGTGTCTATGAAGACCTGAATGAAGGCAAGCAAATGTATCTTTTTACTTAAGTGAAGTTTAGCTGTCTTGGCTACGCTTTAGGTAAGTGTATGTTAGGGAAAGCTGGTTATAATATAGGTGTCTTTTATGATTATGCTAATTCAGTCATAATTATGTGTGGGACTGAACTCTGCTGTCCTCAGTTAGACTTCGATGTTTAATTTTGAAAAAAATATTTAAATTCAGTATTGGGCTTATGCATGCTGAGCAACTTTAGCACTATTGGTATTGATATACTGTGATGGCAGGATCAAGTTTTACAAATGTATTTTATAAGTTGTATGTGAAACATCATTTTAAAGCTAGTACATTGCCAAATACTCAGTTTTTGTTACTGAAGATAATTTTACAGAAATGTTAAAAAAATGGGTGCCATCTCATGCAGAAAATAGCCCAAATCTTCTTGCAATTTTATATAATATTTTATATTTAATATTTGAGTTACAGTATTGCCCAGGAGCTCCACATATAAATTAAGGCTCTAACATGCTAGGCAAGTGTAACAAAACAAGTCTTTTCTGCATATGGCTTACAACTGAGTTACAAAACAAAAGATAAATGTTCTACAACAGACACACACAAGGAGAATGGGAACTATGAGAGAGGATTAAGGCATCTGTGAACACTGCACCCAATGAGAATTTCTACACAAAATGTGAGAAGGGGCAGAAAGTATCCTGTAATGCCTTTTTCTTTCTTTTTTTTTTTTTTTTAAGGGCAGCATAAAAGTAAGTGTGCAGCAGGTCACGAAAGTGAGCCTCGAGCTGAAGACCATAAAATCACTAGCAGGAGAAAAGTGCGGATTCTGCATCATGTTCATGTATAGAACTGTTTTATAGGACTGAGACTATAGACGTATACAGATTACTGTGAGTGGGGTTTCAACTCCTTGTAGCTTTACGTTTCATGTAGTGATTACATTATCATTTTAAGATAAAGATGACACATGGAATGCCAGCAAATTTATTTAGTGGAGCTGGTAAAGCTATTCGCAACAGGATTTTATTAAAAATATATTAAAAGCCTTAAAGCGATTAAATTACCTGTGCATTTAAGGTAAACTGAATTATTTTAAATTACAATTTCCCCTCTAAGTAAATTTCCTTTATCTATGGGAGGGAAAAAAGCGCCCAAACCTTTTAAAACCTTGAAATATTTGTTTTGTGTTGATTGCATTATTAGTAATTATTAGTTCTGGGACCAATACTATTCAATATATTCATCAATGACTTGGATGAGGGAATTGAGTGTACTATCAGCAAGTTTGCTGATGACACCAAGCTGGGAGGAGTGGCTGACATGCCAGAAGGCTGTGCTGCCATCCAGCGAGATCTGGACAGGCTAGAGAGTTGGGTGGGGAAAAATTTAATGAAATATAACAAGGGAGAATGTAGAGTCTTGCATCTGGGCAGGAACAACCCCAGGTTCCAGTATAGGTTGGGGAATGACCTGTTAGAGAGCAGTGTAGGGGAAAGGGACTTGGGGGTCCTGGTGGACAGCAGGATGACCATGAGCCAGCACTGTGCCCTTGTGGCCAAGAAGGCCAATGGCATCCTGGGGTGTATTAGAAGGTGGGTGGTTAGTAGGTCGAGAGAGGTTCTCCTCTCCCTCTACTCTGCCCTGGTGAGACCTCATCTGGAATATTGTGTCCAGTTCTGGGCCCCTCAGTTCAAGAAGGACAGGGAACTGCTGGAGAGAGTCCAGCGCAGAGCCATAAAGATGATGAAGGGAGTGGAGCGTCTGCCTTATGAGGAAAGGCTGAGGGAGCTGGAGCTCTTTAGCTTGGAGAAGAAGAGACTGAGGAGTGACCTCATCAAAGTTTATAAATATATAAAGGGTGGGTGTCACGAGGATGGAGCCAGGCTCTTCTCGGTGACAACCAACAGTAAGACAAGGGGTAATGGGTTCAAGCTGGAACACAAGAGGTTCCACTTAAATTTGAGAAGAAACTTCTTCGCAGTGAGGGTGACGGAACACTGGAACAGGCTGCCCAGGGAGGTTGTGGATTCTCCTTCTCTGGAGACGTTCAAAACCCGCCTGGACACCTTCCTGTGTAACCTCACCTAGGTGTTCCTGCCCTGGCAGGAGGATTGGACTAGATGATCTTTCGAGGTCCCTTCCAATCCCTAACATTCTGTGATTCTGTAATATTTTAAGGGAATTACTTTACACAGGTAGCTATTAACACTAACAACTAATCACAGCAGGGATCCTCTGTGATCCAAATAATGTTCTGATATCTTTCACAAACGAACATTAAGGTATTTAAATGCCTAAATTATAGAAATCTTACAACTCAAGTGAGAATGACAATAAAGTTCCTCATCAAATTACATTTTTACATGTTCAGATTCCTTAAGCCTGTCTGACTTTTCTAACCTTAATGTATAATGTACTTCTAATTTAATTCTGGGTTTTTAACATTTCTTCTTTTGTCATGAAATGCTTCATTTGAAATAGAATGAGGTAAAATAATTGCTATGGGGACTGCTAGCACTTTTAGTGTCCATCATTTTTTCTAAGGCTGCATTAACTCTGCAAGGAATTTTACCTGATCGTTCATCTACACAACAACAATCTCTGTGTAGAAACAGTAACGTAGCCACTTCAGCACACAAGTTTGAGCATGGGTGTGTTGCTTATATTCAGACTGGCTTGCAATTCCCTTTACACTGGTTCAATACTGCTTCAAAGCTGGTCTTACAGTAGTAAGAATGCTTTTTCAGAAAACAAAGGTAGAAAGGAGAGAATACACTAAGAATTTTACTATTATACATAAATTTTTTAATTACTTCTGCTATTTGTGTCTTTTCTAAGACAGACAGTTTAAGTCCTTCTGTCTACCTGGAATTATTCAGTGATCTCTTAACACCCATTGCTGAAAGCGCCATGAAGGTCTGTGTAGAAGAACTATGTAGGCTTTCTTCTGTGATGTCTTTTGGCTTCAAGCTGTAGCAACGTGAATATCTTGTTTAACTGAAAGTCCAAGACTTCTCTTAAATCTCCAGATGTCATATCCAAGAACATTTAGAATATGACTGAATATGCCTGAACTGAAAATTTGAAGCATTCTTCCATTGAAACATCCATTTGTATTAGATATTCACTGTGCATCTATTAATTGAAATAGTGTTCACTGATAAGATTATGCTGTTTTACTCACCAGATTATTCAGGGAGTTTTGTGGCTCTGGTCAGATGAAAACTGAAAATTTTCTAAAAGAGTTTTTAACACTGTTTTAATTTCTAAAGATATTTCTCCGTTATTTTATATTTGTATCATACAATCCCTGCTGAGTTAATGTTGAAGCACTTGGGTCACACTGTTTTTTATATTAAAAAATAATAAATTCAATTCACATTGTTTGCCATCCAAAAATAGTGATAATCAGAGGAGACAAAAATACTGCTTTTAATGTGTCAGCAAATTCTGCTGTGTATGTAGAATCATAGAATGTCCTGAGTTGGAAGGGATCCACCAGGACCATCAAGTCCAACTCCTGTCCCTGCATATGACAGCCCTGCAGTTCACACCATGTGTCTGAGGACATTGTCCAGTCTCTTCTTGAACACTGTCAGGCTTGGGGCCGTGACACCTCCCTAGGGAGCCTGTTCCAGTACTCCACCACCCTCTGGGTGAAGAACCTTTTCTTAGTGTCCCACCTAAACTTCCCCTGGCACATCTTCCTGCCATTCCCTTGGGTTCTGTCACTGGTCACCAGAGAGAAGAGCTCAGCCCTGCCCCTCCTCCTCCCCTTGTGAGGAAGCTGTAGCCACAATGAGGTCTCCCCTCAGTCTCCTCCAGGCTGAACAAACCAAGTGACTTCAGCTGTTCCTCATACAGCTTCCTCTCCAAACCCTTCAGCAACTTCATAGCTCTCTTCTGGACACTCTCCAGTAGCTTAATATCCTTTTTACCCTGTGTTGCCCAGAACTGCACACAGTGCTCCAGGTGAGGCCGCACCGGTGCAGAGCGGGACAATCCCCTCCCTGCCCGGCTGGCAATGTGTGCGTGATGCACCCAGGACACGGTTGCCCTCTTGGCTGCCAGGGACACTGTTGGCTCAGCGTATGTAGGAACAGTTGGAAGTGGGGAAGGGTGTCTACTTGTACCTTTACTCTTATTTTTTTCACTCTCTTCTTCATCTGAGGCTTAAAAGACAAGGAATGTCTGCAGTCATTCCTTAGCGATCTCAATAAGATAAAGTAACTACTATTTGTTTAATTACCTTAAGAGTTTTGCTTTGATTAAGGTGCTTAGGGCATCATTCCTTTTTGTGTGTGTGATTGGGGTAGTTAATTCCCCTCACAGATGATCACATGCACAGCTGTGATTCTTTTGGAGGGAGCTTCATTCCGGATGAGAAATTATTTGCTCGCTTTTTTCCAGGAGGATGTAACTTCAGAATATTTATCTGACATTAGAGATGAGAGAAGGCCAAACAACTGTACTCTGGTTCACAGTGTAAAAGATTGAATTCCAGTTTGGTCTGATGCTTTTTGAGTCTTCTTCCATTTGCATCCCTAACAATTCATATGTAACTCCCATTAGTCCCTATGCAGAAACAGATACCAGCTTGCTGGAGTCACACAGGGTCTAACATAAAGCCAAATGCTGTCAGTTCCTTGAAGCGACAGCATCTTAAGCACTTAAGATAAGCCACTTACTGCAGTAAGGAAATTCATAAGCCATCCAGGGAACAATATACTAGCTTTCTGTTAAGATGACCAGTGATGCTTGTTTTGACCAGAAGAAAGTCCTCAGTTTTTTGAGACATCGTTTGTACTCATTTCTTTACAGTTGGTGCTAGTGCATACTGTGAAAAGACAGTCGTCTGGTTTAAACAGTGTAAAATAACCTGTTTTAATAATTTAAATCAGAACGCCAAAAAGTTTAATTTTGTCTATTTAGTTTTAATCTTGCTTTACATTTGTAGCTTTTCTTCTCAACAGATTATTCTTATCTCATTTATGCATCAAAGCATCCTTGCAAATAAATATACCTTTTGTCCTGTATTTGTTACTCCTTTCTACTAGCAAAAGGGCCTGAGTACCTTTACATGTTGTGAGATTCCTAATTCTTACATTTTAACATAACAAATACCAACAGTGTTTCCTACTTGATAATTATTATTTATGATTGTTAAGACAGTGTTGTACGAAAGGGCATTTAAACTGGCAAACTGTTTTATGGGGGATACACAAGTGATTTATACATATTTTGCATCAAAATTCATTGGTTCATTAAAGTATCTTGACTACAGTTAGAGAACTGATGATGTATTTTGGTTTGTCATGTTGCAGATTTTTCAAAGTTTGCTCTAAAACAGATTGCCACTTACTTAGATCACCAAGGGGTTTTTTTAATAATCATTAATAACTTAATTTTAAAGAAGCAGTCCACTCTTTTCAGGGCCAAGAACTTCCCCAAATTGGGCACTGCACTGTGATGAGGTGTACTCTCCTTGTTTGTTGTAGTATACTTCTTACTGTCAGAGCAGGAGATGACTTCGTCTCTGAAGGTTTTTGAAAAAGAAGAGATGTTTAGGCATCCCACCAAGACTCTGTCCGTCATGGCTGATCCATTGTTAGAGGAACAGCAACCACTGAGTCTCTCATTCCATGTCTTTCCTTCCAAGGTTTGCAGGGGCTAGGACCACTTTCTCAAACATGATAGGAATATCATGTTTCTTTGTTTTGCTAATCTCTTTTAGTTGACAAGGATGAGCGCATAACTGAACAAAAGTAAATTCTAGAATTGCAGGGACCGCATCTCTTTTCTCACATTCTCATCCGTGGATGTGGCTTTTTACAGCCATAACTTTGTTTTTAAATTTTATCTGCTACTTTTCTCAGATATTTTCCAAAATCTCAGTTCTGATCTGTTAATGAGGAACAGGTTCAAAAGTGATGTGTAATTTTGGTTTTTATCTTTGTCTTAGGGCAGCCTGAATCATCAGTTACAGAAACTTGCGTTCAACCAAAATCCTGCAGCAGACACCAGCTGCTTTTCATCCTACAACTAAGAGAAAGAAACCTTACCATATACTTAAATTGGGAGTTGAATGGGGTTCATATGCACCTGACACTAATCTTGCTCAAAAGACTTTTTTTGTTGTTGTTTTTTAAGCTGCTTACAGACATGAAGTTTCACAGTAGAGATTTAAATAAGGCTTTGGACCCTAAAGAATGACTCCTCTCTTTGCATACCCACTTACCCCTTGGAATAGATTTGCCCTCTTATAATAATTAGTGGGGCTCGTTACCCAGGGCAGAGCATTCTACTTTTACATCTCAGTCCATAGTTATCCTTTATTTTCCATGCCTCCAGAAACCCCTTACATATTAGGCAATTACCGAAGTTCGTATGCTTCGTGTAGGACTGCTAAGCAAAGTACTCTAGAATTTGGAGGAATAAACTTGTGTACTGGAGGAAAAAAAAAAAATAGGTTGGAGGAGGAGAGGTTTTACTGGTTTAGACTTCAGCTGATCTGGTATCTTCTGTCACAAATACAGGAGGTGATTTTCTCAGACAGCCCTTCATTCAGTTTCAGATTGTATCATGACTCTCAACATTAAGAACACATACTACCATTTTAATCTCTAGCGTATGTGATTAGAGTGGGACAAATCACTAGCAACACAAGATCTTTCCACTTGGTATCTGTAGCTGTGGAAATGAAATAACAGCAAGTTTGAAGAGATGATGCATCCAAATATATCCTTATCCAGAAGATTAGTTGATCAAAGGCATTTTAAATCAAGATATCTTAGCAGTTTTGCACTATGTCTACCAGTCATTCAGTCAGCTGGACTTTTAATGAGTTACAAGAATGATGTTTCATCCTATCAAAGTAGAATTCAAAGCACTCCTGATGATTTCCAAATTGGCGAAAGCTTAACAGGTTTTTATCTCTGCAGCTGACAATGTCGTGTTTTAATTGAACCCAACAACAGCAATAGACTTGATTTTCAGTTCTGACATGTACCTAAGCCTGTGCTATGTGCTGGTGTTTCTAAATCTAATTTGTATTAACTCTTAATTAGTTGTTCTACAAAACATCAAATGTTAGTGTATGCTGTGGCCTGTCATCTGTTTTATCCGCAATGGTGTGGTGGTTTTGCACCTTCATATATATGGAAAATATATGGCTGTACTCTTTCCTCTATGCTTGTTGAATGCTTGAGGAGCAGAGGCATTCATTAAAGAAAGAACATACTTTCGTCAGAAGAGTGGAATTACAGACTGTCAGGTTATCATGCATACTATTTCATCTGCTCAATGGGATTACACAGTGCAGGCTTTTACAGACATTACCTGAAAAAAGAAATACTGCTTTTCACCTTTGGGAAAAGAAACTGTGAAATGGTAGATGGTGATGCCAAAACAACCACAAGCCATAACAGCTTTCTCTTTCTCACAAGCAGCAGTGTTGCAGATTTCCTGAGCAGATGCATTATCATAGCTGTAGGTAATCTTAGAAAAAGTCCACCATCAAGCTGATACTTGGTGGAGAGCAAATCACATTACAGATTTGCCTCCAGTATTGAAATGTCCAGTGTTCCAGGAAATTTGAGTTCACCTTCATCACGAGCTGTCGCACCATGGGATCTGTTCTACACATACAGAATTTCTGGTATGATACACAAAAGCTATTATAGCTAGAATTGTCTTAAGAGGATAGGAAGCTAACATAGTTTCTCTCAGTTTCATGAATTTCTTATTCAACTCCTAGACCTACCAGCCACAGAGAATGAATGACAGTAGGAAATTAACTGTACCCAAGTCTGAAATTATATGATCTGAAAGCCTGTATGTTTGCTGCTTTGGATGTTGCTATCAAATTACACTTTATAGCTAGATGAAATTCTACCCATTGGTAGAAGAAAAAAAGTTATTTTTTAAGGTAATCTTAACCCTACCAGTAAAGCAAATTTTTAGTTTGATACGTTCCACAAAACATTTTGCTTTAGTCCAAGGCTTACCATTTTATGTTGGATCATGTTTTACGTTCCATTAGTTAGACTTCCTGTTGGTACTGTCTTAGTCAGCCTCTGATATCAGAAAACCTCTTAGAAAAAATTGTGTCCTTAGCTACCAGAAAGAGATTCCACTCCTGCATATGGGAATTTGGTACCAATTGTGCGAATCTTAACCATGAAATCCTGTGTTCAATAGAATTGCACTTGGAGCAGTGAAATCAGTTACTGTTGCATTAACCAGAAGGTAGTAACCTTACAGCCTCTTCTGAATAGTATTTTTATGTAACTCCACAAATATAAATTTAAGATCCCAACTTAAAAATATTTTTCTAAAGTTTCCTCAGACTTCTGTTTAAAGCAATTCTTGGAAAAGTAGAAAATTAACTTCATAGACATTTCAGTCAGGCAGAAGATCCTTTCAGACCATCTTTCTATCTGTCTCAGTAACCTCTCCAGTGCTTCACAGGGTCAAACTATCTTCTTCTAAAGACTATTCAAATAAATCACTGTGTAATAAATATTAATCTTGTATCATATGGCTGAACTCAGGAAGACTGCACTAAATGTTTTAGAATGAATTCTCTGGTATGCTGAACATGAGGACTACAATATTTTTTTAAGTGAAGGCTTAGGGCATGTCTCCAGGCAGAAGGCATTGTAAAATAATATAGCAGTAGCTGTTCTTATGAGCTTTACATAGACACATTTATCTGTGTTGAGAGCTTTTTTTTTTTTCTGCTTAGCTTAATCCACATCACTCTTAGCCTGAAATAAGAGGGTTTACACAGAAAGCTATTATGGAATATCAGTTACTTCCTCTGTGAATGTAAACCTTCTATAGACAGAGGTATAGACAAACACTATAAGCAGTCTGCATGGAAACTTGGAAGCCTGGATCTTAGCAGTGGATTGAATGATTGATTCTTAGTATTAAATACAAACATTACAGGTAACTACCTGAATTTCATGACAAGAAGGTAGTTCATTAGAATTCACTCTAAAAGAAAAAAAAAAAGCTAATATTACCAGTGTGGTAAAACTAAAGACTGTGGAAAATTTTCTGCATGGTAGAGTGGCCCAATCTGTCTAACAATTCTGAAATTAGGACAGATTTGAGAATTACTTTTGATTAGAGAATAATTATTTGAAACCAGTTTCAAAACTGCTAGCAGTGAGAAGTTGCACATCCCATAGGTACAGCTTGGAGGCTATGGCATTTGAGGAATGGGACATCTTCCTAGTAGTGCAAATCTCTTTTCTGGCTTGTTGTGGGCAAGGATTTGCACCAGTGTCCTGTTTGTCTTTTCAGTGCACTGAGACTACTGGGAGGATGGGGAATCTCTTATGAATCTCCTAGTTGTGTTGTCTACATTTGTCTCTTAGGTATTAACCGTCACTTATTATACACGTTGCTGATTTGGAAACAGTTCCTAATCCAAATTTCTATTAATACATGTTTATAACATAAAGGAAAGCAACAGGAGAGACTGAAGGACTTAGCACCAATACACTCTAATGTGATGGTAAGGACACCTTCCAGAAAAAAGATGGGTTCATCACCTTAGCAAGAAGTGAGAATTGTAGCCTGCCTTGCGCATTCAGAGCTACTATTTGAGCTACTGGATTTTTAATGAGTTAGCAGTGATACATATTTTAGCAATTCTGCTTGTTTCCATGTATGACGATTTCTGGGTACACGTCATTTCAGCCTGATCTAAAGTTACATTTTGAGAGAGAAAGGGGAGAGAGTATTAGGAACAAAACCAAAGATAAAAATCTATATCTGGGCTTTTTTTGTGGATACTCGAGTAGAACAAGGCAAGGTTTGTGGAAATAAAAATCAATTAAAGAATTAAAAATATAAACTAGTGTTTGGGGGGCATTATTTATTTTTGTTCTTTTGTTTGGGGGTTTAAGTTGTTTAATATTAAATTTAATATTTTTAAATATTTTTAATAGTTTTGATACCAGTGGATTCTGGCAAATGCATGACATCTGAAGCTTGGATAATGGAGAAACCAAAGATTAATCTCAGCATTTGTGCAAGACTTCTGTCTTCAGTGAACTTTTGTCATCTTAACATACAAGCAAAGCGTTTCAGATTTACTTGTGGTGCATTCTACTGATTGAGTGCGATGAACCAGCCCATCTTATGTTTTGATAGGTAGCTGTCATGCCTCTGCTTGGTACTTTAACACTGATTCTGAATTCCTTTCTGCACAAGGAGATTCTTGCCTAAGGGAAACAGGTACTAGAAAACCAAGAGGCAAAGAATACAGAAAGAACCAATTTTCTCATTTTTTCTATAATGTTCTTTACTTTCAATCTGAAGCCTTTTTCTTGACTCAAATTATTTTCCCCTCTCCTGCTTCCTTCCAGAATTTAAAGGATTAGAGATAGGTAGAACTCAAGAAGATAAGGTATCCAGCAAATTGAGGTATCTGCTTTGATTTCCAGATATGCTGAGCAGTTCCCAGTGGCAAAGGATCCTGTATAAAACCTAAGGAGGAACATACCCTGGCGTATGATCATCTAAAGCATTTAGGTGTCCCCACTAATTGTAGAAACTCCCATTCATACTTTGATTTGTAGACCTTTTTCTCTCCTTTCCACTGCAGAAATATCTTACCAGGATTTAATTCTGGTCATGTTCATGGAAAGGAAACCTCTGTCAGTTTTTCTCAGTTAGGGATCCATGGCCTGCATCTCCTCCTGCTTTTTCCTGCTCTGTCTCTCTGGTCTCTTCCCTCATTTCCCATATTTAATGTTATTTTTGTCTAGTGCACTTGGTTTCCTAATAAAATTAGGCAGATCTAATCCTTGTGTCATAATTTCTGAGTAGTAACTTGTGAAGCTCTAATCAATTTCAGCTACACTTGACAGTGAGGCAGAAGTCTCAAAGATAATCAAGTTTCTGCAGTCTTCTGTTAAGGCAGCAGTTAGGGGAATGAGACCCAAATGAGCACTTAATTGATTTGTTGGACCTTACCTTTCATCTTCTTCAGCTGTGCAAGCATCACTATGGAGAGCTCTTCTGCTGATATAGTGTGAGACATGAACATCAGTTTTAATGGCCTGTATCATAGAATCATAGAATGGTTTGAGTTGGAAGGGCCCTTTAAAGGTCATCCAGCCCAACCCCCTGCAATGGGCAGGGACATCTTCAACTAGATCAGGTTGCTCAGAGCCCCATCCAGTCTGGGCTTGAATGTCTCCAGGAATGGAGCATCTACCACCTCTCTGGGCAACCTGTGCCACTCTTTCACCATCCTCATTGTAAAAAATTTCTTCCTCATGTCTAGCCTGAATCTCCCCTCTTTTAGTTTAAAACAATTACCCCTTGCCCTGTTGTAACAGGCCCTGCTAAGAAGTTTGTCCCCATATTTCTTACAAGTACCTTTTAAGTACTAGAAGGCCATAATAAGGTCTCCCCAGAGCCTTCTCCAGGCTGAACAACCGCAACTCTCTCAGCCTTTCCTCATAGGAGAAGTGTTCTATCCCTCTGATCATTTTTGTGGCACTTGCACTTGGCCTTGCTCATCTTCATTAGGTTCACATGGCCCCAAGTCTTGAGCCTGTGCAGATGTCGTGGTTTAGCCCCAGCTGGCTAAGTACCATGTGGCCACTTGCTCATTCTTCCCCTCCCTCCACCTGGTGGGATGGGGAGAAGAATTGGGAAAAAAACCCTAAAACTTGTGGGTTGGGATAAAAATAGTTTAACTGAACAGCAAAGGGAAGAGATAAACAACAACAATACTAATAATAAAAGAATATACAAAGTGAGGGATGCACAATGCAATGCTCACCATGTGGAAAAATCTATGCTCAGCCTACACCCAAGCAGTGATTCCCTCCCCTAGCCAGCTCCCCAGTTACATACTGAGCATGACATCACATGGTATGGAATATCCCTTTTCCATAGTTTGGGTGAGCTGTCCTGGCTGTGGCCCTCCCAGCTTCCTGTGAAAATTAACTCTATCCCAGCCGAACCCAGGACATTATCCCATTATCCACCCATTATTCTATACTATCTACATCATATCCAGATCCTACATTTTCCAACTGATCACCACTTTTTCTGTCATGTGTATATATACATATATATGTACACACAGAGAAATAATTCCCTTAGTCTATGGCTTACGGATAGGAATCAGGGAGTCTTGATTGGTGTGGTATTGCCACTGATGCACCATCGTGGTAGTAATTGGCACATGCTGTTGTTTGACCCTCAGCAGCCCCACAAGAGAAGGGTCTTCTGAGAGACTGGGCAAGGCAGACAGCTGTTTAATGTCCTCTGTCTCCAAGACTTCTATACCAAAAGCTCACCAGTACCCTTTGGGGTCCTTGTCTGTCCAAGCGATGCATGTGGCTTCTGGGACAGTCACAATGAGGTGCTTTTGCCAGTCTTCCCAGTCAGACTCACTTCAGTTTCCAGTACAGTTATTAGCCGTTGGGATCTCCCTGCCACTCCATAAATACAGATGGGTTCTGTCCCATTATAGCTTGATGGCATTAAGGTGCACTGTGCACCAGTGTCCGCTAGAGCCTTGTGGGTTTGATGTGCTAGGCCATCAAATCCACAGACTCCAATAAACCCCATTGTCCCTTTCTTCCAGCTGGCTGGTGGCAGGACCCCTCTAGTCCTGGTCATAGGATGCATTGCTTGCTTCTTGTAATAGTGAATCTGAAGTCCCTTCAAGGTGATTAGAGGTAAAATCAGCCCTTTTACTCTGTCTGGGGAACTGGCTGCTGGAACCTGGAGTGGTATTTTTCCTAGAGGAATCCTCTTTTGTGATTGTTTTTCCTTGCAACTCATGTACTCTCGCTTCAAGGCTCTAGGCAGATTTTCCATCCCACTTCCTCATGTCCTTTCTGTGGTCATGCAGGTAAAAACACAGGGTGCCTTATTGTGTGTACCCTCTGTATCTTCTCTCTTGAGCCAAGGAATGCTTACTTCTAATACCTGAGATGCTGACCCATAGAGGTGGGGAGTAGAACTTACCCTCAAATTGCTAGAACTCTCATGTCTGGCATTTTTCCACAGCTGAGATGAAGGTCCATGGGGAGGAAGAGAGACTTCCTTCATATTGCTGGAGTTGGCCGGCCCAGTTATCCACCATTTGTCCCTCACTTTCTTTCCAGGACATTACTACCAATTAGTTTGCATATGATGGTGGGGCACTCTGTGGAAACTTCCGTCACATGGCTTGTGTGCACTGGACTTTATTATTCAGGTCATTATGAATCATCTCCAGCATGGCTAATTCCCTCAAATACTGGATACCTCTCTCCATGGTGGTCTACTTGCCTGGGTGACATGTACCATCTTCCTTGAAGGGATACCTTTCTTTCACACCTGACAGAAGTCACCTCCAGAGGCTGAGGGCTTGTGTCTTTCTTCCAGAGTCGCCTTGTCAATGCCTGCTGCCCTAGACAGGGATCCCAGCTGCTTGGCTTCTCTACCATCTAATTCCAAGCTACTGGCCCCATTATCCCAGCATTGGAGCAGCCAGGCAACAACTTGCTCGCCTGCATGGCATCTGAAATTTTTTCACATATCTCGCAACTCACTCAGGGGTAGGGACCAGGTGATTATCTCTGGTTCTGCCTCTTCCTCCTGTTCTTGTGACGACCCCGGTTCATCTTAATCTCTCACTAAGTGAGAGTGAGTGATTTTTTTTAATGTATTTCTTCTGTATAGGGGGGACTGATACTGGCACAGGTTGGTTCTCTAGTTCAGCTGCAGTATCTGTCGCCTGGATGTGAGTAGCTACAATGCTTGTCACTGGCGCCGGAGTTTAGACGAGGGTGGGGGTCACCACAGTGCCTTTCTGTCTGTTGTCCCTCTTTTCCCTCTGAGGGTGCTGCATAATATCATGCAGTGTTTTGTATTACAGTAACTGGTGGCACACCTTTACATACCTACCTTACTGATTCCATTCTTGTAGACATTTCAGTGCAGTAAGCTCTCAAGAGGTGCACTGGTTGTCTCCAAAACAGCCCAGTGAAAACTACGGCAATTGCTAAAACAGAAGAGCTTAAAAAACATGCCCCATTTCTTGGGGTTTTATAAGTTGTTTTTGTTCTCTTCATTGGTTTTGTTCTCCTGTGTGCTGTGCTGCATGCTTCTCTGCTATTTAGCCCTTTCATGCTTCTTATTCCAGTGTGCATGATTTCCTGATTCATCAAATACCCTCTTTCACTGTCCTCATTATCCAAATATATAGATATTACAGGTGCACACTGCCTGTCTTACCTATTGCCTGTGATGATTCCTTTTGCCGTTTTGCTGGAGACAGTGCAGTGAGTACTAGTTTTGTCTCCTTCAAGAATAGTGGCTCATAGTAATAGGAGTGTTGGCTCAGGACATTTCTTAGCACCTAGACTGGACAGCTGACTGTCAGTGTTGGGGAGGTGTGATGAGGAGCCACACAGCAACTTCTTTGGGACACACCATTACGAATCACTGATGTTCCCTGTCCTTGATACCTCTGAACAGTCGTTAAGGCTGTGATGTGGAGCCCATGTGTGGCACTCAATGCTGAGTCGCCTGCCGCAGCAGAAGCTGCAGAAAGTGAAACTAGTTTTCAGCTAGACAAGGAAAATGCTTACAAGCACAGTGACCAAAAGATCGTAAAAAGGCAAGGAATTACTGTTTTTCATTTTCATATTTTAAGCAGCATGTGTTCTTATTTTTTCCATTAGCATATGTATATTAAAAATAGCTATATATAGAAAATACTATGTAATGCATAGGTACTACATATATACATATGTATATATCTATCTAAATTGCTAATTTTGACCTGAGATCTCCCCTGATATATTTTGAGGCGATGGATAAGATAGACTGCGTATTCAAGTAAGTTTCTTTTGAGTTTCTCCCCTCCCCCCGCTTTTTGCGGAGTTACTCCTATTGCCTCTTTACACGTGGAGCTGAGATCTGCTGAGCAGTCAACCAAATCACGTAGAAGTGCAGCCGACGGCAGCGCAAATACCACGTTCCCGACGACTGGGTCTGCGTTCGCAACCCCGCTTCTGCTCCGTGGGCGGCGACACCCCGCTCGCCGCCGAGGCGCAGCGAGTGCGCGGCCGCCGCTGTCACAGGAGGCCGGGCCGGGGCCGGGGCGCCGCTTCGCCCCTCCGCCCCTTGCCTGTGGCAGCTTCTGGAGGTTTCTCTGTGTTCTCGGGTGGGTCGGTGAGGCGAAGGCGCCCCGTTTCCCGCCGGCTGGGACTGAGGAGCCCGCGTTTTGTCGCCCCCCCAGGCTCCTGACGGTGTGGGACGTACCGCGGAAAGGCTGAGGGCGGCGGCGCCGGCGGGCCCGAGGCGGCCCGGGCGGGCGGAGGCGTGCCGAGGCGTGCCCGGCGCTAGGACCCAGGAGGACGCGAGGCGGCTCTTCGGGCCAGATTACGAATTCGCCGTGACTCAGTCTGCTCGGCGCGGAGCGTAGCGGGCGGCGCCGGGAGCAGGTCGGTGTCGTTCGTTTGTCCGTTCGGTGTGGCGGGGCTGGGCGGTCGGTGGGGTGCGCGCCGCGGGGGCCAGAGCCAGAGTGGGCCGGGCGCCGCGATGCCCCCTCCCCCCGGCCTTCCTTCCTTTCCGCCCTCCCCCGGCCTGGGCCCTGCCGCGCAGCTCACCGCGGCCGCCTCTTGTGTTTTCCAGCGAGCCAAGATGGAGTATGAGTGGAAGCCCGACGAGCAGGGGCTCCAGCAGATCCTGCAGCTGCTCAAGGAGTCGCAGTCCCCGGACACGACCACGCAGAGAGCCGTTCAACAAGTATCCTTAGCCGAGGCCTGCACCGCGCGGGCGGGCCGGGCGGGCGCTGGGGAGGCCGGGGGCGGCGGGCGGGGGCAGCGCGGCCTGCGCGGCAGCAGCGGCCAGGCCTGCCCGCGGAGCCGCTACCGCGCGGTGGGCCGAGCCTCCGCCGGAGCGGGCGGCCGTGGCGCGGCGTTTGAACCGCCGAGGCGGCCTGAGGGCCGCGGGGCCGCCTTCCCCCGGCGGGGGCCCGGGCACCTGTTGCGAGCCCCGAGCCAAGGGCCTGGTTTGGTTCTGGTTTTCTTTTGTTGTTTTTTTTTTTCTTTTTAAAGCCCAGTCTCTGGCGCGGCTCCGCCGGTATCTACCGCTTTCCCGGGTTCCCCCAAGCTGGGCCGCCGCCAGCCCCCAGTGGCGGCGGGGCTGGATCGCGGCCCTCGCCCCGGCGGATTGCGCCGAGGGGCTGGGGGTGTCGCCCGGGCCGCCGGGCTGAGCGGGCGGCGCGGCGCGGGGTACGCGTCGCCCCTGCGGCAAAGTGCGGGCCTCCCGAGGTAATCCGGCGGTGGGATTCGAGGCCAAAGCCGTAGCCGGTGGGGGGAGTGCTCCTGGCAGAGCCGCTGCCTGCACGCCCTCGTTGGCCTGCTGGCTCAGATACTGCGCATCTTGCTGCGTTGTGGGGATGTTTCTGCTTGCTTAGAAGCCTGAGCATTAAGCACTCCTCGTTAATATTCACGGGAAGGGGGAAATCTACTGTTTGTGGCCTCTTGTGCTGCTTTGCAGTGTATTTGGTATTAGTGTTTTGGATTTGGGGTTTGTTTTTTTTTTTTTGCTCCCCTAAGTCTGTCTTGATTATAGAAGTGATGAAATAGCAACGTTTTAAGAAGCAGAGATCGAGAGAGTAAAATTTTAAATTAAGACTAATAGAAGCATAGGTCTCGAGAAATAAAGCCTTCATCTTCTGTCTTCTGCTCCTTGAGCTAACCATAGTGCTTTAAAATATCTAGAAGTCCTGAAATTCTACAAAGGATTTAAGCTTATCATCTTGATCCATTTTTATTTAAGGCATTTGCTTGAAGGTCTTCACAGTAAGCAACAGAATTTATTTCAGTAGGTAAGAACATTGTGTGTTTGTGTTACTTATGTTATTTTAAGAGTTTAGCTTAAAGCCAAATTTGCTCCACTCCTAGGCTTTTGTAACAGATGCAGTCAAGCTTAGGAAGGCTTTTGCTCTTATCTGAAAGGTGGAGGTAGTTTTCGTCTCAATCATTTTCTTCTTGCAGCTATGTTTCAGTTTTTTAAGATGCTGTGTCTTCCTCTGAAAAATCCTAAACACAAGTGCCTTAAGTAAAGTGTTCTGATAATGTCCCAAACTTAAAGTGGTGCTTTTTAAAAGACAAAAATGTTTATAGCAACTTTGCGAAGATGAGTAGAAACTGACTGAAGGAAAGTGCTGTTAACTGGCGTTTGAAGTTCATCTTAAATGGTAGTGGTAACTCCCTGGTGTGCTGAAAAACCTGGGCTTTCAAGAAGGCCTCGATATTTTGGCCTGTAAAGGTTAGAGAAATGGCACATTTTTACCATTGTATTTTACATCAGTTGGGGAAAACTGTAATAGATTGAGCTTGACAGGCCATGTCCTGGGACTTAAATATATGTATATATATGTTTAGAGATATGTCCTTTGAGACTGTTTCCACAAAAAAATTGCAATGGCTGTTCTATTGTAGAATGCTACTTAGTAGCACCTCCAAGCAGGGTGGTGATTAATGGTTGCAGACTTTAAGTACTCTTAGTCTATAACTTTTTAGAAGATGTCACTGTGTTGAGTTTGTCGTGCTCTTTGTTTCCAACACTGTTTTGGCACATTTGTGTGCTTAGGAGTCAAATGTAACGAACTGGGGACTACAGGTTAGCCAAACCCCTTTGTTAACAAAGCTATGAATTGGTAAGGCTTCAGATATTTTTCAGATGAAGATATTAGATATTTCTTGGACTAAAACAGAAGAAAATAAAGTGGATGAAGATGTCATATAGAAAATATGCCTACAAGCTATTATTTGATTCCTAGACCCATTAAGTGTTTTCTCATTAAGTTCTCTTAAGCTCACTTCTGCTGCTGCTTCCTGTATGATCCATTGTAATTCACAGTTGTTAGTAATGTTCAACTGTTTTCGTGATTATGCTTCTGAAGCTTGGAGAAGAAGAAAAAAAATTTGAAACGTGTTGCCCTACTTCTTGGATGTTCCTGAAAGAACTCTTTGGCTTGGCGCCTTTGACAGCAATCTTTTGATGTGTGGTTTTTCATTTTGAGAGGCCATGTAGAGTGTTCTGTAGTATTTTCACTTGCCTTGACCATTCTCCTGTTTACATTTCATCTCCTCTGTTTCACAGCAAAGGACTGTGTAGCTGTGATGGGAGGGCATGCTTCTCTAACAAAGTTACTACTTGATGCAAACAGTCTAAGTAGCTAAAACTTAAGTTGCTTGAGTTTGTGATTGAGACACTGGTTGTTGGTCATTGGAAGGAAATTGATCTTTTGGAACTGGAAGTGATTTACTGGGCCGTACAGTCCTAACGTGTATTTGGCTAAGGTTTAGCTACTCTGAATGTTTAGAGATTTAACTAAACAGCAAGTAAAGTAAATGCTTACAGAGCAAGTAATCTTCTAAAAGTCATTTTCTGTTAAGTGTCTTGATTGTTTGCCATACTGATATCTAGTAAGTTCAGTAACTCAGAGGTGACGCTGCATTGACCTAAAATATTGTTTAGCAAAATACCTATCACTACCAGGGTGTGAGGACAGGATAAAAGGAAAATGCCAGATCACAGCTCTAGCCAAGCAGTGGCAGAATACAGGGAAATTTGAGGCAAAAGTACTGACAAGTTTGGGGAAAAACAACGACATGCCTTCACAGCTGTTCAGAAATATAACCATTCTTCCTGCAGTTAATGAGCCTTTCGTTGTGTGGTTTTGTTTTATGAGACCATGGATAAGCATGCACTTCTTGGTATAACTATCTGTGCATTTACAATTAAGCAGATTCTTATTGCTGAAAGCTGAGGCTGTAGCTAGTTAGCATCATAAAGAAGTGTATGTCCAATATTAAAATGAGTAGGTTGCCAAAATCGTAATGGCGGTTGTATTTTAATGCTGAAATGCTTTTATTCATTGTGGAGGGGAAAAAAAGATGTGTTATGGGATTGTGTCTTGGTGGATTCCATAGGTTTGTTAAGGTTTTAAGAGTAAATATTGAAATCCAAAACTGACAGAGGAAGTTGGGGGGTTTTTGTGTGTGGTACTTTTTTTTTTTTAGTGTCTTTACAGATATTTTTAAGGATATGTTAATTTCTACATCTCTCCCTGGATTTTTTTTTTCCAGATTTCACCATAACTAAAAGCTGTTGCTTTGTAAGAAAGTCATAGAAGCTTTTTTTAGATTGTTCATTCTCTGTATATTGTGAGCTTATAGTCACAGCTGGTTGAAGTGATGTAGCAGTACATAACTCATTTAATCTTTGTATCCAAGAAGCTGTAAATGCTGTGTGCGAAGATTCAACTTTCCTTAACAGTTTCTCTCTTCAGAAACTAGAACAACTCAATCAGTATCCAGATTTCAACAACTACCTGATTTTTGTTCTTACAAAGTTGAAGTCTGAAGGTAAGTTCTTGAGGTGCCGGCCGTTTTATTCTACCTTTTTTTTTTCTTTTTAAAAAAACTTATTTTATTTAGCTTGAAAGAAGTAAGAAACTGATGCCTGTGGTCAGTTTGCTGGTTGTTTGCACTCCATACTCATGTAAACTCACCCTGTCAGTAGTCTTCTTGGGAAAAAAAAATTGATAACTTAGTGGTGCTTATAGTTTCAGCCTTGGAATACATTCCATTCTGTATGTCCTATGAAATCTTGCCCTAAATGTTGGACCGTCATGTTTCTATCAGACTGCCATGAGATTGTGGAATAATCATGAGTATACACCTTATTAAATATGCTGCTAAATTCAGTTACGATAACGATCTCCCTAGTAATGAGACTGTTAAATATCTTGAAGATACTAGAGTTGTCCAAAGGTGAGGTCTGTCAACTTGCATTCTGAAGTTTTAATTCTAGTAAAATGCAGTTAGAAAACAACTGGCTACTTACAGTTGTCTTAATCTTTTAGACATTCGTCCATATGGCATACTGTGTAGCCTCTACCAGTTGGTAAATTCAGAAAGTTCTTTAGTAATCATCAGAGTGTGTGAAAGATGGTCTTTGCTGTGTACTACAGCTACCGATTTGTGAGGTCTTTGACAGTGAAATAAATTTGTTTCAATTTGTTTTGGCAGATATGGGTTCTTTACATTTGTTTGTATTTGATGTGTTATGATTGGACTCGATGATCCCAAGGGTCTCTTCCAACCGAAATGATTCTATGATTGCTTGGGTTGTTTTCTGTTGTGTTTTTTTGTTTTTGTTTGTTAGTTTTTCTTGGTGACCTGCTACCAGTGCTTTTTCTGCCTTCTAGTGTTTCACCTCTGGGTTTCTGGTTATGCTTGCTTTTTTCACTTTGAATTAGATTTTAGTTGCATGTGGTCTTGTAGTGTTCAAAGAATCAGCAAGAATGTTTATCTTAAGTTTTAACTAGTGTTTAAGTTGTATTGTCAGCTTACTTCAGAAGGAAGGAAACAGAGAGGAGGAAGAAAGTATGTTTTGGTATTCAAAGGCTAGCGTACATCCCAGTGTTTTTGTGTGTTCTATGTAGGAAGCCTCCTGATAATTTGTAAAGCCTTTGGAGAGTATCTCAAGCTTGAAAGAGAGAGCTTTCAAGACCTGAATGAGCCAGGATATTGCATTCCTGAGCAAGGTGCCAATGTAGATACACCATGTGCTTTATACTATTAGCAGAAAAATAAAAAACACAGAGAGTCCAATAGTAGGAGAAGGTTGTCCCACTACTTTTATTTTTTCTTTTTTTCTTCTTCGCCTCCACCCCTGCCCCCAAGTATGTTTTCTAACCCTACCTTACTTGCTAGTTTCCCCTTCTTTGTTCTGTTCACCACTTAAGGTTCTAGATACTGGTACGTGTTTAGCAATGTGTCATAATTTCTCTTCCCAACAGATCCTCTTAGATTATCTAGTAGCTGTCTTTTACTCTTTTGAATGTTTACACACATCAATCCATTCAGAATAGGATGAAGAGTAGGAGATGCTAACTGTTGCGAAATTATTGTATAAAGCTGTTTTATCTGAGGAAAAAAAAAATAGAATCTTTGGGTTGAGGGGGCAAGCAAATTGGGGAGAAGTAGCAAGTAAACTTCTAAGAGGTGTTGCACTGATACCTTTCACAGATACATCATGTCTTTTGTGAGACAGCTGAGAAACAGCGGTTCCTCCAGAAATGCTCTTGTCCTGCATCAGTGATATTTTCAGAGTCATAGTGTTTTATCCAAAGCAACTACTTTTTAACTTCATATTTCTAGTTCAGGAAACTTGCAGAGTGTTGAAGGTGCCATAACTGAGTCTGATGTTGGTGCTTTTCATAGTATTCGCCAAGTTCTAAATATTTTACCTTGCTAATGAGGGACAACGGAAGGCAGTTGCTTGGATTTGCTTTGAATCCAACCGACAGCCCTCCATCATCCCACATTGGTCCTGCCCAAACAAGGCAAAGAGACCGTTAGAACTGCTGTTCCATAGCTGCGATACTGTTCTGTCCTCTTTTGGACCAGTAGTTGAAAATGTGATGGACTCATCAGGCAGATAATTGTCTTCAGTACAACTGGGAAAGAATTCTTTCCCCTCCTGAAGAGGATTCTGTTGGCAGTTTGTCCTGCAGGCTTGCCAGGTTTGCTGGCTAGGGGAAAAAAATAGTGTGCTTTATACCACAGACAAAAGCATAGATATTCATACTTCTCTAAGTTCACACTTCTGTTATGGCCGTATGGTCCCAGTGGAAGGAACCATGAAAGTAAGCTTCTAAGGTCACTGACAGCTTATTCAATAGAAGTTAACATGTTTGATGGTGCATGAGAAAAAGAGCTTGGTTTGGTAGCAGGTGGGACTAACCTTTGATTCTGTTTTTGCCTCTGTTGAAACCACTGCTAAGAAAACTGTGCCTAACAATACATTTAGGTGACAACTCTTCAGTGTGGGAATTCTGTAATGGTTGATTTAAATGCTTGTTAAATATCGTTATTTCACTGCAGTGGACATTGTACCAAATTGTCTTTGGCCTGAGTCTTATGCCTCTGCAGGCAAATAATTTTGCAAGCAAACTGGCTGTTTCACTGAGGCCTGCTGCTTCTGTGTCTGAATACTTGTGACTTGCTAGTTTTAGGTCTATTGTGGAACTCCTGCACACATGAGATGGTTTTCTTGTTTTTGTTTTTAAATTCTGTGAGCCTTGTTAAGCTGTCAAAGTTTCTTAAGCTTGGGTGTTCCTGGAAACAGGTGTTGCTCTGCTGCCATTTCTTCAGTGAAAATACATGGCCTGGCTTGCAGCTATGGCACATGCATACTCTAGATATAAGCACTTCCTTTCTTTTTTTTTCTTTTAACTAGTGTGCATTTCTAGAAATAGTGTTGTGAATCTAGATTAACCCCAGTGTTACCAATGTCACGGAATATAAAAATGTCAAGGAAGCAGCGTTCAGTCCTGGAAATCAGACAGTAAGCAAGCTGATGGAATAAAATATGATCCCAAGTCATTAAAGATTGAGATATGGGTCTCTAGAATGTATTTACCAAAAGGCATGGTGTTCAGAGATCTTCCTGAGTTGAGTGAGATGGAGTCCAGATTAACTGAAAAATATCTGAATGAAAGAAGCTTGCTGTTACTAATTTATCTGTTGATGACAATATTACTCAGATGATCTGTTAGTATAGGTGTTCCTTCTTCGTTTGGCAGGTATAAAACCTGGCAAATAATGTAGTGACACTGCTCTGCCATGGTGTTGGTTTTGTTGTTTGTTGTGGGTGGTGGTTGGTGGTGGGTGGTTGCTGTTGTTGTTTGTGGTTTTGGCTGTGTGAGGGGTCCCTTGAGCTGTCTTGCCAAGGTAGTTAAGGTACATTGAGGCAGTTGTCCAAAGCATGAGGCAGGTCAGAGGAAGGATATCTAGGTGTCATAATACAGACAATTCATACCTTAAGTGGAAATTCTGAGTTTGTTTTAGACCTTGTTGACCATAACGACTAAATTCCTAAAGTTGTCTGTGTCAAAGCCTTGCTTTGTTTTACTTTCTGTAAATGAATATTTATAAGGTCCCTTTTTTTCTTCCCATCTGAAGCAGACTGACAAAAATAGCATCCTTCTTAATGCATCTGTTTTATCCTTTTGTAGGACAACTTTGTGAATTCACTGATGGTTTTTTATGATTTTTGACCTGGAATTACACCATGCTTTATCTCACACAGCAACCTGAACCTTGTGAATGAGAGTTGGATCTGCCTAGCACCAAATAATCAATAGATTATGGCTATTGTCATTCACCAAGAATACTCTCTAGTCTTCATGAATTTCACTTGGTCGGTTAGGGAGCATTGGGTGTGATGACTCTGTCATAATCCTGCCACAATATTTTGTTATATTGGAATACTATGACATGACATGGCCTACTTGTATCTCAAAGACTACTGTGTTGCCTTCTGGTAACATTTCTCTGTTCCACTCTAGCTACATTGGGACTTCGTAATCTCTACAGACTATTCCTACTATGTTTCTGCATGTATCCCTTCTTTGACTGTGATCAAAGAAACTCTCTTTATCTGGGGTCAGAACTGATGCGGCATTCTACTTGGCCTGGTAGGGCATTCGTGTTGGTGGATGTTTTATATGAAAATTGCAAGAACAGAAGTGATGTCAAAGTTTACCACTTCATAGGTAAGATTTGACATACGTACTGCCTCTACATGGTGAAAAAAGAATGGAACTACAGATACGATATTCTGGTTAAAATTCAAGCAGTCCATCCTTTATTCCCGAACCATACATGTCCTTTCTCAGATCTGCCTTTTATCCGTCTTAGAAAAGGCACGGAGGACATGGTTATTTTGTGCACAGTTTCTTTGAAGCCTTGCATTTGACTCCCTCTCCCCTGTCCACTGGGCTCTTGGCAGGACCTAGGCTAATGGGAAAATATTAAGATGAATGCCTGACGGTCATGATATCTTTCTACTGGTCCGTATAGCCATAGTTATCTATCCTGTTGCAGCTATACAAAGCCTTTGTGATTCTGATCTTGGATTGTGTTTTAGTGACTGACTCTTCACCACATCCTAATGTGGAAACTCTAGTCTTCAGTCTCAACCGAGTAGTATCTCAGTGGGCCGATCATGGCATGGTGTAAGACTCTTGCAGTCAAGGATCAGAATCCTTGAGGTGAACTTTTAGTCAGAAGGTGAATGAGCTGTGATTGAGTACACTACTATTGCCTTTATCATAGGCTTTAAGGATGGTCTTCTAAGGTTATTTCTAAAATGCTTTGGACTTTATAAACTGGTGATAGATAAAGCAGTGTCTCTGCAACTCTTGATCTCATTCATGTGATGACTTAGCCATTCCAAGTACCTTAATTTGACATGGAACATTACCATGGAGGAAGGTCCTGTCCCCATTCTCCCTCTCCCCCAAGTTTTTGTTTCAATAGAAGTCTGCACAGATGGCAATTTATTTTCTGGTAATCATGACATTAATAATTCATCTAGCCCTGCAAGCATAATTTGAAATGGCTTTTTATAAACTATGACTGGGATCAAAAGTGGTCTTGTGGGTTTGATATGAATGTCTTCTGATGAATGTTGGAATTTAAACTTTATCTGGACAGCAGTTTTCATGAGTCCATTCCCTTATGAACTTTCTTGGCATGTTGGTGGTGAAAGATGTTTGAAGCTGAGCAAAAAAAAAGAAAGACCGTTCTGTGACATCAGGTGCTAATTCACCAGCTACTAGTTTCAGGAAGGTATCTTTTGAGCAGGATTAATCCAGGAAAGTGGTTCAGCAGATATAACAGTTTAATTAAAACAAATGCCTCTTTACCACCACCCCCATCTCCACCTCTCCCAAATACCATCATCCCGCATGATGTCATTATAAACAGACTAAAATAACTGCCCAGAAGTGAATCTGATTGCATTACAATTTGGAAGTCAGGTCAGATTAATGTACCCTTGCAGTTTAAAATGCTGCATAACATATGTAGTGTCCTACTTTAACAACAGCAAAACATTTTTTCTCTTAAGTTCGGATACATGAAGAATTACAAAAACAAATTAAGTCTGACTTTTAGTAATGAATGCATAAAGTAATTGAGGTGCATAAATATTTTAGGGGAAACCAAGTTATGAGATAATATATCATATGACTAAAAATTCTGTGTTTTTTCCCTGTATGTTGGCTAATTTTTTCCTTCCCATGCCTTTATAGGGATATTGTAGTGCAGATTTAAGGAAAAAGTTTCTCCTAAGTAGTTGTATGGCATACATACCACATGTGAGAATTGACTGTTTGTTTGTTTGTTTGTTTATTTACTGTCTTGAAAGAAACTTTGAAGTTATTCAGTGGGTGTGCACTCTGAGTGCTCTGCCCACAGGTGCAAGACAGCGAGGAAGGGGGGCAGGGATGGGGCAGAGCTTGACTGACATCCAGACTGATCAGTGAAAATACTCCATGCCATTACCGTCATGCTTCATAATTAATGAGAGTTGGCTTTTCTGGCTCGTGAGACCTGTTCCTGTTCTGCTCCATTTCAATTGACTTTAATTCAGGAGTTCCTTTAGTTTGGCCTTTTGCTCTTCTGCCATTTTTCAGAGGCCTCTGGGCCTTTCTGCCTTTTCCTCCTTTTTTTCTCTGGGATCAGCTGTTCAGGACCAGGTGCTGCTGCCTGAGACTGGCTGCTTAATGTGGATGAAGTTCATGAGGAGTTGCATCGAGTGTCTTCTATATTCTATTTTCATTTTATATATATTACTAGTAGTATATTAGTAGTTTGTTATTTTATTAAACTGTTTTTATCTCAGCCCAATGAGTTTCTCCCTTCCCTTTCATTTCTCCCTTATTGGGGGCGGGGCGGGGAGTGAGCAAGTAGTTATCATGGTTTTGATTGCTAGCCTCACAATAAATGACTTTTGGGGAGTAAGTTGGAGGTAATCAGGGAGTTACTTGAAGCCTTTCCTTAGTGCATCTTACGACCTGAATGTAGTCTGCTGCAAGGGGCGTTTCTTCGTATACTCTTAAGTCAGACTTTCCTACTCAGTGATGTTTGGTTGTTTCTCACGTCACGTCTAAGTGTACTTAAAATGCCAGTATCAAGCAGCCCTGTGTGCTGTTTTCCAACAGAAGGTGTTGCTGGTGTGATTTATAAAGGCACTTCTGTCCACTAAGCAGTACTTGATTCAGTGCAGTTCTGAGGTGCCTCTTACCTGAAAAAATGGCACCTCCTACTCATGAGGCTGTGTGCTGGTGTCTGATTTAGGCGCTCCTAGGAAGCAGCACCACCACCTCTTTCTACATTTTCAGACAGCAGACTCATGAGGCATTAGGATGATGTAACAGTTTCAGCGTGTTTGTTATCTTGCAGTCCTGGGGCAGGTGCAGTTGGTTAGCTGACCACTATCATGAAGCCAAATCTAACCATGTAATGGAATGCTCATTACTACTTCTCATATGCAAGTAAAAATGCCTTTCCTTTAATGCCCAAAGGGAGTGGAACCCCGAAAAAGAACAGAAATATTTTTCAATACCACAAAGAATATTATGCACAGCATTTTTGGTGAGCTCTAGCATTGAATATCTTTACTGAAAGTAATCTAAAGAGTCATATAAAAGCACATCTTGATCCTCCAGTCTGGTGCTAATATCAATAACTAACTAAACATTACTGCTGCTTTTGCAAAGCGTTTTAAACTCCTTTCTTCTATAGTGACACAAATCTCATGCTTCAGAACCACAAGAAGATTCTACCCAGCTGTACCTTCTGCTTTCAAAAGTTACTCAGGAGCAACAGTGCCGTGACAGAGTCATAAGTACCAATAATGACTTCTGTCTGTATTCAGCCCAGTATAGGAAGCTTATAACAGCTTAGCCCTGCAGCACTGGTCTGGGCAACACCATCCCTTCCTAGTGAGGTTGTCTGCTTTATCTGAGGTGGCACACACTGGCTTTTCAAGCAGGTACAGGTTCAACAGTACAAATTTTTGGTTTGGTATCTCCAAGGAAAAAGCATTGCCATGACTTCAACTGATGGATGTTCTTCTTTGAATCAGAAGATACACTACTGATCAGAGGTAATTCTGACTGGCAAGCTTTAAGTCTCAGGAGCTTTAAGCATTGTGAAATGTCAGGCACTAACAGTTTTTCCTTATTTTCCCCTTTCCCCAAAGAAAGGAGACTGATGAAGTTGTAGGTAGAAACTGAAAACTAAAGAAACTGAAGATGGATTTCAAATGACTTAGAAGAGGCAGAGCAGCATGGTCACGCATCAGAGCTTCTTAGATACAGTCTAGTTTTCACTGGTACTCTTAAGTAGCAGAAGGTCAGTCACTTTGTTCCTAGTAAGAACTCTTGTTTACCCAAACACTAGAAAAAAATTATCTAAAATAATAATAAAAGATGAAATTGTATAAAGACGTAAGTCCAAGGTCTCTATTTTATTATTGTAGCTAGATGTACAGCTGCTTAGGAAGAACACCTCTGCTAGTGCCAAAACTCTATTCTGCTATTCACCAGAGTGCAACCTAATATTGCTGTTGGAAAATCTGCTTATAGTCTCCAGAAAAGTCAGACAGAATGGAAAAAAAAAATAGGAAACACACCGACTATGGGCTTTGGAAATAAAAAATGGCAAGCTTTTGTCTTGAATTAATTGGGCATTATAGGGGAAGAAGCCTTACTGACAAGAAAGGGTATCGGTTAGAGAAACAGAGTAGTCTGGCTTTATGACGACACCTATATATGCATGCCACTGCGCAATTTTCTGTTAAGCTATACTTATAGGATATAGACAGAAGGAGAAGTAGTCAAAAATTCCAATGCACAGAACCCTTTATAACACCGGTGTTGGTGAGCGTCGTGTATTTTGTGCTTCCCAGTACTCACTTAGCAGTTTGAACAGTATTCTGAATTACTCAGTTTTATAGCACAGCCTCGGTTTACTCATCCAATTAATCCTTGTGTTCCAACAGCTATTCATATGACAGATTGTCACGTTTTAGTATATAACATTCTCCTTTCATATATTCAGAGTGACAAAACTTCTATTCATCTGACCAAGTCATTTCTTCAGATAGATTGATGACTCTTAGTCCTAAGTAATTTGCTGCCAAATGCTGTCTGAGCAACTTCCATTGGGAAGCTCGTCATTTCCTTTCCCTATACAGTTGCCTTAGTGCTAAGGTACTTGTTGTCCACCCCTTTCCTCAACATATAAACACCAAAGAGAGATGACATCACTTTTTAGGTGTTCTCAAACTGCAAGAATACCCTGCGTTTGTTACATCATTTGGGATCTTGTAGTGAATCCTACTCTCATCACACTGAATCTGCACTTCTTATTAAGGATTCTTCTACTCTTGGTAGAATTCCAGCACTGATTTAACTGCAGGATCAGGAGATGATACATAAAATGGGATTAGAGAGGAAAAGTGCTGAGACAGCCAGTTTGTGGGGTTATGATAAAGAAGCTGAAAATAAGACTGAAACCAGAGGGTTAGTTCTTTAAAGTTTTTGTGGTTTTGCAAGCTTGTAGAGATGTACAAATTCTGGCATTCTGATTGACCTGTGGTCATTATTGGTTAGAATGCAGAAACTTCTGTAACTAACCAACAACCTAATTGTTGGTCAGCAGTTCAACGCCCTTCTCATGTTGTCCACATCTCAGTTCTATTTACAAAACTGTATTCGAAAGCATAGCTGTTGCTGCTTATTATTCAATAAATATGCGACAGTCAGCATAAGTGGAACATTTCCTGCTTTGTGTTGGTGTCTTACAGAGGTTCCTAAGCTTAGGTAGTTGTGTCAAACTGTTTTCCATGACTCACATGAGTCAACTGAGCACTGCTTGGTTTCACACTAGCCACCACATTTCAAGGTCATTTGCATTTTACTTACACAGAATGATTTGAAACATTATCAGTTCTGCTTCTGACATGATAGTAAACGATACCAGTTGAAGCCAAAAATGTTACACTAAAGGTTACATAGAAGTCTAACATCCAAAAAACCCAGAATATTTTTCTGCTAGGAAGCTTACAATGGTATCTCTGTACTGCATTCTTGTACATTAGGGCAAAATAAATTATTCATATTCTGCTTTGTATATTATAATGCTCTAGCGGGATCCTTATTTATCCTTTATTTTTTTCGTCTTACCACTTTTAAGACAGCCAGTCTCATTAATGGATCAGAAATCTTCATGTGCAACAGTAACACTAGTCATCATTTTTATTACATTTTGTATTTGTAAATGTTAAGTCCATATCACTAATTAAAACATGAAGAAAGACAGCTTATTTCTGAAAAAAAAGGTTTACAGCTTTAAGACTAAAATCAACACTTTTTTTGCTTTAGAAAAAGTCTCACCCTAACACTTAAAGTTGCCAATATCACAAGAGCAATAGGGCAAAATATAGCCCTGCTCATAATCATTTTATTGCAGTCTGTGAATGGATAAGCACTACCCTTATCCCAGTTGCTCAGTTCCTCTAGCAATATAGGAAGCTATGTTCTAAGGAAGAGAGGATGAAAAGACCTGGTAACTAAAAACAAATGCTCACCTAGACTTACAGGTGAGCTACAAAAACCTTGTTGCTTTCACATATGCAACCTTTGTCATACAAACTTTCATTAGAGGAAATATGACTGTTCGAGGACACGCTCGAGTTCTTAAAAGCATTGTGGTAGCCCTAAAATAATTGATACCTGTGTAACGTGACTACATGTCCATTTGCTCTGTCTGTAAACCATTGCAATCTGGAACTAGTGTTAGTTTTGCAACAGAATTGAAAATTTACTGAGAACTAAATCATGATTATGTGATATGGTTTTAATGTAAGGTGAGGCGATGTGACAGGGGAATCTTCCACTGATGAACTGATTTGGCGGAAAAGATAACATCAAATGCCAGAGGTCTGTTTCACTTCCCTTCTTTTTCTTGTACTATATGTTCTTGTGAACTCTCTATACTTCCAGGTTGACTTGAGACAGAAGGAGGCAAGACTGTGGTCTTTTTTGATGGCTGAAGCATATGGCTGACAGAACTTCTCATGGAATCTATGAAGAGTAAAGAGTGTTTTACTCAGTGCTTAGGCCATCTGTCTGCAGCCTTGGTGTTACAGACAGAACTCCATCCAGACCATATGTTACTGTATTCTGACAGTGTAGCTGTTAAGTTCTTGAACACCCTGGATTCCATAAATATCCTTGTGTAGTCATATCAGATTTTTTTTTTTTTTGTCAAACTAAGATTTTGAGTGTGGTATGGTTGGTGTGGTGGTGGGCTTGAGGTTTTTGTTTGTTCTTGGGGTTTTTTTGTTTGTTTAGATGCCTGTCAGATTCTCTGCTGCTTCTCCAGCTCAAGTGGTTGGTGTTTAGCACTAAGTCCACCTTTGACTTTTGCTTGCCACCTCTCAGTATAGTGATAATTTGTTTTGCTTTTTGTTTTTCATCTTTCTTCTTTTTCTTGCTTCATGAATTCTTTTTCATTTGTCAGAGATGCGACTGTCACTGAGTCCTGTGGAATCTTTGTTGCGAGTCTGTGGCATAAACACCTATTCTGAAAAATAGTCTTTCTGTTATCTTGGCAAAGGGAATGTGTTAAAGATGTTTCATGCTGCTGCATACCATAGAATAGTTCATGAAGAAAAAAACTATGCTGAAGTTTCACCTTAATGTGGCCTTGATTTTTATCTAAATCAGCTGGCTAATCTGCCTATTTCTGACACAAGGAACTTAACAGCATCTGTATGCCTGCTTGGTTAAATTGAAGCTGTTGCTTTCTCCCTTTTGTAATTGCAGCTGGGCATTCAAAAGGACGGATGTTTTTCCTTAATGCACCGTTCAGTATTTTCATGCTGGAGTTTATTCTAATAGTGGCTAATGTACAGTACTCCAGTCAGGCTGGTTGGCACTCTGGCTTCCTTCACCCCAAGAAGATGCTACTGGCTGATACAGAATGAGTAACTATTGTATTCTGTGTCTAACTGGGACTGTGGCTGCAGACGGTGTGGCTTGCAAGGGCTCTAAATCATATGTAAATTAAAGGAAGACTCCTTTGGCTTCCTTCCTCACCAGGCATAAGTTTAAATCTTAATTTACGGAGGACGGGATTTCTTGAAGATGCGTGTACCTTATCAGTGGATTACAGATATGGAAAGCAATCAGAGTTTGACCCCTTCTGAAAAGTGCTATTTCTGTTCTAACTAGCACAGGTCATGATAGAAGGTGTCTTTAATGTCTGTCACTCAGACAACGTGGCTGTAGTGAGTCTTGGTGTTGTGGTGTAGCAGCTTAAGTTTGAAAATACTTCGTATTTGAAAGTTGTGTCTTATTTTGCTTATCCTTTTCTGTTGGAATGTTAATAGTTTTGGAGGCCTGTAATGGATCCATGTGTAAACTAATTCTTGGCACAAAGGAACTTTGAACATCCTTATTTCTTGCCCAAATCAGGGCTTCATGTAAAAAGATTCAAATGAGTGGCTAAAAAGCTAGTTAAAATTGGCTTCCTATGCTGATTAGGGTTGCTTTGCTGTAAGCTGTAAATTTAAATTCTTATGCTACAAACTAATCCTTTCTACGTAGAACATCCAGATCTCACTTTCAGCATGTTTCAGAAGTAATACCAAGTTACTCATGCCCTTGGTTGAAGAACCAGATATGAGTCTGCTCCAGTATAAAAGAAAAACCTAGGCTGTTCTTTTTCCATTCCTACTCTTGCCCCCGTAATTTAGAGACATTTTAAGGCAAAAAGATATCAGTGAAGAGAACTCAAACTGTTGCCCAAACTTAAATTCTTTCTCGGTTCAAGTCAATTCTGGTAGCTTTTTTCTTATGGTTCACACTATATAACACCTGTTAACATTTTTTTAAAGACTACTTTTGTTCTTCTCTAATTATTAATTTAATAGGTCAATTGAACAGCTGGTATTTGAATATAAATAATAAGGTAATACTGTATTCTGTAGAAAAATTGAATACTGTATTTCTGTGGGAATAGGGGGTGGAGGGTTTACTTACATAGTCCCTACATCATTTCTGTATCTTACCATGGTGAAAGCAGGTTTGTTATCAATTTCTTACAGTATCAGTGTTGGAGCAAGCCAGTCAGTATAATCAGAATATCTAAATGTCTTTGGATTTTCAGTTTCTTTCGTGAGTCTCCTATATCCTGTCAGTTCAGATCTATTCCTTGCCTATATCTCTATACAAAACTTTCTGTTAAAATGTAGAATTTGTAATACTGATATTCTAATTTTTAATAAATAGAAATAGTGAACTCTGAACCTTAAAAACTTTGCTATGTGAATTGACGGGTGTAGTTGGAAGGAGAGATAAGGAAACAAAGACAACTCTCTATAAGCTTTGCTCTTGTTGCATTGTTCTGGAAACCTGTTTTATTCCTGTGAGCTGATTAAACGTTGACTCTGTTTATTTTCTGTTGCAGATGAACCAACACGTTCATTGAGTGGTCTGATCTTGAAGAATAATGTAAAAGCACATTTTCACAACTTTCCCAATGGGGTAACTGACTTCATTAAAAGTGAATGTCTGAACAACATTGGCGATTCCTCCCCCTTAATTAGAGCTACTGTAGGTAAGTGTGCTCTTATTGCTGTCTTCTGCATACTGAAAATTTGTGTGAGAGGTGCACTGGTGATAGAAAGAGCTATTACACTCCCAAAACTGTTTGCTTCTGATAATTGTCACAGTTTCACCGTGGTTTGATGCCGATAGTTATCTTTAGTGTGAATATACAAAAGTCACACTTACTTTTGCTTCCTATTATCTTAGAACTGGTTTAGCAATTCCGTTCATATCTCTTGAAATGTAACTGAACTTAAGTTTATTTGAATCTGCGAAAATTGAGTTTGATGCAAATTTCTGTATCTCAAGACAGGAACCAGGTAAAGGTCTGACTTCAGAACTGTTTCGGTACTCTACCTGGATCAGTGAAAACACTTTTATTAGCCTGTTTTTTACACCACACCGCCCCCCGTATGCATACACATGCATATCCCTTCAGGGAGTCGTCATACCATGCATAACATTAACATAATGAGTTTCTGGTTTTAATTACCTTCTGTCAGAAAACAGTAGATGAAGTGTGGTGTACAGAACGTCACAGAACTGTAGAATCATAGAGTGGTTTGGTTTGGAAGGGACCTTAGGTATCATCTAGTTCCAGTGAGAAGTTTTTTGTTACATGGATTTCTGGTTTTATAGGTACTTTGGTTTAGTACACCTCTTCCACAAAATATGCGTATTTGCAGTATTTTTACTTATTTCTAGGTAAAGTTGTTTTTCTGTTTGTTCTTTGAGAACATGATTTCCTCCAATGACTACAACCATTGCAGTAATTTTCCTTGTCCACTCAGAAAACTAGAAAAAAGTAAAATAAATATGTATTTGAGTACAGTAGATAAAATGAGGGTGCATGTCAGTTCAGAAAGAAACTCAGCTTGTATCAGCTGACTCCTCTTAAAATAATCTACCAGTTACTGCTCCTTTGGAATGCTTTGCGTTTTCTATAGGTTTCTTTCTCCAGATATCTGGTTTAGGGACTATGGACTAGAGAAAAATGCAAATCTCATCTATTTCCTGCTGTCTTGTCACTTACGAAACTGCTTTGCTATGAGTTTTAATAAAGTCCCATTTTCTTAATGGCAGTAGAAACAACTCATTGAGTGGCAGGTACTTTTGTCATTTCAGGTTGTAGAAGGGTCAGACTTGGTTGTTCATAAGAGTTGTCAGCACAGTGCAGTGTAGCTGACCAAAGAAAATACTCCAGCTTGATTTGGATTGCTGTCTTAGGGTTGTTTGGTAGTGATGGTTTGTGGGGTGGCAGAGTTGTGTGTTTTCAAGCAGTATGAAATGTTTGTGGATTAGTAGCTCTTAATACTGCTCAGCTTTAAGTGATCCTTGCAAGGATTATTCAAGGCTGTGTGAACTCTGAAGACAGGTAGCAACTGAACTGTGTGCTTGTGTAAGAGTTGCTATTTAACACATGCTTTGCACCCTGCAGTGTAAAGTAACTGAATGTTGGATCCTTCTGGCCTTCTGTTTTAACAGTGTGGTTGGTCCAGTACACACTGGTCTCTTGATACTAGTTAGGTGTGTGTATATATTATTATCTACCTAGGCCGCCTTGTTAGCATTATGAGTTGGTACATGCTAGTTAGAGCTGCAGTTTGAGGTGTATATGGTTTTTTGCAGTTCAAGTGCTATCAATTTAATCAGCCAGTTGCAAATAAGGTCTCTGGAATTCTGAGAGGAAGATGAGCAAGTGCATCAAAATAGCATCAGAGAAGATTTAATGCAGCATTCACTCTCCTTTGGTCTCTAGTATCTAGTGCTAACCAGACAAAAACTTCTACCTTTTGGGCAAGATGGAGGCAAGCTGATTAATCCCATCCCCAGAAGTCGCCTCACTGAGGGGAATGAGCATGGCAATAGGGTCAGTTTTAGAACTGTGACTTGAAACCAAATGGTAACTACACATTGTATCCTTACTTACCTTTTCCCTATTTTAATCCCCAAATGAGTAACAATGTGGAACTTCTCTGTGCTGTGTAGTAAGGGTTTAAAAACCCTTGTGTGCTAGTGTTGAAATATGGATTCAAGTTCAAAAAAGATGGCTGCGTATGTTGAGGACCCACAAACGTACCAGGAAATAAGTGGCTCTATTTAGGAAGTGTCTGTAACTGTTCTTAAAACTTTCTGAGGATTTTAGTCTGCACAGGACCTTAGTGTAGCTCCTGCTTAAAAGCAAGCTGTGGAAATAGTTCGAGTGTTTAAGAATAGTGGAGAACTGGAGAGCTTCACTGCAGAAGGAAGGTGAAAGCTAGTGATTGTCCTGTGAGGGGGAATTTTGTTATTAAGTTCAACTTTTTAGAATTAAGGAGTTCAGAAATCAACTTGGAGCTACAGAGGCAAAACACCACCCCAAAACCCCAGCCTTCCCCTCGTCCTCTTATTGGCATCAAAGTACTGAAGCATAGCTGCTTTTTCTTTATGTTCATTTTTTTTTAAATTGTAGAATTAATGCTGTAAACTGGGGTTGCATGTAATTGAAACAGTGACATAAAAGATACTGGCATTATAATTACCCTTATGTTTTTAAAAATTTCTGACATCCCTCTGGAGTATGTTGTCTCATAGTTTACTGCTCGATTAGCCCAGCTGCTGTATTGGTTAGATTTCACATTTGTCAAGTGAAATGTCAACAGATTCTATAATACTGTTTTGAAGTTCATTACTAATTGAAGACGATCTTTATAAACACTTTCAGATTTCTAACCTTTGAGCTTAGTGTGTTGGTCAGAAGGAAGCACCTGTTTTAACTGTCAGTTCTAGCCCAAACCTGTAAAAAAGCTGCAAGCTACTAAATTGATTATTTCTTTACTTTGATTATTCTTCTGATGTCCACATTTCTGTGTCTGATGTGTTGCAGAGACAGCCACAAAAGGCTAATCTCTGGTGTCTTCTGTTTCTTGCTGGCCAAATAAAGCAGCAGGTGGATTGGAAAAAATTCATATTTGAAAGAATACGAAGTTCATTAGAAGCCCATGAAGATTGCTTTTAACATGAACATAAATGCGTAAAACTTAATTTTATGTGGATGTTTCCTCATGGTTCTTAAAACCCTTTGTAAAGCTTCAAATGGCATACCTCGTGCCCCTCTAAGTTCTTGACAGTCTGATATTATTCTCTTTTTTTTTTTTAATTCCCGCAAAGGGGCTCTTTGTCACTTCAAAAATGCTAGTACAGCATTGAATGGCATCTCTGCGGACCTGTACAAAAAGTTTATCATGACATAGGACATTCTGTGATTCTATGATTCTGAGTTGGAAGCGACCCACAAGGATCATCAAGTCCAACTCCTGCCCCTGCGGGTTGGAAGGGCCCTTTAAAGGTTATCTAGTCCAACCCCCCTGCAGTGAGCAGGGACATCTTCAACCAGATCAGGTCGCTCAGTGCCCCGTCCAGCGTGGCCTGGAATGTCTCCAGGGATGGGGCATGTATGGGCTGAACTGCATACATCTCCACTGCAAGGGGCAGTGGCCTCAAGTCACTCATTGCCTATGCATCTGGAAGTGTTTCCACCCAGGTTATCCTGTTGCTGTTTGGGATAAGCCTTTTGGAAGAACACTTGAAGTAGTTTTCAAATAGTCTTTCCTTCAGCTGTGAAAGCTTGCACATACTACAAGTATAGCCAGACCACTTGTCATCCTCTGAAACCACTTCTACAACCTTGAAAGGATCTTCTGGCAACTCTTTTTCTGAATCTACCTACCCGCTTTAGACTTATAACTTCTGCCACATGTTATTTCAGAGGAGTTTGAGGAATTTAATTCTTGTGTTTGTTTCTAAACCCATATTAAGTCTACAAATAAACCAGATCTAAGTAATGGAGACAATTTATTTTGTCTAGGAGGCAAGAAAATTTGTCTATTTTGTTCTTTTTGTGAAGTTCAGTTTAATTTAAAAAAAAAAGAAGTGGATCATTAAGATCCAGCCACTGTAAAGTAAGTATTTTCTATTAATGCATCTGATAGTCTTTGCAGGACCATAATATTCACGAGAAATGCAATCTTTAAGACTACATAGATCTCCATGGGCTTTTGGGAATCTTTTCTGTTCAGTTGCAGTTATGAAGAGAGCTGGATACAAACTACTTCTGGAGCTGTAAAATTGTGGTTCACCTCTGTCTTCATTTTTGCCCTTAGTTTTTGTGGGTTCTCCAGCATATTGCATCAAAGGAAGCGTGATGCAAAAGAACTTGTAATTACTGTGTGTATTGTCCAGAATGTTCTTTACTCTGTAATGTTGTCCTGTATTTTTGTGTATTTAACAAGAATTTTAACATTTTATTCCAAATTAAAATTATATATTGTGATTGCCTCAACGAAAAAGCTTAGGAAAGCTTTTTTTGTCACTTGTCACTTGGTAGATTACTAATTGTTGTAGTATCAAATTCTTCTGTTTTCATACTTATTAGAAGTAACTGTCCGTAGCATGACAGATTATGCTAGCAGCTTCATTTTGTCTTGAGACAAAATGGACTCATGCAAAGCCAGTCCTAGTTGACAAGCAGCCTTCCCTGTCTTGTCACCTAATTAGTTTTTTTCTGGGATTTCTGTATGTGCTGGAAACAGAATTAGTGACTCTTTGGTCTGACCTATCTGTTTGCTGGATCTCAATCAGCCAACCCTTACAGCTGATCACTGGAAGACCTGCCATAGTGTGTAAGCTCTTAGTAGGTACCTCAGTCTTAGAATGTTTCCTGAATGTTTTCTGTAAAGACAGTGAAGTTGTGAACATATAATGTAACACTGAGTTGTTAGTTTATTCAGTGATAGACTCTCACATTCATGCTTTTGTATCATGACAAAGAAGTGACTTGAGGTGGGTACTCTGTATTTACTGGAGGTCAATATTTGTAGAGTGTTTATTAAATTTATATCCAAGGCTGCCCTGCAGTGCTTGGGCATGATTATTTCCTTAACAGGAATTACTTTGTGTTTCATTTCTCATGCCTGAGATCTTCGTGGTTGCAGGAAGGAACAGCCTACCTTTGCATTTCAAAGCCCTTCAAATACCATTTATAATTAAATGTACTTCCTCTTTTTATGCTTGCCAGTTCTAAAAAAAACCAAAGAAATTTCTTAACTCCTTATACTTTTGAGAGAAGAAAAATGAGAAGAATTGGTATGAAACGTGAAGGTATGTGAGATGATATTTCATTCATCCCTTTGATTCCTTTAGGCATTCTGATAACAACCATTGCCTCAAAAGGGGAATTACAGAATTGGCCTGAACTCTTACCAAAGCTTTGCAGCCTGTTGGATTCTGAAGATTACAATACTTGTGAGGTAAGGAGACTTACAGAAAAAAATATTATAATCTGAGTTTGATTATTTTTGTCTGTGTGCATAGACACTACGTATTTGTATTGTATTGTGTGTGTATACATGCACATATATTATCCTCAGAGAACAGGGGCTCAAATTTCTTCCGCCTGCATTTCATGTGCTTACTGTTCATTCAAACAAATTTGTTTTCTTTACATAAAAGCAGAATAAGACTGCAGATGGCTAGTCATAGCATCTCAACCGAGAAGTGTCCTGAAGTTACCACTCTGTGATGCCTAATCTCTTGCGCATCATCAGCATCCCATGGCTATGAGAACGATAAACTCCCAGTCAATCCGGAACTTGTACGGGATTTGCTGCTCCAGCTATAGATCCCTACAAGTCGATGGGGCCTGATGGGATTCATCCAAGGGTGCTTAAAGAGCTGGCTGACGTCATAGTAAGACTTCTCTCCATGATTTTTTCAACGCTCTTGGGAATCTGGAGAGTTCCTGAAAGACTGGAAGCTGGCAAACGTCCCAATCTACAAGAAGGGCAACAGGGATGATCCCAGCAGCTACAGCTACAGCCTCACTTATGTTCCTGGCAGAATCATGGAGAAGATTGTTCTGGGAGTTATTGAAAAACATCCGAACGACCACGCAGTGATTGGTCCCAGCCAGCATGGGTTCCTGAGGGGAAAGCCTTGCCTGACCAACTTAATTTTGTTCTACAACAAGGTTACCCACCTAGTTGACCAAGGGAAACCTGTCAATGTGATATTTTTGGATTTCAGTAAAGCCTTTGATAATGTCTCACAGTATCCTGCTGGACAATGTGTCCATCACACAGCTGGATAAACACAGTACAGTGGGTGAGCAATTGTCTGACAGGCCGGGCTCAAAGGGTTCTAGTAAATGGGGTTATGTCGGATTGGCCACCGGTCACTAGTGGGGTTCCACAGGGATCCGGCTTAGGGCCAACGCTCTTCAGTGTCTTTATAAATGACTTGGACACAGGACTTGAGGGATTGCTTGTAAGTTTGCTGATGACGCAAAATTGGAGGGAGCTGTCAACACTCTGGAGGGCAGAGAGGCCCTGCAGAGGGATCTGGACATATTCGAGAACTGGGCAATCACCAACCGCATGAAGTTCAACAAGGGCAAGTGCCAGATTTTGCACCTGAGACACAGCAACCCTGCCTGTACATACAGACTGGGGGACAAGATGCCTGAAAGCAGCTCCATGGAGAGGGATCTGGGGGTTCTGGTTGATGGCAAGTTGAACATGAGCCAACAGTGTCCCTGGCAGCCAAGAGGGCAACCGTGTCCTGGGTGCATCACGCACACATTGCCAGCCGGGCAGGGAGGGGATTGTCCCACTCTGCTCTGCACCGGTGCGGCCTCACCTGGAGCACTGTGTGCAGTTCTGGGCAACACAGGGTAAAAAGGATATTAAGCTACTGGAGAGTGTCCAGAAGAGAGCTATGAAGTTGCTGAAGGGTTTGGAGGGGAAGCCATATGAGGAACAGCTGAAGTCACTTAGTTTGTTCAGCCTGGAGGAGACTGAGAGGAGACCTCATTGTGGCTACAGCTTCCTCACAAGGGGAGGAGGAGGGGCAGGGCTGTGAGCTCTTCTCTCTGGTGGCCAGTGACAGAACCCGACGGAATGTCAGGAAGATGTGCCAGGGGAGGTTTAGGTTGGACATTAGGAAAAGGTTCTTCCCCCAGAGGGTGCTGGACACTGGAACAGGCTCCCCAGGGAGGTGTCACAGCCCCAAGCCTGACAGTGTTCAAGAAGAGACTGGACAATGTCCTCAGACACATGGTGTGAACTGCAGGGCTGTCATATGCAGGGACAGGAGTTGGACTTGATGGTCCTGGTGGATCCCTTCCAACTTAGGACATTCTATGATTCTATGAATTTTCTCTTACTTAAAAGAATTCATTCTTCTTGCAACTTAGTCCGGAAAAGGGATCTGTCATTGCTGTATCATGGTGAAATGAACTGTTTTGTTGAGGGTATATGAAGGAACATAAATAAATACCAACTTAGCTCTTTTAAACTATGAGGAGAAAAAATAAGCATAGTCTGATTTTTAGAAAATAAAAATGTGATGACACAAGTTTAATTACTTGATACTGTCTCCATGAAAGTGTGTGAAGCATTTTATAGAAAATAATCCTCAGAAAGGGGATAATAGTCTGAGATGCCATGCTGTTATGTAGTGGTTTAGTGCTGCTTTCTCAAGATAAAATAAAAAAAGTACTTGAAACTCAAATTGGCCATCGTATCCTGAGTTCTGTTTTGCCCCATGACAAACCAGAGAAACACAGTTATATGTGTAATTGAATTGGATACTTCTGGACTTGGACATTTATTTTGCAAATAAGAAGCAGATTTTAAGCATTTTTAAAAATATGATTGAATAGGTGTGTTGAATGCTAAAATTAAAATTACCACTTATCCATTACTGACTTGCCAAGCTTGAGACCTTAGAGATGCTGGTATAAAGTGCTTAAAGAAAAAGCCTTTAAGGATGTTTCAATTTAACTCCATACTTAGATGGCTGTGTTTACTGTGTTAATTAACTACTTCTACTGTGCTGTGCTGAAATCACCTGTTCTGTACAAAACCTGAAATTTTGCTTTCTTCGGAATGTGAAAGAAGTTAGGTTTTGTTTTTTGGTTTTTTTTCTAACCAGGGTGCTTTTGGTGCTCTTCAGAAGATATGTGAAGATTCTGCTGAAATTTTAGACAGTGATGTATTGGACCGACCACTCAATATCATGATACCGAAGTTCTTACAGTTCTTCAAGCACAGCAGTCCAAAAATTAGGTAGGTTTAGGTATTGTAGTACAGTTAACTGTTAAAATATTATTTATATGAGCAGCAAAATTGCTATTTCATAGATCTGTTTGAAGCATACTTAGTTTTTTTAAATGATACTGCAGACATCCACAGAGATTCCGTGCATCAGTAATTTCCATGTTCATCTGCTTAGTTAATACAACAGCCTTACTTCTTTATACATTTTCCAAATGTACCATCAGCCTATGGTTTTGAAAATCAAACTGTTTACATTTTTATGTATTATGAAAAATTCAATGCTGTGGTTAGAACTTAATATTCTGATTGGAGTGAACAATTTTGCATTCATTTTGTAATGACTTCAGTAATGGGAGAGTCAAAGTTCTTTTGCTGACAATAGTTTCTCAGTTCTTGCAGAAAAAATTTTCTGCTTTAACTGCACCGAAACTTAGAAAGCTCCATATCTTTCAGTTGAGTCAAATTTAAAGGTTTCATCATCTTTTCACTGTCAAACTGTATTGATGTCTCCAAAGTAACACAAGTATAGGATAGAAGAAAAATTCCAGAATTAAATTGCTATTGCTAATATTAATGAAATTAAATTAATTAAAAAGAACAGTAGCTTTTACCCCAAAATGAGCCCACAGAATGCCCCTGCCACAAGGAATGCTAGTGGTATCCTGAGGTGGAGTGTTGCCAGCTGGTTAAGGGAAATGATCCTTCCCCTCATCTTTGAGGTGAGGCCACAACTGGAGTGTTGCGTCCAGTTCTGGGCTGTCCAGGCAAAAAGAGACACGGGCGTACTGGAGAGAGTCCAGAGTAGGGCTGTGAAGATGATAAGGGACCAGAGCATCTCTCTTATGAGGAAAGGCTGAGAGAGCTGGGACTAGGGGAGCTCATCATTCTGTGTAAATACCTGAAGGGAGAGAGCAAAGAAGACAGGACCAGGCTATTTCCAGTGACAGAACCAGAGGCAGTGGTCACAAACTGAAACACAAAAGGTTCATAGTGAACTTCAGGAAACACTTTTTTACTGTGAGAAGAGTGACCAAGCACTGGCACAGGTTGCCCATGAAGGTGGTGGACTCTCCATCCTCGGAGATGTTCAAAAGCCATCTGATCATGGTCCTGGGCAACTGATGTTAGGTCACCCTGCTTGAGCAGAGGAATTAGACCAGATGACCTCCTGAGGTGCCTTCAAACCTCAACCATTCTGGGAAATGTGAGGTTTTTAACTCCTGTTTGAAAATTATGTTGAAAGATTCTTCAAATTGGTGGTGTGGCAATTCTTCATTGTCAGCAGTAGTAGATGACTATTAGTAGGTGAATATTAAGAGGAAGAGTATAATTTGGAATATATCATGATAGGGTTCAAGTAAGATTTAGAAACTGACCTAAAATAGATGCGCACTAAGAAAAATATGTAACAAAGCATGAACTTGTTCTTGTGGAAAGATAAACTTAGTACTTCTCTGGAGCTGGGAGAGATGGAAAAAAATGTGCTTTTTTTTCCTTACCAGATTATACAGTCATTCACTTTTTTCCTGTGTTGTGATGTTTGTGGCTTTGAGACTGTTAAACCAGTTCCAAGTTTAAAGCAGGCTACCTGCTGACCTGCAGTCTGGTTTCACTTTATAGTACTGAAGTATGAAAGCTATTAGTAGTGTCAGTAAAATACTTTCTATTTAAATCTGTCAAGAGAAAACTCGTGAACAATGTTTTATGAGGCAATCTTCCAAGAAATGCCAGAACAGAATAGAAGTTTGGAGTTAGATTAGTAAAAATATTTAATGTATCTTCAAACGCCTTTACAGGTAGTTTTGCCTTGTGTGTTTACTTAGGGAGTTTGACTTTTGTATCTCTGAGAATGAAAAAGACCACTAAGTAATGGCTTTGTGTGAAATGGAATAGAGGAACCAATGCTTCATTTTTCAGTGTTTCTACCACAAGTGTTTTAGTATGTATCCTGCTACAAGTGTATGTTTGTTCTAAGCTCCAGCTGTATTCTTGACACACATTGGTCTCATTAAGTGCTAAAAATACTGCGAAGGCAGTTGGATACTTAACAAAAAAGAAGGGAATACTAAAATTTCACCATGTTGACTTGTATGGAATTGTTAATATCTGAGAGGATTAATAATCGTAGTATATTCAAAAAGAACATCCTTACTGTTTGGAGCAAATATAACAGGTATAGTTATCCTGCTCTGGTTTTATTTATTGAATACTTTATTTTAAAATATTTATTAGATGTATCAGAGTATATGGTGGTACTTAAAATATGATTTTAGAATTTTGCTTGGTAGTAGTATGGATGTGCAAATTTGTTCCCCCTTTCCTCTAGAAAATGTTTGGACAATGTAATTTGCTTCCTAATGTTTTTTATGCCTATGTACAGTTTAGAAAGTGTTTTTAACTCATGAAAAATGTATTTTTAACTGTTCCATTTGTAGGTCTCATGCTGTTGCATGCGTCAATCAATTTATCATCAGCAGAACTCAAGCTCTTATGTTGCACATAGATTCTTTTATTGAGGTGGGTGTGCATTCTTGGCTGGGGGGTTAAGTCAAATTACATATCTGATTTATCAAGAATTCTGAATTAGGCTTTACAACTATCTCTGCCCCCAAACTCCCTGGTTTTGGTTGCCCATTCTTAGCCTCAGTCCGCGTGGATTCAAGTTTATTCTGTATGCTTGTACTCGGATTTGATTATTCTAAGCACTCTCCAAGCCCAAAAAATAGTATTTTGAAAGATGTTTTCTCTTCATAAGTAGAGGAAATTGCTGCATAAAGGTGTAAAAGTAATGGCGGCAGTCTGTCACCTGTGATGGAAAGTGCAGTACAAGGATCATCATGTTGCTGAGTCCATCTGGGTCTCTGAATACTGCTATTGAACATGGATTAGGAGGGTAGTATTCTGGGTTATCTAAAGTATTTAGTTTGCTGCTGTTAACGTACGGAAAGAGTTTTCTGGCTTCAGAACTTCATTTATGTTTAGGAGAAAAAAAAAAATCCAGGAAATGCTGTTCTCGTGCCCATGGTAATATAACCCAGCGTTTTGGTTTATGTGTACAGGGAGAGTCTGAAGAGTTCACTTGCTAAACCGTATGTCTTCAAGAAATAAAATGGTGTTCTGAGGTGCAGGGTGGGAGCATACAGAACTGTATATTTGCATACTTTCATTTGCCAGTAATGTCAATTTAAATGCAAGTTGAACCAGATGAACTGAGGCTTTTCAACTGGTACTCCTTTCCAACAGAATCTGTTTGCACTGGCTGGTGATGAGGAGCCTGAAGTACGCAAAAATGTTTGCCGTGCTCTGGTAATGTTGCTGGAAGTTCGAATGGATCGCCTGCTTCCTCATATGATTAGTATAGTTGAGGTGAGTCTCATTTCTCGGATTGTATGCTGAAAAATCTGTTTGGGGTTGTGGAAGTAATAACAAATAAAAATTGTTAATCAAAACAGGTGCGTTACTCTTGCACTTGCCTACTATTCACTTTCGTTCAAGACTGAGATTGCAAAACTTTCTTCTTAGCTAATTGCCAACTTGACATTGTTTTAAACAGGCAATGCATAGGCCACTTATTTGTTCTTCATTAATTGATCCCGAAATGGGTGGGATCAGCTATGCTGTGTAGCAGGCAGACATTGGTTGAAACCGAACGACAAGATCATGTTAAGAATCTAGTGCTAGTGCTGATACTGCTACGGTTTACACATTAAAGCTGTCACTTCTTTTGGGTGTGTTGACCATAACAAGGATAAGGCGTGTTATTTTATATAGCTGAGGTATGCTCTTTGAGCTACTATAGACCTTGCCTCCCATTGCATTCACTTGTGGACGTTAATGTCATTTGATAGTTCCTTTGCCATTCTGGATTATTGCAGACTTGTTTATCAGAGGACCAGTCATCTGGTTTTTTTGTCTGCTCGGTTGAGCTGTGAGTAATTTCCACACTTCTGGGAAGTAGTGGTAGTTTCTCAGTAGGATTTATATATGCTACTTGTCAGACTGGAAATATAGCTAAGATCATAACATTTCTCATGCAGATTTCATGTGGACAAGTAGGTCACAACCCAGTGTCAAATTCTATAAGGACTATGTCCAGACAACACAATGAAGGTGGTTTTTTTGCTCATTTACACAGGCATTACAGATGCATATAACTGAGGTGACCCTTGACAGCCTTGGCCTGCTGACTAGTCTTCCTGTGTGTTGTCTGGAATTCCATGAGACCAGTCTTGGCAGACATAGTCTCATATAACATGGTACAAACAAGGACTGTTAATACCTGGTGACAGTCTTGGTTTGGTTTTGGTGGGATTTTTCTGGAGTATTTTTCTGTGTGTGTGTGCGCACGCATTGGGGTTTTTTGGTTTTTGGGGTTTTTTTTCGTTGGTTGAGAATTTTTTTGTTTTGGAAACAGAATAATTTTGGAGATGATACTGTTAAGAGATGATAACTTCTGTCTCTTCACCCTCCTAAGATCAGTAGGGAACTTCTGAACTTTGTAGGTAGAAATGATGTCACCAACCAGTAAAAGATCCAAGATTGTATTCTCATTGTATCTGGAATTTTGCTGTTGAGAAAACTATTACTAGGCTTCCTCTCTACTAAAGACAAGAGTAATGATTTTTCTGTTCTGTAACAAAGTCTAGACTTTTTTTGTCAGTTTTGACACAGTGTAGTGTTACTGATTTTCCCCAGTTCTGTATACATCCTGGTATATGCAAATGTAGTAGCCCAGAACTGACTGTTCAGCACTCAGATGAGTCAGGTTCTGCACCTTTGAGGCTTTAATGCCTCCAAGCTGAATGCTGCTGCTGATCGCTGCTTAAAGTGAAGATGGACTTAAAAGAGAGAAAATTCTATCTACATGATGCTCTTTATGCTTATGGAGAATCACCTTTAAAGTAGTTAAGAATATTAATGATCTAGTAGTGATTCTAAGAAGGCCCTGACACACATCATGCTTTTAAAGCAGACAAGTTTAAACTTTACTGCCAAATCCCTGGAGCATACAGGAGTGGTTGAGTTTGGATTTCATTGGTTTTTTGAGCATGCACTTCCAGATTTTTTTCTTTTTTCTTTTGTCTGAGAACTTGGTAACAAGACATGTCAAGAGTAAACCAACCTAACATTTCAATTATTAGATTGCATTTGTATGCTCACAGAGCATATTTATCCAAACACATGGCTCCTGATATCTTTCTCAGTAGAAATCCTGATTTTTGCGTCCTGTTGCTTTCTTCAGATAAAAATATGTCTGTTACTGCTCAAAGGGTGTGTTCTTTATACTTCGTGTATCTCACTATTCTTTTCTTGAGTTAACAAGACTAAAACAATATTGTTTGTTATAGAGTACACAAAACTGTACTGATTAATTTTCCTATGCTATTTTGTGATTTATTGTGACAAAGCAACTGTTTGCATTGCCTAAAGTCAGTAGAACTTTAGAGCTCATCATTGAAAGCACTTATCAAAATTTGGTGTGATAATAGTAAAAAAAAAAGCCTTCCAATACCCTTCCCACATTTTGCTTTATTACTAGGATCACTGTTCTTGCTATGATTTCCAGGCTGTGTATATGACTATCTTACACCACTGAGTGTAAGTAGCCTTTTCAATCTACTGCTATCTAACTTCATGGAGCATATAGCATAATACTTATAGATACTTGAAGAGGAATGACAGTGTGAGGGGCATCTTCAAACAGATTACTTTTTGTCATTCTGTTTTTGTCTTCCTGACAAATAACAAATCCACAGCAAAAGAGTGGATTTTCAAGCCCTCTAGGGAAAAATCTCTTAACATGCATTAAGGAAGCCGTGCTTGCAGTGAGTGGTTGCAGTCTGTTGTTAACTCAAAACAGAGCAGTATTTCTGTTACTGAGAGTTCTTAATCACGATAGTGATCTTTAGGAAAAGCTTGCAACTTAGTGCAAATATTTTGGAAGGAGTGCTGTTCATGGTAAGTCTTGCATCCCTAAAATGCCTCGGTATAATAATTGTCCCCCTGTTCTATTTAATTTTGAGAATACAATGGTATTCTGAATCAACTGAAGAGAGATTTCTTTTGCTCTAAATCCATGTATGAGGAAAGATAGCTGCCTGGACTTCCATGAGCCAACTGTTTCAGAAGTAAGGGCTGATAGGGAAGAATACAGAAATTAGTATTTTGGAAGTTGCAAGAGTCTTCCCTAAATTGTTTTGGCAGTTTTATATAAGAAACTGGTGTAGCAGTAGTCTATGTAGGATTTTTGTTTATGCAGTTAGTTGATTACTTTGGGTTGAAGCAGAATTAAAGTTTAATAGCAAGCTTGAAGGTTTGATACTGAATCTCTGAATTACCATTCATGCTACACAAATGTGAGACTTTTTTTTTTTCTTGTTATGGATTCTACTTAATTACATCCTGTCAGGTATTCAAGATTTGGTATGCAAGCTTTTTTATGGTACTAGAAGTAAAAAGTATTGCTGTTTTAGTAAGGGTGAAGTTGGTACCTTTTCATTCAAAAGTGCAAAGTGGGGATAAAAAAGAATTTAAAAAATCTATTAGCAGGAAACAGCTGTTTATTATCTTTGGTCTCTTCAGTTTCTTGGTAATAATGTTCTCACTTAATCAATGAAGAAATTTAGAATCTGAATCATCTAGCATCAAGAATGAACTCATTAACTTATTCTTAACTTATTCTCAAGATAGCCTTAAGTAGTCTTTTATGTCTGTTTCTTCTCCTTGCCCCAAACAAACAAAATTGATATGGTACCGTAGTCTGGTTTTGTGAACATGCTTTGCATCGTTGGTGGCTTTTTCTGGACACTTAAGACTTCTATCTTATATAAGTAACGTATTTTTATATTATGTAGTACATGCTTCAGAGGACCCAGGACCAAGATGAAAATGTGGCTTTGGAGGCCTGTGAGTTTTGGCTGACTTTGGCTGAACAGCCAATTTGTAAAGATGTATTGTGTCGGCATCTTACTAAGTAAGTATTAAGAATTACAACTCCTATTTGCTTTGAAATAGTCTTCTTTAAACTTCAGTTGACTTGTTCCTGATTACTTTTATAAAGAGTGTATCTAGCTTGCAGCATGCTTAGAAGACTTTTCTTATAGCTAGTTCTTGTGCATACTAAAAATGGCTGTAGCACAGGGTTCACTGAAAAGACTTCTGAGGATTTCAGACCCAGTGACATCCAGAAGCAACCTAAACTGTGTCACTGTGGTGCTTTACCTTAACAGGCTGTTAACCTTGACATAGATGCAAATATGTGCTAACGTGCACTTAAGCTCAAACATCTCCACATGACATTACTTGTAATATCTGGTGTACCATGAGCCTGTTGTCTTGACTACTGGTGATGTAGGCATCTCTGCATTGCTCCTGTGTGCACAGTCATGCAAAAGATTCCCTATTTTATAAAGAACATAACCAAACGACATGACATCACTTGGATTTAGGAATTGATTTTATATCAATTGCTATTGCAATTTAAACTTGAAGAAAGTTTGTGCAATGTGTTCCTTCATACTTCTGCAGCCTGATAGTAGTTTAAGTTTAAAAAAATATTTTTTGTAACTTTCAAAAGTTATTTTATGCTTCAAAATGTAGATCTTTGTAATATCCATGTTTGGGATGTAAACATCTGCATGTCTGCAGCAGTTCTTGTAACTTTTTCCAGATTACTCTGAAGTCTTTTGCAATAAGAAAGGAATTCTTCAGTGTTGCCAGTAAATGGATGCTCTTTATATATGCCTGGAGGGCTTTAAGTTTCTGTGACAGTTCTCTCAAGATCTGTCTGTGATTCAGTTCTTTCACTCAAGAAGAGGTGGTATTCTTCTCAGCAAAAATAAGCATTATAGAGTGAAGCAGTTAAAAAAAAAGGCAAAATTGCAGTTTTCATGAGCAATTAGAAATTAGAGTTGAGATTAAAACACCTATTGTAGCAGTGGAGGAATAGGAGGTGAAAACAGGAGAACCAATTTATGAGAAATAATTTTTAAGTTTTAAAATGATTTTACTTAATTCCTACTCCTGTAGCTCGAAAGGCAAAAGAATGACAGTACTATTCTTGAGTCTACGCACCTCCTTCCCAACACACATCATGTTTATACTGAGAATAACAGTAGTTATTAATATTAGTTAATGACTACCAATATTAAACCTCTTTTGGCCTTCATGAACATTGACACTGCAATAGCATCATACTAATTTTTTATTTTTTAAAAAAGCTTTTAAATTTCTTGAAAAACAAATAGGAGTAATATTACATTTCTCTCATGATCTTTCAATGTCATGTGTGTTGAAAGCAACTTATTTGTTGGTGAGTCCTGTTTGGCTAGGGAGCTATATAAGTTTGTCAATACTTGATAATCTTAAAATTTTTTAATATTAAATTAAAAGTGGGACAAGATCTTCTAAAAACCTGTTCATGTGGTGTCTAACATCTTGTTCCATTTTGCTCCTGTAGGCTTTCTTATAAAAAACATAGCTCCTGCATACTTCATGAAGTATGCTGCAGAACTTCTAATGAATTAATGATAATGTGTATACTTACTATTCCTTCATTAAAAGTTCAGAAGGTAATGTGCCATTGCAATGCGTGAGTATTGTTGTCCTGGTACCTTCAAAAACAATACTCCTCAGCTGCAGAATATAGAGAGATTGAGTCTGTCACTGGTGCTGCATCAGTCCATGGTCATTATTAGCATGATTTGGATTGTAGTATGTATTTTTCTGGATTTTTTTTTGTGGAGAATGTGTTCTTATGTGAAGTATTTGACTTTTTTTTCCCTCAGTACTTTTTTTAGCTACATATCTGTACAGTTGGTGTCCCATAGCCATAACCAATTTAATAATGAAGTAAATTCTAATACAGATTAGTCAAGAACTCTGCAATGTTGGCAACTCGTCTTACTGAAGTGATCACAAAAGGATAGGAGAGCTTAAGGTAGTTAGGCTTCCATCCTGAAGAGTAGCAAGGTAGAGTCATAGTCAATGGGGCGGAGTCTGTTTGGAGGCCTGTATCTAGTGGAGTGCCTCAAGGGTCAGTTCTGGGACCAGTATTATTCAATATATTCATTAACGACTTGGATGAAGGAATTGAGTGTACTATCAGCAAGTTTGCTGATGACACCAAGCTGGGAGGAGTGGCTGACATGTCAGCAGGCTGTGCTGCCATCCAGCAAGACATGGACAGGCTGGAGAGTTGGGCAGGGAAAAATTTAATGAAATATAACAAGGGAAAGTGCAGAGTCTTGCATCTGGGTAGGAACAACCCCAGGTTCTAGTATAGGTTGGGGAATGACCTGTTAGAGAGCAGTGTAGGGGAAAGGGACCTGGGGGTCCTGGTGGACAGCAGGATGACCATGAGCCAGCACTGTGCCCTTGTGGCCAAGAAGGCCAATGGCATCCTGGGGTGTATTAGAAGGGGGTGGTTAGTAGGTCAAGAGAGGTTCTCCTCTCCCTCTACTCTGCCCTGGTGAGACCACATCTGGAATATTGTGTCCAGTTCTGGGCCCCTCAGTTCAAGAAGGACAGGGAACTGCTGGAGAGAGTCCAGTGCAGAGCCATAAAGATGGTGAAGGGAGTGGAGCATCTCCCTTATGAGGAAAGGCTGAGGGAGCTGGGTCTCTTTAGCTTGGAGGAGACTGAGGAGTGACCTCATCAATGTTTATAAATATATAAAGGGTGAGTGTCATGAGGATGAAGCCAGGCTCTTCTCGGTGACAACCAACAGTAAGACAAGGGGTAATGGGTTCAAGCTGGAACACAAGAGGTTCCACTTAAATTTGAGAAGAAACTTCTTCTCAGTGAGGGTGGCAGACACTGGAACAGGCTGCCCAGGGAGGTTGTGGAGTCTCCTTCTCTGGAGACATTCAAAACCCGCCTGGACGCCTTCCTGTGTAACCTCATCTGGGTGTTCCTGCTCCAGCTGGGGGATTGGACTAGATGATCTTTTGAGGTCCCTTCCAATCCCTAACACTCTGTGATTCTGTGAGTCTTCAGCCACAAGTAGATAAAGTGACAAGTACTATTTTGGGGAGTTTGTGGGAACCAACTTGTTTATCATGCATATTATGGGAGTCTGAATTCTCACCAAAAATCTTTAGACTTCATTTCTGAAAGGTGCTTCAGAATAAATTAATCATACGGAAGATTATCTGGTTTTAAAGTTTAAAACTCAGTTGTACTATCTGTCTACTTCTAGTTAAAAGCTTGTAATTCAAAATCAACACTTTTTCAGATTACAAAGTATAGGTGAACCATACAACATGCACGTTGGTTCAGGTACTAGCTTTCGTTATCAGGCTAAGGGGTTTTTTGGGGTTTTTTTGTGATGGGTGTTTGGTGGGTTTTTTTTGGTTGGGGGTTGTGAGGGTTACAACCAAAATTATGGCCTAGCTAACTGAAAACAGGCTTGCTTTTTTATGTGTTATTTTGACATGTATCAATATTTCTTTGTAGACTGATACCTGTGCTGGTAAATGGTATGAAGTATTCAGAGATCGACATTATTCTGTTGAAGGTGAGCATCAATTTTTTTTACCCTGTAAAACTATCTGGTTAGTTTCTAACCTATCAATCAGAGTTATTCAGATCAGAACAGGCAGATCTAGCCTACCATCTGTGCAATGGAGAATTAAGGGGAAGGTGTGCTGTTCCAAATACTGAAGGTGACTGCTGCCGTGTTTGGAAAATTATCTGTGGGTTTTCCTGCTTTGCCCCTGTCACCTCTCACTCAACTTAGGCAGGCTGAGATGCTATTACCAATGAACTGCTACAACAATGCAGCCTAAAAAAATGCTTAGAATTAGTTCTAATGCCTTCTAAATTGAATACAGGCTTTTTCCATTGCTATATTTTAGAATATGTCTGTGTACCGGAATTTTTCTAGCACTTCTATTTCATTCCCATCAGGAGTAATTTCTTAACAAGGAATGTACATGAGCTTACCTCTCTTGCTTCTGTCTTCTTGTTGTTTTTCTGGTAAACGCAGCAGCAGAATGCCGCAACAGTGGCGTTTTTAGTTAGCTCGGCAGCGCAAGTGCAATGTGACTCTTATGTGCTTATAAAGTCTTGAACTAAAACTACTTTATTAATTTCTTTGGGCAATACAGTTGGACTAGTTTATTTGATAATACATTTTGATGACAGGGGGATGTTGAGGAAGACGAAGCTATTCCAGATAGTGAACAGGACATAAGGCCTCGTTTTCATCGTTCACGGACAGTGGCTCAGCAACATGAAGAAGATGGTATTGAAGATGATGACGATGATGACGATGAACTTGATGATGATGATACTATTTCTGACTGGAATCTAAGTATGTCAGAGTAATGTGTAAAATATTCTAGAATAGAGCTACTTACATAATACAAGAAGTACAGTAAAAATAAGACTGTGTGTAGGCTTCGGTTTTGAAAATAAGAACTGTCTCCTGACATAAATGGTTTACAGGGTGGAAAGGGAGACTTTTGTATGACACTTTGACTGGGTAACTGTAAGCTTATTTCTTATTTTGAATATGACAGATCAAGCTACAAACATTTACTGATGGCAATTCCACAGAACTTTTGGACCTAGAATTTTTATTCTACAAGATAATAAAAATCATGTATCACCTGATTAACTTCAGTTTAAAAAAAAAAAAGCTCTTACACATTGATAGCTGGAGGAAGCTTAGTAATGCTTTCTTTTACTGCAGTCTTCCCTCTAAAATTGGTTTTTGTTTTTTGGTTTGTTTTTCCACGTGAACATGCCGTTACTGGTAGTTCTTTTCTATGTGAAGAATTTGCTTCTGACTGGAATATAACACGTTAGTTAGGAAGAGAGCAGATAATTGTGAGGAAACCACAGTTCCTGTGGCCTATGTATGAGTCATAGGATCTTTAGGCCAATAGGCCGGCTGGTAAGGAAAGAAAACACCACAAACTGGTTTTTAAGTTCAGTGATAGAAAATAGCTAATGAAATTCTGACAAATCTGACTTAAATGTACTTTCCAAGCAGCCTCATTGTGGAATAATGCCTTGAGACTCTGACACATCCGCATAATTTTTTATTTTATTTTATTTTCTTCCAAGGCCCCAAGTTTTCATGATAGGTTTCATGTACCTTGAAGCTTATGGTCAAACAATTTTGCGTCAGATCTGAATTTGTAGTAGTAGTATATGAGTGCAAATATACTTATTTCTGTAAAGCCTTTTTTTTTTAAGGAGTTTTAGACTCAATGCTATTCTTATCACTACTGTGTGCAGAGACTGCAGAATTAAATACATATTTTCTGAAAAAGCTGAAATGGCAGAGGGTGCTGTCTGGTCTGCAGTTTTGATTAAGGTAGTGAGGAAGCTAAAGTCGTCCAGGAATGCTGGCCTGAAAGAGAAAGATGGGAAAAGTTAAGAAATCTGTATTGACATATATTATCTGGATTTGAGAGAATTTGGACTATCTGAAAACCAGAATCGTGTGCTCTATTTCTTACACAGTGTTCTGTATTTGGCTTCCAATTTAAACAGGGAAGAAACATCAGAGCAGCCTAACAATTAGCAGCATTGCTTACTAATCAGACCAGTTGGATCCTTTATGACAGATTAAAAAGGAACTGAGATCATAATAAGCAAAAAGTGCAGTATAAATACTGTAATACGAGCATTCTTCGTAAAACCACCTTAACATTATTATTTCTAGACAGAACAACACCAAATCGGAAAAATAGAGTAAGGATCTCTGAGTCATGTTTTGAAGTTGTTCCTGATTTTTTGGGTGTTCGCTAAAAACGTGGGATTACAACTTCCAAACAAATGTTGGGGTGTTCTTCGTATTGGCACATCAGAGAATAGGAATAAGGTATAAAAGCTCAGTAGAGGCCAGCAAATTCCTTTGAGTCTCTAGAAGATGATTTTGCATTTTTTTACTTTGACATGTGGGTCATGTTTGAGCATTTTCTTTTGAATCATATGCTGGGATTTACGGCCATTTCTCCTTAGTTTCTGCAACATGTTACATTCATGTCACAGACCTTTACTGCTTGCCTAGTGTCACATCATCCAGGAATCATGCAGTGTATATAATGTTGCAAGGTAATGTCATGGTTCCTGTCAGTGAGTGTTTTAATATCCCCAGTGTAAAAGTACCTTTAATGGCTATTTCAGTGCCGCAAAATGGCTTTCTATGAACTGTGGCATTGCACCAGAGCACAGTGGATCACTGTGTATTGTAATGAAATGGAAGTATCTTTCCTCCTAATGCCCTGAGATTCCACTGGCAGCTCAAAGTTAAAATGAGGATTATATTGCATGATTACAAATACTTGTATAATAAGCAGAGATTAACACTGTTAATTCCCCTCAGGGAAATGTTCTGCTGCTGCTCTAGATGTCCTAGCCAATGTATTTCGTGATGAACTTCTGCCACACATCTTGCCCCTTTTGAAGGAATTGCTCTTCCATCCTGAGTGGGTTGTTAAAGAATCTGGTATCCTTGTTCTTGGAGCAATTGCTGAAGGTAAGGCAACAGTGCATATCAGGTTGCTGAATTTTTCGTTGGTTCTAAAGCAGCTCTGTGATTCCTTCCAAGGGAATTTACTTAGGGAAACTAAGTGTATGTCTTTAGCTGGTTTGGTTTTGCTGATTAATCTCTACATCTACTAAATGGTGACTGCAGTTATTTAATTTTTCATCCTCAAATTTATGCATGGTTGGGAGGCTTAATAGCTTAGGTAATTTATTTTTTCTTAACTCTGCAGCATATATTTATTGATCTCTCATGAAATACTGCCTTGATTTCATAAAAGAGGAATATTTAATAAATTTGAGCCTTACATTTCATTCAAATGTTTTCAGAAATGGAGAAGACCACCCTGTCATTTTAGTGCCCTGAGCTGCTTTTTGTGGATCGTTCTCCAATTTAAATAAAACTTCCACTCCTTTATTCTTGCTCACAGCCTTGCCTGGCTTTTTGTCTGCATTTCCAGCACCTTTTGCAAGATGAAGGAATACAATTGGGTTCACACCTGGATTATCTTTCTTTTCCCGCAGTGCCTAGAGAACATACTTTTTTCTTTGTTACTAGAAGACATTTTAGTTGGTTTTGATTTCAAGTCAAGCAAGGTAAAAGTACTTCTGGCAAAGCTCAGTGTATCGCTGCCATTGCTGACTTGAAACATGTAGCTTTTATTGCTGGTCAGTATTTGTATGATATTAGGAGAAAACAAGAAAAAAATTAGATTTCTTAAGGAATCCTTTTTAATGATGGGATGATTTGTTGTCAAGACCAAGTCTTTCTCTAAATTTTGTCTTGGTTACTCTGAGTAGACTGACGTGGGAGCTCCAAGTTTTATAAATTCACTTTATTTGGAAATTTATTTTTATTTGGATGTACTTGCTGTACTCCATTCAATAAAGCAGAATTTCTGGAGGCAAGCACTGAAGTAGAAACATAGTTGAAATGAGGATTTTAATTATCATTTATGTAAGGTAGGTTTTTTTAACTTAATATAAATTAGGTAGACGTGCTTTGTTATCAATTGTTAAAAGATATTCCTACATGATAGAGAATGAAAATATGTCCCTTCTAGAAAGCACAAAACAGTAGAACTTTTTGTTAATTCTAGTACTGCAATAGCTATCTTTTTCCTTTTAGGCTGCATGCAGGGTATGATTCCATATCTTCCTGAGCTGATCCCTCACCTTATTCAGTGCCTCTCTGACAAAAAGGCTCTTGTGCGCTCCATTACATGCTGGACTCTTAGTCGCTATGCACACTGGGTTGTTAGTCAACCCCCAGACACATACTTGAAGCCATTAATGACTGAGTTGCTAAAGCGTATCCTGGACAGCAACAAGAGAGTACAAGAAGCTGCCTGCAGGTAAGCCAAAGCTTAAGCAAAAAGCGCTGTGATACTGCTTTTTCATGGGCAACTATTTTAATGCCTTTATCAATGAATGGATGACTCAATTTCTGGCTGTTAAAGTATTTATTTTTCTTTTAAATTGGAGTAGATGGAGCCTCTTCTGGAGTAGTCACAAATTACTGCAAGTTGTAATAATATGGAAAAAGTTAATTTTTATTTCTCTTGTCCAGCTTATTTTCAGTGTGTATGATTCACCAAGCTAAATCATTTATTGTAGTAAAATAAATTATCTGTTTGTGACACTTGTTTATTTTCAGTATATAATGTTTCATTGACTAGAAGTCTGGCTTTTTTAATGTGCCTATGAACGAAGTCAATACTGATTGCAATGGAAAACTACCCTATCATTGGATTACTGGTGGTGTTTATATTTAGCTCAGGATTACAAAAACATTTGGGTTATGATTATTTCAATGGATGTTCTCTTTCTCTTGAAGGGAGATCCTGGGATATAAGATTCCCTTCTCCCCTTTGATATTTTAAAAAAATAAATAAGTAAAAAATAATGGCTCTATTAAGGGACTCGCCATTAGTGGAATGGGAATGGGTGCAAGCTCGTCAAAAAAGCTTTTACATGTCAGTTTATGTGGGGTAGGAGTGTGCACAGCAGGCTGCCAATCAGGCTTCATCATAAGGCAGAGTTAGATCTGCATCCGATTGTGTTTTTAACACTTGAAACATGCAAATTTATTATTATTATACCCCACCCCCAAATATCAGTAAAGCCTAAGGAGAAGGCTGAGGTCAGAGTTCTTGTGCTCAGCTTTGCACAAAAGGGGTAGATGTATCTTTGCCTGAGAACAGATACAATGAATTTAATGAAAGCAAAGTAGTAAGACTTGAGTAGGAAACAATGTTTGCTTTTTGGCTCTAAACCTTTCAAACATTGGGCTAGGAAATGTTGGACTTCAACGGCTGCTCTGTCTCTTCATAGAGATACTCTGTTCCTTCCTGGATGAGCAGGAAGATGGTGATATAATAATACTTGCCTCACGTATTTTCAGATCCAATGAATCGGATTATGTACAGGTTCTATTAAAAGAAAACCAAACCAAACAAACAGACAAAAAAACCCCAAACACAAACAAACAAAAACCTCCACACTTCCATTCCTACTTGCCTTTTCCAAAATGTGGTTGAAACGTGCATGTAGTTGGACGCAGCTGTGTTGCAGTTGTTAAATAACTTCATGTAGTGCTTATGAAAGAAGTGCAACAGGCAGTGAAAACTGTTAAAGCAGTAAGAGAGAGATAAAATCGAAATATTACAAATAACAATACACGTGATTTTTTAAAATTTAAATTCAATATCAGATTTATAGCATGTTTTGAAACGCTGTTATTAAAGCAGAGATTCATTAAAATTACTGTTGCAGCTGAAAAATAAACTGTCTGTGAAACTCCACTTTAAGGAAAATGTAGAGCTGTTATAAATCAAAACATACTTATTAGCTTTCTAAATTGCAAGGAAATACAGTAATCCTCTTGGAGAGGTGCAAAAAGCTGCATCCATACAGCGAATAGTTGCACAGATTGTTAAAGTCTACCAAACTGAATATTGGTCATAGGAGACTGTATGTTTTCATCACTAACTTCTGTATCATATCTGACATCTTAACATTCATTACTGTTAAGAAACTCCTCCTTTAGCTGGTGACAATCAAGAAGATATTTTACTGAAGCATGTTTTCCTGCTTATGTTGTATGCCTTTCTGAAAGAATACTTCGTAATAGTAAAATAATAAATGAAATAGGAATGCTAGCCACTCAGTGTTCACAGTTGCACTGTGTTAAGAAAAAGGCGTTTCAGTGTTTGGTAGCATGTTGGTAGGGGATTGTTCACCTCATGCAGTGATGTATGCATTTTTAGTGCAGGGAAAGGCTAATAATAATCTTGTTAATACAAGGTAGGCCAGTATATCTTCAATGGCTCATAATTTTTTCCTTTTCTTCATGTTTCTCTGAAGCATCATGTCCGGTGTGTGGAGGCTTTTTGTTTGTTTTGGATGGGGTTTTTTAATGTTGTTGTTCAAACACTTGATAGACAATCTCAAAAGTTTCTATGATGCCATGATGGGTGCTTTGACAAAGGCTGGCTAAAATTGTTCATCCCCTGTCTTTGCTTTTAGTTTTCGCTGTCTTTCTGCATCTGCTTCTCTATGTAGTGAGCTGTGGAGAGTACAGGCTGATGTTGGTGTTGTGCTGGCACAAAAGCACTAGGGCTTCTGGGTGCAGCTACAGCATACATTAAAGATAGTGGGCCATTTTTAACTTAGGTAGACAGCTTTTGTTATGGTTCCTACTATTTTAGTTAGTATATTGTAACTTGTGTACGGTAATGCTTTTCTCACTGGGGGCTTCCTGCACATACATGATGGTTTTACAGCAGCATTTCTTGATTTAGTTCATCACAATATTAGAGGTGAATCCTTATGTGTTCAATCAAAATAAAATGAGGTTATCTCAGTAATGCCATTTGGAAAACATATCTTGGTTGAATTTGAGAACTAAATACAGTTTTGTGTTTATACAGAAATGGGTAGTGTGGGGTGTTTTGGGGTCATCTTGTTTTGCTTTTTCCAATATACTAACTGACCTGGGTTTTTTTGTCCCTCAGTGCCTTTGCTACTCTAGAAGAGGAGGCTTGTACAGAGCTTGTTCCTTATCTTGCGTATATACTTGACACTTTGGTCTTCGCATTTAGTAAATACCAGCATAAAAACCTGCTCATTCTTTATGATGCTATAGGAACTTTAGCAGATTCTGTAGGACATCATCTAAATAAACCAGTGAGTATACCTTATGTTCTGTAGAAGCACTCATCCTAATTGAAAAACTGGTTCAGTGTTTTTTGTAGTGTGCTGTACATGTTACAAAATAGAAATGCTGAAATTTCTGTGTAAGTTTCATTAATACTAAACATTTACAGGTAAAATATGTAGACTGCATATAATCTTCCCACTACACAAATATTCGCCGTTTTGTATAAATGATTGTGTATGTCTTAGCTTGTGAAAGCTGCTTTTCATTATGATTTTTTTTCTCATGCTAAGAATTTTTCAGCTCAGAGGAGGTACTTAGGTCTATAGATATGAAACAGGATTTTAGAGGAATTTGTGGGCTGTGTGTTTTAATTTCTAATGACCACACTTTTTTTGTTACCACTTAAGGTTTAGCTAAGCTGCTCTGTGTGTCTCTTTCCAGTGTATTGGAGCACATCATCACTAGAAATTGCTGTATCAGAGAGTGAGACAGGCATTTTATATATAAAACCACAGAATGCTGTGGACAAAGCACAGATAACACATAGGCAAATATAGTATTGGTGGTTTTTAGTGTCCATATATTAATTAATAGAATATGCATACATGTCACATGTGTGCATCCTTTTATGGTGGTTATTGAAATTTTTTATATTTCTTTATACTGTTTCACATGACATAGACACACTGTGATAAAACAATTTGAGTTGTTTCCATGGCATTTTACTTGCCATCTGAGACCCCACACGATCAAAAGACCTCCTTTTCAGTCTCTCTCTGGCCTTGGCCATCCTGACATTTGACTGTACCAGGAGGAAGGTAGATGGGAGCTCCTGGTGATGGTGGGGCTTCCTTCAGTTCATTTAGAATTTTGTATCTTTGGACATAGCATTAGCTGGCAGCATCCATTGGTTCTTTTGATACTTTGTGAGAGTAACAACACTATAGGAATGCTTTGCTCGATGGCCCTGTGACTATGGCTGTGCAGTGGCAGGGAAGATGCAATAGCTTTATACAGAACAGGTAAGTGCATCCTTCTGGAGGGATAGGAAATCACCTTCTTTGTGGATGGTTAGTTGATTGAGGAAGAAGTTTCAGGAATGTGACAGGATAGGGTTGTAGCATCGGGCCAATGGGAAATGGTTGAGAAAAGCAGATGGCAGATGCACAGCCAGATTGCATTACTAGTAAAAACACTTTCCATAGGCCTTGAGGCAGTCATATAGATTTGTAACAACCCAGGTAGCTAGACTGAAACCAAACCTGGGGGAAAAGATTCACTCTGCAAAGGTAATTATGTGCTTCAGCAAAAAATCTTAAGACACAAATTGCGGTTGTAATATAAACTACATCATGTATTGCAATGACTGAATTGCAGTACATCAGGGTTCTTTTTTGAAAAAGTAGAATATATATCAATTCTTAATACATCAATTTTCCAGCTTTGAAATAAAATAGTATGCAGTGAAGTGTTTCAACAGCTGATGCATTTTAATCTTAAACAGGAATATATTCAGATGCTAATGCCTCCATTAATCCAGAAGTGGAACATGTTGAAGGATGAAGATAAAGATCTTTTCCCTTTATTAGAGGTAAATTTTAAAATTTGAATATTTTAATCAACTCATTTTAGCAATTTCACTTTCTACTAAAGATGCTCCTACTAGGAAGTATGACTGTAAAAGTTGACAGCTTTAGGTATTTCCTATTATGGAGAAGATATTCTGACTGTAGTAAGAAAATGTTGTGACTGAGAAAATGTCATTAGGTTTAACAGAAGTCTTTTAGATTTTTTTTTTTCTCCTGCCATTCTGGAGTGTTATCTTTGGGAATCTTTTAGAAAAGAAGAAAAATAAAAAGAGATGTTCTGTCCTCCTTTTAGTCTTGTCTTCTCCCTCCTTGCTTTCCCTTCATCCCTCCATTAAAGCTATTGTCAAACAAGCCGAAGGTATGAAACAGACCATGTAGTCTATTCTCTGTACTTACCAAGTGTGAAGTGGGAAAACACCTGTAGAAAAATAAGTTTCCTAACTCTTGGGTAATGTTAGGGCTTGTTCCTGGTCAATACACTGAAACTTAGTGTACGCACTGGCTGAATTGTTGTAACTGTTTTTCTTGGCTACCTCTAAGAAGATGCTGCTGCTGAGACATTTTCTCAACCAGCGTACACAGGAGCAAATAACAACTTGCTGATAGTTGCCTTGACTCAGCTAATTGGTACTGCCTTTCTAGAATGTATTTACTTAATCAGTTACGTGTGGGTATACTTAAAATGTTATTATCTTTTAACTTACCAGGTAAAAAGCACTTCAGGGGTGTAAGAAAAGGTAGTAGGTAGTGACTGTTTGTTTTTCTTTTTTCTTTTTTTTTTTTTTTTTTTTAATTCTAGTGCCTGTCGTCAGTTGCTACTGCCTTGCAATCTGGCTTTCTTCCATACTGTGAACCTGTGTACCAGCGTTGTGTAAATCTGGTGCAGAAGACCCTTGCACAAGCCATGGTATTTTTCTATTGCTATTCCAACGTTTTAGGAATATCTCCTTAAACCAATGTGTTAACTATGTAAAGTCACGGGTTTGCAGGACGATTTATAATGTGACTGTTGAATATCTAAATGAAACTTTGTTTATGTGTACCCCAGGAAAATCTAATACTCATTTTGAAAATGCGTACTTATTTGTTGCAGTTGCATAATGCTCAGCCAGACCAATATGAGGCTCCAGATAAGGATTTCATGATTGTGGCTCTTGATTTACTCAGTGGTTTAGCTGAAGGACTTGGAGGCAACATTGAACAGCTAGTGGCTCGCAGCAATATCCTGACACTAATGTACCAGTGCATGCAGGTGAGTTGAGTGACCTGTTTGATCCAAGGATTTTCTTTCTTAAGAGAATGAGTAACACTCCTAGAATTGTCTTTTTTTTTTTTTCTTCTTCTTCTCTTTAGGATAAAATGCCTGAGGTACGGCAGAGTTCTTTTGCATTGTTAGGTGATCTGACAAAGGCGTGTTTTCAGCATGTTAAGCCTTGCATCGGTATGTTTCTTTTACATATTAAACAACTTGTTTTGGAAACTGACAAAGAGGCTGATTTAGCCATTGTTAAGCTCCCTATTCTGTGGGTTGCCTTTTTATGGTGTTTAAGTTTTCATGTTCCTTCATCATCAAGGATCTGTAGTCTTTTCTCCTTTGAATTGTGTGTATAAAAGACACGTTCTTTTTTTTGTAGACAGTGAAATAGTTCATTTTTGATTTTTCATAATGTAACAAGATACGTGTTGTGCTGGAATATAGCAAAATGGATGTTCTTAGATTTCAATTAAAATAGTTGTGTGCTTCGATAAATTCTTCAATTTAGAGCTTTTTTTGTTCTACTAGTGTCTGTTGTTACCTAAAATTTTATATATATACTGAAATTGTAAAACTTGGATGCAGGGTAGGTTTTGAGTTTGTTTGATTTTTTTTTGTTGTTTTCTTCCTTTTTTTTTTTTTTCCTTTGTTTTAAAATTCAGTAGGGAAGTAGCATCAGTTATACCCTTCTGTGGTATTTGCTGTCTCTTTCCACAGGTACTCTTGAGGTACACTTAGCTTGCCAAATGAATGCTTGGATAGGCTTGGAATTTAAGATTTATTTGGTAGATGTTATAATCCATCTTTGTGACTAATTTTTTCTTAACATGTAATCAAATATGTGGTTGCTTTCTAGGCTTCATTGTTTTTTTCAAGCATAGTTGAATACATAGCTATCCAGGTGATAAAAGAGAGGGGAGATTCAGAGTAAACATGAGGAAGAAATGCTTTACAATGAGAGTGGTGAAACACTGGCCCAGGTTTCCCAGAGAGGTGGTGGATGCCCCATCCTTGGAGACATTCAAAGCCAGGCTGCACGGGGCTCTGAGCAACCTGATCTAGTTGAAGATGTCCCTGCTCTTTGCAGGGGGGTTGGACTAGATGACTGTTGAAGGTCCCTTCCAACCCAAACTGTTCTGCGGTTTTACGATTTGAGGGTTGTTTGACTATATTACAAAACTACAAGTACTTGTAGCTGTGTTTGTAATTTTCCCTTCTTTCCCTCTCTCCCCCTTGCCCTAGCAATAGAAGGGGGAAAAAAAGGTTTCTAAACTTGCAGAAAGCCTATTAGAAGCATTTTTAAATCATAATTTGAGAAGATTTGCATTGATCTGCTTAGGTTCTAAAATCCAGGTTAATCTGATATATAGCAGAAATATAGCTCTTGTTAATTCATGTGTAACACTTCCCAAGCATTTAAATAGGCTTACATTTAAAAACAAACAACAAAAAGAACTCTTTCCCCCTGCCCTCCCCTGTGATCTTACAGTTATGGGACAAGATGGTTGGATTGTGTGATGAGATTTTAAAATGTTGTTCTTTCTAGCTGATTTCATGCCTATTTTGGGAACCAACCTAAACCCCGAATTCATTTCTGTGTGTAACAATGCCACCTGGGCAATTGGAGAAATCTCCATCCAGATGGGTAAGATGGTTTTTTTTTTTCCTTAAATCACATTTAGCGTGGTTTGTCTAGGTGTTTTTTTGTAGTCTTTTAGTGATACTTTCATGTTGAAATTTAATCTGAGATTCTTGTCCTTTTTAGTAAAACCAATGTACCCGATCTATTTAGATTATGTACATTAATGGTCATTTTCTTCTGAATTTTTTTTTGTCTGTTTCAGGTATAGAGATGCAGCCTTATATTCCAATGGTGTTGCACCAGCTTGTAGAAATAATTAACAGACCCAACACACCAAAGACATTGTTAGAGAACACAGGTACCCAATAACTGAACCATACATGGTGAAGAGAATTAGAGAATTTTTTTTTTACATATATATAATGACTTTAAAAATTGCATAGAGGAACCACACCAGAACTAATTTCATTGCTATGTATTTGGCTTTCATAAGCAAAAGCAACTCTGTTTTGCAGAAGCTCTTACAAGTCTCAGTCTTGCAGCAAACCATCTATCATATATCTAGATTCTTAATGCTTTCTCACTTTAAGTATTTTTATAGTTTTATGTATTGAATGTGACGAATCTGTGCAGTAACACTTAAAGACTTAGTTCACGCTGATCTTAATATGTGCATGTCGTTACACCTCTGTACTGTATATATATGTCTAGTGTTTAAAACAAATGTAATTGGCACATATAAAACAAATAATGAACTCTCTGAATTTACAAAAAATGCACTCTCTTTAAAGATAAACTTCTAGTATTGTGCACAAAAATCTAGATCTGTGATGGCAGTTTTACCACAACACAACTGAAATTATGTATAATGTCTATTACCTGGTCACTTAATAACAAATTTCTGAAAAGAATTCTAATAATGGCATGCAGGTTTTGTGTTCTGGCTCACAGCTTTGCCTTCCAGATTGGAAGCAATCCCCAAATGCTTTACTCAATTGGAATTTCTGAGGCTTGTTTCTTTTGCATTTATAGAGGGCACATTCTGGTATGAAGAGCACCTTCCATACTTCAGCAAAACTTTATCGATAAATTCGACCAGTTTCTGGTTTACTATTTTACTAATTAAGAATCTTTTTTTTCTTTCCGTTTGAAAACTGTCTTGTAAGTAAATGACGGTTTAGTCATTATACCTGACATAATTGAAAATTATGCAAATTCAGTGATACAGTTTTGGGGGGCGGGGTTTGAGTTAAGCAAAAGATAAATTGGAGAAATTTTTTTTTCAATGCATATTTTTCCTCTGGTATTTTCTGAACTTAAAAGCTGTACGTTATCTGTCCCCCAACCCCATTTAGTATGGAAGGTGAACTTGAAGGAAAAATTACCTGGTTGTCTGGCATATTTTAGATACTACTTTTTGAAAAGATAATTTTGGAGCAAATACCAACTTGTTGTGAAATATACCATGGAATAGTATAGCAATAGAAATTTTCTTTCCCCCTGCCCTGATCTCCTTCTTCTGCACTGATGGATATGTAACACCTGTAACTGAGAGGCATCCAGTACTTAAATGTTTGCTTCCATCACTATTAGAGGATTTTTGGAAGCATCCAAGCACTGACTTTTTTTTTTTTAATTTAATTCTCTTAATAATTACTTTAAATGTGGATGCATAACTGCAAATAAATGTTGAGTGTGGTGTACTTATAAGTTTGTTGTGGGATATTGTGCTGCATGCCACTAGTATGTGCAAGAATATTACTGTTTTCTGCTTTAGCTTGCTATGTAATGAGCTATGAAAACACTTCTTTGGAAACGTAAGACCATCTCAAATAAAAGTAATTGCATAGAAAATAACCAGTACATGCCAAAAAGCTGAGCTTTGATAGATATTAGTATTCCTTATACAGAATGTAGCTGCGAGAATTTACAGATAAAACTTAAATGTATTTTCATTTGAAATTAGCACTTCAAATGCAGTTTTTTGTTAGATCTACCAAAAATTTTAGACACTGCATGTTGAAATTGAGTAACATCAAGGCAAAACAGTACATAACCAGTGAGCTGCAGCTCTCATGAGTATGTTTCAAACTGCTAGTATATCCTACACCAAACTTTTATCAGAGAAAGCATCATCTGCTTTATTGCATGTTTCATGAAACTGTTCACAAATGCCTGTTAATTAGAGTGTTGCATAGTATGTCTCTTGAACATAGGTTTCCTTTCTCTGCTTCATATAAATCTGCTGGATTTTAGTATTATTCATGTATTTTGCTTCAAGTAATCCTGATACATTATTCCCCACCCGCTCCTTTTTCTAAAGATTAATCTTTTGTGAGTTGAGCAAACACCATTAAAACACATTTTCATGATGATATTTTCTTTAGTCTGTCCCTCGGAACAAAGGTCCAAACTACCTAATCACATAATGAAGCAATTTTGCTTTTTCTGTGTCCTTATGCCTTGGTATCGGAAGTCAGATTCTTATAAGATTTCTGTGAGGAAACTTTTTGTGAACAGGGGAAATACTTGGATTAAAAAATTAATTTCTTGCTGTCAGCTGCTGTGAATTAGCAACCACTTCAAACTCTGTATGAGATTATAAATAAGACAAATATTTGGTGCTCTTTGAGAAGTGTTTCATCTATTTAGCATTTTTAGATAGACCACAATATTTTCCATGTAAAAGTATTTATAAATATATTGTTACTGATTGAGTAGATTTATTAAAACCTTTAATTTTAAATATTGAAAAAATGTTCAGAATACTGGATACTAAAACTGAAAATGGTTAATTCCTTTTTATCAAGAGTATCCATAATAATACATTTTAAGAAAAGCTTCAAAATGTATGGCAGGTAAATTTACTGTAAGAAATTACTCTGAAGAGGGCAGAATGACTGCTGACATCAGAAAGCTTTTGGATTTTAGATTGTGTTTTTGGTGTTCTCTCATTTACTTTAATTTTGCTTTTACCCTGGAGAGTATACCATATATGTTGCTGCCTCTTATTTAGGGGGTGGTAATAAACAGCACTGGTGAAATCTTATGTTTATTATCATACACAGATTCTGTTGGTTTCTGTTTCTGAGTTATTTGTTGTTTTTTCTTTATTTTTTCTCCTCCCCCCTCATTTGCTCATGTCTTGGTTGGCGTTTGGTGGTGTATAACCGTGATTGCGTTACCTTAGCAATAACAATTGGTCGTCTTGGTTACGTTTGTCCTCAAGAGGTGGCCCCCATGCTACAGCAGTTTATAAGACCCTGGTGTGTATTATTCAATCTTTTTTTTTTATTCATTTTTCTTCACTCTCTTTCTTTCTTTCTTTCTTCCTTTCTTTCTTCTCTCTATCTCACTTTTAGATATATTTTCAGTTGGTTACAAAATCTCAATCCTTAATCATTGCCAACCATGTGACTAATCTTGTCCTATCAGGTTTGTGAGTTTTTAGTAGCACCGTCATGTATTCTTTATGTTGTGGCTAACGACTAATTTATGCATGGGATAAGATTGTCACATGCTTGCTGTGTTAAAGCTTGACTATGAAAGAGCATTTTAAAATCCACCAGAATGATAATACAATGCATGCAGAGACTGTAAAATTTAAACCGTGCATTACTTTACTTAAAATTCAGTCTGAGGCTTGAATTGCTGTAAGGAATACATGTTTATAGATTTGTTATGTATAAAATAGCTTGCTTGCTGCTGTAAAAGTTAAATAACTGTTCTGTAAGTGGTATCTGACATAATTCATACTGTGATAGTATTACATGTTCCGCTTCTAATAATGACAGTTTCTATAAATATTTCAGATACATGTTTCATTTGTATTTAATGGAATACAGGTCACACTTTCTAACTGCATATAGTGCAACAGGAGAACAAGGTTCTGGAGATGATGCCTAATGGGAATATGCTAGTAAAGATTCTGTGTAGCGAGTGTTTCTCTAAGTGCTCAAAATAGTGTCTTATCAGTGTGACTTATTCCATCAAATACTGTCATCTAGTTCTGACTTGATTGAAGAAAAAATAATAAATAGCTAACTTCTGCTCTCCAACTTTCTAGGTGCACCTCTCTGCGAAACATAAGAGACAATGAGGAAAAGGATTCAGCATTCCGTGGGATATGTACCATGATCTCAGTCAACCCCAGTGGAGTAGTCCAAGTAAGATACATTATTAGATCTTGACTTCTTTTCTCATGTGAAATTTAGTGAAAGCTGTGTATGGAGTATAAAAAAGTTTAGCTTGACGTGATTCCCTGCAGGGCATGATGTAGCTCTGTTTTGAGGTCAAGGAGGCCAAAATGTTTATGCCGCAAATGATACATATCATGATGTTTCAGTAACTATCACCTAGCAGAGGAAAGGAGAAGAATATTGTTGAATTTAGTTTTACATTTTGTAAGTAAAAGAGAAAATAATGAACTTTGATTAAAATAACTGTATTTTGATACTTCTGTCAGGTTGTGTTCAGGATCTGTATGATAATATAAGGCAAAAGTTGACATACCTAAACCTATTTTCCAGATGTAACCTAGGCTTTTAAAACAAGAAACAGAATAAAAACAGTAACCACCCCTTCATTCTTTAAACTTCTGTAGGGAAGATTCTGTTTCAGCTTTGGATATATTCCTTAACACATTGTCAATGCAACAAGGAACATGCATCTCTTTAAAATAAATGGTACATCTGAATAATAGAATGTGACTTGCTCTTTAATCTTCATACCTCCAAAGTAAAGCTGTACCAATGTAGTATTTTCTAAGAGTAAAATGAAGGTGATTTTTCCCTTTCCTTTGGCTGGAATTCTTGAAACACAAGAACTGAGCCTCTACCTTGTTTTGAAATTTTCAGTTAATTTCACTTATGCCTTGTTCTGTACTTAGTGTTTCCCTCTTCTGCTGTCCATTTGTTCTTTCACGTAGCTGAAGAGGAGGGGATAATTAAGGACTCTTTTTGTTATCCTATTTCTCCTTCTCTGTAGTTGTCATTCTCAGTTCCCACCCAAAAACATGTGTGTTGTTAACTTAATGATTAAAGACTGATGTTTTAATGGTGTAGTAGGAGGTAATGCATGACAGCAGATGAACTAAATATAGAGATTTTGGAGTGGCTTTAGTTTTGAACCTGTATGACAAACATTCTGTGTGTCTCAAAAAAGAAACTTCTGGTTCTGCTTAAAGAAATACAAGAGCTTTTTTTCCCCAACTGGAAATGCATGAGAGAGTGTGTTGCAACTGTGGTCTTAAGTTTTTTGCTTGTGATTAGAGTGACTGGTTCTTGAACTTGGTACATGTACTAAAAGCATTAATACTAGACAAGTATAGTGTGGGAGGGGAGAGTGGTTCAGGTTTTTTAACTGTAATTTTATTTAATCAAAATTTGATTAAACAAAACTATTCATACACTCAGCTATTTCTATTTCTGAACACTTAGGCATACAATAATTTACCATTATTGTCTGTATTAACTGGAAACTAAATACATAAAAACAAAAACAGTTGTGAATAAGGATAAAAGACGCTGCATAGGTCATAGAATGAACATCAAGTGTTGTTTTCAGACCTATAAATTGAGGTTTCTAACCTATGTGATTGTTTAATCTTGTAGGACTTTATTTTTTTTTGTGATGCTGTTGCATCGTGGATTAGTCCAAAAGACGATCTCCGAGACATGTTCTGTAAGGTAATGTTTCTCATATAACCCTATGTCCTAATGGTGATTGTTATGAATTCTCCAGGTTTTTTTACTTGTTTTCTGTTTCCACTGTTATGGCTTACTATATTTGTGGTCATGGGGGCTTCTTTGAAAGTTCATAAATTTTCAGGCAAAACTGAAAAATCCTGACTTCTTTTTTTAACAGTATTGAAGGGATAATCATCCTCAGAATGCTTTTCATAATGTCCAGCCTACTATGTTTTGCCTGTATTTGGAAGTACAGAGTTTTTTATACCGCATTTTTTTTCTAGAAAATGAGATTTGTATAGGTCAAGACTTCTTTGCTGTGAAGATGCCTACTTTATTTTGGAGAAATATCTAGAAAATTGCGAACTAAAAATATTCTGTGGTATCCTGATCTGTTTCTTTTAGTCCTGCTGAAAATAAGGTTTTTTGGGATTGCGTAATCCTCCTCAGAATCCCTCTTGAATCAGCAAGTTTCAAGAAACTAACATACCATTACACCCAAGAACACATCCCTAGACAAAGTCTCAATAGTATTTCAGTGAAAGGATTATTTGCCTTGTGTAAAACCCCACCCACAATGTGATATATTGTGTTTTGCCTGCTACTGTTTGGTAGTGTGGCTCGCCTCAGAAGTTCATTTAATTATCCTAAAGCAAAAATGGGGTATATTCCTGAGTAGTGCCACATGTGAGCATCCGAACAGAAGCCAGAGTCATAGTTAGCCTCTCAGATAACTGGTCTCCTTCAAAGGAACATCGTGTCCAGGAAATGCACAGCTGTGAGTATTTTAGCATCAGGAGATGAGAACAGCAAATACTTAAATGCTTAAAAGAGTCTAGGATGCTGTCTGTGATGATTGCCCAAAGCAGTCTCAGTGTGTGTTTCTGCACTACTCCTTCAGCATTGTTACAGTTATTCATGTGGGATCTAATGCATTTAAACTAGACACAAAGGCTTTTGGTCACTTGGCAAAGGACATCCTTACTTTTTAAAGTGTATTTTTTTTGTGCTTTTTGCCATGAAAGGAGACAAAGCTTTCTTCAAGTGATGGTACGCACTTCTTCATGAATACATGATTACTGTAGTCCAGTTAGATGTTTTTCAAACAATAATTGTGCCTTTCAGGAATGGAAAAAAATGGCCCATTTAGTGTTTCTTTTTTTGTTTTGTTTTTTAGCACTAGAGATGAGACAGAAAACACCACTTCCAAGAGCATAGGTAGATGAGCTGCTAGTGTTGAAATCTGACACATACCCTAAGAATTTTATCACTTTTTATAAAAGCAATTTATCTGAAGACTGTAACTGAAGCTCACTTGCTAAAACTCTACTGGAAGATGATTTTAAAAGTGTTCCTTTTGTCATACCTGAACATTCTTAGATTTTTTGGTAGTTTCTTGGTAGCTGGCTAGTCTGACTCTTTGGGTTAGGAGTGAGAGGTGAGCCTGCTTGTGGAAAGTCTCTTACCGGGAGAAAAGCAGCAAAGTTAACTGGTGACACTGTAATGTTGTTATTGCTACATCCTGTTTAAGAACAGCTCTGCTTGAGAATGTTGTGATGAGGGTGAACTCAGTACCATGAGCATTAACTTTGACATTGCCTTTTCTGTGAGGATGTGTTCATGACAAACTGTTCCACAATTCCAGTATCCTTGAATTTAAAGAAGAAAACAAAAACTTTAGACTCTCCGGCAAAATTTTCTATGAGGAGTAGCCACTTCATCTGTGTTTTTCTTTCTGATGTTTGTCTTTTGACCTGGTGTTTTGAGAGCTTTTTGATAGTATAATTTAATTTTCATGGTTTTCAATTAATTTATTATGTCGGAAAGTCCAAACTGAAACCTGTAGACTTTTTTTTTACCTATTTCACTGGCTTTGGACTGCCACTGGATCGTTCTTTTAAAATACAAAAATATTTTAGCAGTTTCCTTTTTAGTGACAGTTGTCTTAGAGGTTCCATGGGAAACAAAAACAGCTCTCACAGGGTGCTTTTGTATTTGTGCTAGAAACTGACAGGCATTCATTCTTTCAAATGCTGGCTGCATTTTTGGCCTAGCTTTCTTCCTACAAAATATTACACATCTAAAAAGAAATGTGAATACAGTTATCTTGACATATGTTAACTGTTAACTGATCTTGTAAGTCACCTTACTCATGAAAAATAAACAAACACTCATTTGTGTGGGTAGATATATTCTGTATGTCACCCTTGAAAGAAAAAAAACTTCAGTTAAGGCAGACATTACTAAATTTCTTTTGTTTCTTAGTAGCATTTCAGTATTAAATAGAAGAATTCAAATGGACAGATGTACAGTCCAGCAGTTTATGGCTTACTGCTTATGTTGCTAGTAAACAATGATCATGTAGCTACTGTTTAGTGATTATCTTTATTTTTCTCTTCTCATTTGTAGATTCTTCATGGATTTAAAAATCAAGTAGGGGATGAGAATTGGAGGCGTTTCTCCGACCAGTTTCCTCTTCCCTTAAAAGAGCGCCTTGCAGCTTACTACGGAGTTTAACTTCATGCACTGTAGCTGCAGTCCCATAATTAGAGGTAAGCACACAAATCTTCCCTGTTAAACAGAGCTATATAACACACTTCCTTTTGTTTGCTTTATGTGAAACATAATTCATCAGATTAAAATTTTTCAGTTATGCTGGATATCTTTCCTTCCTATACGAAGGGGAAAAAAAGAGATGATAGTATACCTAAATGATGGTATCTGTAGCAAAAGCAGTTGCCTGACTCTGATATTTCATTTTTACAGACAGAGCAAGAGAGAAAGAAACGGTGAGTGTTATGATACACACAGTAGTGTATCAAGATAAGGTTGGAAGTGTAGTGTATAACAAGGTGCTGGTTCAGGTTTAATCAGCAAAGTGATGAATGTGATCCTCCAGCCATCAAGCTGAACATACAGGCTCACTGATGTCTTATGAGTTAGTAGGCAGCAGATGTGGTCTAAACAGGTATATTCCTCTACGATAGGAAGGCAAGTTTTTTAACACACTTTAGCCATGAGGAATCCAGTACACTCCTAGCCACATACTAGTTGATCTTTGCACTGGATAAAGGATATTATGCTAATCTGTAACTCAACTGTAGAACTTGATGCTTTGGGGAGTCAGATGTGTTTATTATTGCCATGTTCCATTTTGTGTACCAATTCACAAGTGTTACAGTTCTATGTAGAGAACGATTTGGCTTCAGCAAAGAACAGTGATAACGCATTCTAGCATAGTTATATTATTATAGCACCTTGCTTTGTATGCTGTCTGGGCTCTCTGTATAAAACAAATTTCCCCTGTGTAATGCATTGTGATGCCGTGAAGAGATTATTATACTACCCAAAAAATAGGGTGAATTAAGTTTATACATTCAGTCTTTATATAAATTGGATACTTGCTATAGAATTTTTGTACTGAAATTATGGGAGTGAATCGTTCAATTCTCTTTTATTGTTGAATGGACAACTATTCAAAAGTCGGCCTAAGATTTTTTTTTTTTTTTCCAAAGTCAGTGACATAAGAAATCCTGTTTGGTTTATTTTTAATTCATTGTTCAGATCAAACAGGTAATTCAATTTCAAACATTTATGTATTTATCAATGAGGGCATTTTAGTTCTGACATAAGGATGTTTTGTCCTTGTAATGAAGGGGAATCCAAAGGCTAAAATTCACCATTATTCTCAGTTTGAACTGAGGATACACTATGGATATCTTGTTTAATCCACCTAGAAGTTAAGTTGTTCGGTTAGTAGCAGATATGTTTAATATTCTTTCTCAATAAGTCAGAACGACCTCATGGGTTTTTTCAGAAAAGCTTTTTAGAATACATAGGACTGCTTTTATCTTAAACCTAAGCATAGCCACAATAGTGGAACTGTCAGTGTAGCTTTAAAGCATACATTGTTGTTTCATGAATAATAATTTATCTGATATAAATGGGCTCTTTTCTTAAACAGACTTAAAAAGAAAAATCTAGGCATAAGTTCATTTTTAAGTTAAAGTTTGGCACCTGCTGCTTAGAAAAGGCAAAAAGCTCTTTGTTTTTGCACAGATCTGTCAGTTAAGGTTCAAGGTAAGTTTTAACTATGCTTTTATCTTTTCCTTTCACAGGTCCTTCAGTCTGGGAGACTATGAGGGAGCCTCTGCACCCAGGGAAAATGTTACCCTTTACTGGGGGGAAGGGTAAACCAGTAGGGAATACAGTACAATCCCAACCCTACTGGGAGGGGCGGGAGGGAGGTGTTGCCGTCACTGTATTAAGTCGATGTTGGGAAATGTTTTAACATCTGGAGCCTTTGTGGGTGGAAATCTGTCTCCTATTACAACTCTGCACTGGATGTGAAGAAGAAAAAAAAAATAAAAATCTAGTCACAAAACAGCACATTCTGGAATATTGTGGGGAATTGTACCAAAATAAGAACCATATAATTGAACCATAGGGATACGTAAAGAGGAAAACTATTTTGCGCACAATAAAGGAAACCCAAGAATGGGGGTCACAAACAGTAAAAGGCTTTCTTTTCTCTTTTATGTTTTTTTTAAGTAAGGGTTTTCTACATTATGTCATCCTGCTCGATGGGATTCCTAGGTATTTGCATGTTAATGAAGAACTACACAAATGAAGTTAGTACAGTTAAAATGCAGCTTGTGTCTGTATTAGGAGCAGGCACTTGCAGCGTACAATATAGAAACCCCATCATAAATTAATAAAGGTTAACTTGAACAAAATGAAGCAACCTGCAAGCTGCCAAATAAGTCACTCCTTTCATTTTTGGGGTAAGGGGAGGGACACTTCAAAGGAAAGATTGACATCTTAATTTTTACATTAAAAAAGAATTAAAGTAGTGGATATGATTTGATTATTGTACTTCATTAGATTTAATTTCTAGAGTAAGGCATTATTCTTAACGTGCAGTTTAAGGTTCAGGCATGCGTTCTGGCTCATAGTGATCAGAAGTAATTTAAATTAGTGGGAAAGTAGCATGCTTGCATCACATAGAGTGGAATTGGTATACATTTACCTATGTTGCGCCAGTTTTGTGTTGCAGTTTACCAATTCAATATAGCCCTGCATTTAAAATTCCTTTTTTAAGATTCTGTGGATTTTATTTTTATTAAGAATATAGATATAAAGTACTGTAGTTAACAATTAGGCCTTGAAATACCTTATTAGGATCTGTTAAGAATAAGATTGATATTGTATTGTGTGTAACCTGCACAATGTGGAAAGCTGATATAGCTGTGCAAAATATTTGCCTCTGTGCTGTCAGTGTGATGTGCTTTCTGCATGGTTATATACTAGTGATTTTATCAGAATCTCTAAAAATGAGTTACATGGTAAGACCTGTTAAAGACTGCATAAATGTTAGTTGGCACGTAAAGACAATTGTAGAAGTTGATGACATAATTGCTATATTTGTGTTTATTCCCACTCAACATATTACCTTCTACGCTTTCTTTTTTTTCAAAGCATGATCTTAAAGAGATGTTTAAGTTAATGGATGTAATGCAGGGTATCTACACTGTGTTGGCGCATGTTGGTGGCCCTTTGTGATGTAGTTAAATGCACAAGGGTGCAAGTTTAAAGCTACAGAGTGAAAGTTGGTTTGAATCCTCTTCATTTCATTTGTTTAGCTTTTCTGTTGTGTTTTTTTTCTCTACTTACATGTATTCCTGTGAATAAATCCTTGTTAAGTTAACCCTTTACTTTTCCTTCCATGTGTATTTTCTTATGTACTGTGAATGTGAAATCCTAACTGGTACACTTGATCTTGTGTCCATCTGAAAGTGGCAAGTCTTTAATAATATAGATTGCCTAAGAGTATCCCATGATGATAAAGGAAAATGGAGAGATTTTAACTCTGCTGGTCAGAGGTGAAGCCACACCTTTCCATTTTTCAAGTGCTGCATAGTTAATCTGAAAAACAAAATTAAGCCATAACAGCCTTTTTATAGATTTAATTTCTCACCTTTGCATTGCAGAATGGATACTGGATAACAGTTCTTGGGTTTTTTTGTTTGGGTTGGTTTTGCTTTTGGTTTGCAGGGTTGTTTTTTGTTTTGGGGGTGGTTGCGGTTTTTTTAATTATTATTTTTTTTTAGATTTTTAAGAACTTGCTCTTCTTTGCATGGTTCTGTTCTTTGACTGTTGAATGATTTAGCCATTGCACTGAAGTTTGAGCTATGTGAGTGTGAACTTACGCTGTCTAAAGAGTTTTGATTTTTTTAAAAATGCATGATAGCATGCATGTTTTACATGTCACCCCTCCCTCCTTTTTTTTTTTTTTTGCTTTGTAAATTTTAGTGGATTATGCATGAAGAATAGTTTGGATGTGTACTGTATGAAGTACATTCAGTAATGCTAATACATAGTATTTATTCAATTTGGTAAAAAATGCATGTGATAACTTGCTTTCAAATTACATTGTTTTGGTAGGAAATACAAAATTCCGTCTTAACTAATAAATCTGAAGTAAATTTGTAATAGTCACTGACAACACTTTAAAATGAAATTCTGGAATGAAAAAAAAAAACAACTTTAAAATTTGCCAAGGTGGCATATTACTTTAGACCCAAACTTGCTTTAATTTTGGGTGTGTTGGAACATTAGGGAAGAGTATCTGAGAAATCACATTAACATTTTGTAGAACGGAAAACCTATCGAAATAATACTGTAACATAACAGCTAGAATCTGGGTTTTACTAAACTTCTTAAATTTCAGAAAGCCCTTTTAACCAAATAAAACCACTCCACCTCAGATTAGCTTAGGATGCCACTTTTGTACATGTGTTCACAGGTATTTTACAGGTGTGAACTGATCTGGTATAACAGCAAGGAAAATAATTAAATAAGGCAAAAATAAATAGTACTGATAAAATAATCTTTTGTATCAGTAAGTTATTTCATGGTATATTTTAAAGCAAATAAACCATATTCCTAATGCGTAATATAGCGCAGAGATTTGCAGAAGCCATTTAGGGTATGATGTGAGGTAAGAAAAGTTCTGAATCAGCATTAACATTTATAATTCAATTATTGCATCATGGGATATATATAAAAAGGATCTTAATTCTTGTGGTGTAGTCTTGACAGTTCTTGAATGTTGACTGAATGTTTATACTGGTAGAATTGTGAGTTTGTCTTTGTTACATTCCAGTGTTTCTGCCTCTTGGCATGCTAAAAAGCACGGCTTACTTCATTTGCTCCTTACACACTGAATAAAGTGCTGTTAGTGTGCTAAACTACAGAAATAGCCGCTGCTATGTGATGGTGTAGATCTTCTACTTGAATATTTTTTGTTGTAGGAACCTCAGGAGGTCAGTGTTTACTGTTTTTATATATGCCTTTTTCATGTTTTGAGTTTCCCTTTTTGAAGGATTCTGAGGGTGAACAAAAGCTGCTGATCAACCTAAGTTGGTAACAGAAAGTATATTTAAAATCCTTTTAAAGGCATCTTTTTGGCAGTTCTAAATTGCTATTAAATTAGTGTTAAGTGAAGTTCAATACTAAATTTTTTTCGTTATGTATTCAGGAAACAGCCTGTTTCATTTAGGGAAAAAGATTAGAATAGTTCATTATTTTAACCAGTGCAAGCAAAAATAATCAATTTTGTAAATTTTTTCCAAAAGTTGATTATTTTCTAAATCAGTGAATATGTATATATTTAAATTGTAATAAGCTAATTCTTATGCTTTAGTTTATTGCTCCTTAAAGCTTGTACTCAAAAGATCACTTTTAGAAGAATGGGTTTAAAATTTATAATCATTATCATTTTTAAAAGTTATGAAGTAGCATAAATTTTGTAACTAACAATATTGATAACACACTGTGATTTTTTTTTTTGGTAGGACTTTTATGTTAGCATCAATCTTAATTACTTAAGCTGCATATATTGTATAATAGTAAAATGTATATTTTAAAATTTCAAGTGGCTTTCCTCAAATGAAACTTCATTGCTACTTAGAAATATTCAAATACTAGCTTTATCTCAGGTGAATACTCTTGTACCCTTTTTGTTCAGAACACATGCTAATAAAAATGTGTCTTAATTATATCAGTTTATGTATTTCATTTAGGCAGCTCCTCTGTCTTAAACTTACTCTAAATTAACCTTCTACTATGGAACATTAATGGCGTTTGCTTCACCTATTTTATTCATATTGAATGTATTAACAGATAAGGTGCAAAAACATTCTTCCCTTGAGGAGAATGCATCCATATTCAAACAAATTAAATACTTTGTGAAAAATGCTTTAAATGCAACATTAATATTGGGGATCGTTTGTTTTGGATTTTTGTCAAGGAAAGAAGTTGCAACTTAACACTAATTGCTTCAATATGATCTTTTTGATGGGGATAATAGATGCATAAAGCTTCTATATAGGGTTTAAAGAGTAGCTTTTTATCTTAGATAAAGATTAAGCTCTACAGTGAAGTGACAAAACAACCTGCAGTTATCTGATAGGCGCTGATGTAGTTTGCATACATATTTGTTATATATTACGTATTTCCAGTAACCTCATCTTGAATAAATAAAGCTTGATCAGTAGCTGTGTATTTCACTCACCTATGCATTCTCCAGAATGACTTGCATCCATCAGTCTTCTAGGTGTCTTCTCCAATAGAAACTTGTTTTTTGTCTGCCACTGATGCTTGCTCTTTGCACTTAATGGTTGGAGCAAGCCAGTTTAGATTATTCTTTTAAATGGGGAACTGAGGCGAGTACTCTTGTTGCTTGCCTTGTGGAGTATATTCTGCTAAAATAATAATAAAATACTCACTTGAATGTACTTATATGAGGGAAGTTTTAAAATGGCTCTATAAGATGAATCCTTGTGTGGTGTTACAATATACATTAACTAAGACCAATCCACATCTTGAAGAATTCGGCGCTTACAGTATAGTATCACTTTTCTATAAGCTGGTTCTGTTGTGCTAATTTCATCTTAGGTATCTATTTCCTTACTTTATGATGAGCAACAACACTGAGAAGGCCTGGGTGTTTTTTGCAAGGACAGCGATTAGAAAAAAGTATTGGTATAAGCAGGTTCATTTGGCTGTTGAAATCTCCAGTGGAATATAATCTTTTTTTCGTAGGAAGAGATTGGTAGTTACTTTGTACATTGCCTGACTTACTAATACTAGACACTTCTAAAATTTTAAATTGGATGCTATGTACACAATAGTTTAAAATGAAAGATGACTGGATCTTTCTGCTGACAACTTAGGTTGTATGAGTTGCTTGAAAGCTTTAAATCTGATGTTTCTGTATCTGCCACAATGTTGGACTGTTTCCTTCAAACATATCCTCCTGCAACCTCTCAAACTGTACTAAATTGAGTGATATTTCTTGAAGTCTGCCTATGTGCTAACAGAACTTCATTTTAAATAGAATATGGTTTTAATTTTTGATAAGCTGCTGAATTTTAAAGAGTTTTTGGGGCCACCAAATATTTTGGATCATGCAGAGAATATATATTGTACTGTAGTAATTTTGTATTTACGTTTGTATGATGTGACATAATAGATGTGAATGTTAATCACTGCTTGACTATGTTAATAAAGTTGTTTAAATATAGATGTTGCATTGCAATTTTTAATGAAAGGTGAAAATTTAATGTTTTACCTGACTCAGTAGTGCACTCTTCTGGTTCACATTTGTAAGTTCTGGAGTCTCTTGAATAAGGATTTTCATTTCATCTGAAAGAAAATGATCTTTCAATAAGGTCAGTTTGGTTTAGAAGCTTCGTGCTGCTTGAGGGCAGATCAATGTAGAAATAGGAGGTTTATACGAACTGAAATCAATGCCTGTTGGGTGGTAACTGGCAACTGCATTACTACTGAGAAATGGAACATTGACTGTATTTTTGTTAGAAACAGCTGATACTTGCAGAGTCTGATGAAATGAAAGGGAAAAAAACATCATTCTCATTGCTTGTGCTATCAGTAATGTGAATTAAAAAGGAGTAAACTAGAAATAAATTAAAATTATTAATGACTTTGAACCAAAACTCTCAGTGGTCTTAGTCTAATTTTATCTGGCTTTTCGGGGGCCATAATAACACAAACTATTTAAAGCTATGTCCTTCCATTTATATAACTTCCAGATATAGGAGTCTTTAAAATGAAGGTATGAAACTAACAGTAGTAGCTCTCTGGACAAAATCCACCCATGTTGAACATTTTATGTTCACTTCCAGTATTTAACAGTTGGCCAATGGCATGTAGACAATTACAAATGTCTAGCACAGATAGCTTCTATAGTGTCATGATTAAATTCAATAAAATGCATTGTTATGACTACTGCTCTTATATAGTAGAAATTATTTGCTGCATACTCAGCTGAAAGTCTGCTTAACGAAGGGCTTAGATTTCTCCTCCAGAAAGAGAAGGCCATGGAATAGCTGTTAGCAGCAGTGTAGGTGTGTAGTTGATGAGCAGAGGCCAGTTCCTGTCAGCTGGGCACACCCGTGTCTGTATGGGGGGAAGTTTTGTTTTGTTTCAAATAGCCCTCCCCACTCCCCTGATGTTGTGGAGCACCTATGATAGAACACCCTGCTGTCAAGTCTTCTACTGTGAGCTTAGAGATTGATCTTGAGCTGTGGCCTCTAATTTTGAGTCTGAGGTTAATTACTACTTGTATATACGAACAAGAGATGAGCAGAGTAAGTATTAGAATCTTCAACAAGTGAAATCCATGTTATGATTAAGTTTGTGGTCAGATTGCAACAGTGCAAAGGATTGTACTTCCAACATAAGTCGTGCTATTTCTTAAAAAAAAATACATGTAATTGAAAGAGAAAGCATTTCAGTAGGAATATTCTGTGTGTAAAATAATTGATGGATGTTTAGTGCTCACAGAATAGATGCTGGTAGCTATTGTTATCCCAGAATGACCCACGATGAAACATACTGCTTAATAAGTTGATGTTACAGTGTGTTTCTTTCAGAGGCATTTACCCTTAGTTTGCATAAAACAAGCAACATATACTATTGAAACCTCCCAAAAGAGACCCAGATATTAATCTGGATAATGGCAGACTTAAAATGAGGTTATTTCCTATATCACTCCACTTTTTAAGGAAAACAGATGCAATTATGCTGCACATATGCTTATATGCTTATATGCATAATGCTTATATGTGTAAGTGAAGTCTTCCCCTGTGTTTACAGCATACGGGTTAATTTGGATGTGTAACTACTGCAATATTACTATAACTTGATAGCAATATTTTAAAAGTTTCCATTAATTTTCTCTGCATCCCCAGTGCTTAACACACACGCCAAACAGAATTTTGTTCCTCTGAAAAAGTACTGTTACACAAGGAGCAGCAATGTTAATTTGCCAGTCCTTTTACATTGAAATGACTGTCTATAAATGTCCTTACATGTAAGGCATATTTAATTTGCAGTTCTCTCAATCTGTCCTCTTTACATTCATGTCGACTTTTTGAGGGTTCTCTGGCTTGCAGATAAAGAAACTGAAGAGTTCTGTAGTTTGGAAACTCATAAATAGTGAATGAGACCATACAAAAAACTGAAAAAGTGGGATTTAATTTAAAAGTAACATAAAAATACATGTAAACTGTCTTACAGCAAAATTCTGTGGTGGTATTCTTCACAGAACTGCATCTTGACACAAGAAATCTTTCAGTGTCGTCTTAATCGTGATCTCAAAGGGAAATTTTGAGTTGTCTTACCCAATGAGGTTTTTTTCTCCTTAGCACATTGATGGTCATTGTCTTGCATATACCTTTTTCATTCTGAAATGTACATGCTGAAATAAACATTTTGAAGTTTTATCCATAATAACCCCAGGCATGTAAATACATGCACGTTTTCCTTCTAGCTTTGGAAATACTTTGGAAGAATAGATGACACACATGACAAAGTAAGAATGTATTCATTTTAACTCTTTACATACCTTAGCATAAGGGAGTAAGATAGTTGTGTATCTTTCAGTACTCTGCCATAGGAGGATGTAGCAAATTTTAGATTTGCTTATCCCCATGCTCCTTATTGAAGGCCTTACACAGCAAAACTATTGTCATGGGCCAAAATGAGATGGAAGGTAGCTGGAACCTTGGGCCACAGCTCTCCTTGGTTGCAAGCATTCACTCATCTGTGTGTAACTGCTTCTCAGTCCATAACATGGCAGTGTTCAACAGGGAGTAGTTGGGCATATAATTGCCCAATGTAACAACTCAGGGTTTAGTTGGTCTAATTAAGAACCATAGGCATCTCAGCTACTTTTTTTTCTTTCAAAAAAACCCCACACTTCATTACCTTAATTTCTAATTTGGCAGAAATAACGGGATGTTACTCTGTGTGTATGGACACAGGAGGCCCTCTAAATCATTACTAATACAGGTCTGCACATCTTCGTAAGCACTTAGGCTTTTATCAAGGTGATAAGGATGCTATGAAGTTCACATCTTCCAGCTGCTCGAGCTGGTGGCTACCATTAGTAAGCACTAGTATGTGTATCTATGGATGTTGTGAAGAAACAAGGGTAACAACTATTTTCGCATAGCATGACTTCTGCCCAAATGCAAACCATTCACCACCCATCCTGTTCATGCTGCCATTCTCATTTTTACTATGCAATCCTAATTAAGTACCTGTATAAGCAAATAGTTTTACCTCTTTCACAATATTCCAAATAGGTGCTTCTTATTTGGACAGCTAAAAAGTCTATCCAGACTAATATCTTTCTTTTTTTATTTTTTTCATTTACTATCTTATATAAATTCACTTGCAAGCCTTTTTGTTAGTACAGTAATAATGATAAGCTGTATTTGGTTTAATTAAAAACACAAGCACCATTTCTTCCACTCTGCTGTATAGAGAATACTTCCCTGAGATAACATGTAATCAGTTTAGCTTAGCTTCAGATCCTTCAACCACCAGTTACCTTTTCTTTTTCTGTTGTATATTATATCCAAAGTGGAGATGGTCTTTGTGACCTGGACACACATCTCGCTTATGTGGTGAGTGCTATGGAGGACTTTGGTGTTAAGTTATACAATCAGAGCTTGCTCTTCTAAACAGCTCAGGTTTGTTTGCTTTTCATTGAATTAAAATGCTTTAAAATACTTCAGTCATTTTCATTTAGGTTGTTTTTTACTAGTTGACTGCAAATAAGCTGCTTCAGATTCACTGGTTGATATATTTGCAAATAAGTGCCTAAAACATGTGCAATGTCAAATACATTGATACATCAACAGTATAAATTCAGCTAACCATTGAAAGTATTCCTGACAGCATTACAAGGTAATAATTTAATATGTTTTTTCCCCATCTTAGATAGAATATAGATGAAAAAAGACTGTAGTAGTGTACCTCTTGAACACATTAGAAATCTCCCACATTTTTTTATGCAGGGCTGGAGTGTGACTAGAAAAAGTCAAAATGGAATCTACAACCATTAAATTATTCTAGTTTGTAGTTACCAGTATTCACCAGCACATTCTAATCCTTCCATTTTATTGAAGGTTGATTTGATGAAGTGTGCTTTTGGCAGCAACAGAGCAGAAGAGTAATAAAGGTGGTGTATTGGTACCAAGTGACTCATTCTGAAACAATGCTGTTGGATTCATAATTTAAGTAACTGAAGTAATTAATGGGATGTGATCGACCTTGGTGACGAGATCAATAGGAGTGTACATTTAGGTATACAGTGAGTCGGATGACACAGCTTAATGGAATATATCATTCCAGGGATGTTGAAAACAGTATCATTAAAACTTGCTGTAGATCTTCAACAGAAAACAGAAATCATTACTAGCTTTGAAAGAACTTACATGAAGCATTGCACTGAGCTGGAAAAGAATCAGCTGATCTCTTACTGTAATAAATTTGTCTATCTGTAACTCTATGCACAGATATTTTTTGTTTATGTTAAACTCTATAAAGATGCTAGACGCATCCACCCGACCCAGAAGTATAATGTAGGCCGTAATCTCACCAGTGGTCTCCCATCAGACTGCAATTTGGGTTTTTGCATATATTTCAGAAAAGGGCCTAGCTTGTCTTAAGGTCGTGTTGGAAAATTCCCAATAATCTTTGAATAAATTATTTCAGGTTAGCTGTATTCACTGTTTACTTTATAATCTCTGTCTCCTAGCCAGACTTTTTTCCCTAAACTTTTCTAGCTTTAACTTCTGTCCACGGGCTTTCAGTACACTTTTTGTACAAAAAGCCTACAATAAATGTCTCATTGTGAAGGTAATGTATAAGTCATAAGCAAGTGAATTATTAAACTTCTGGGTAATATCTGCAGGTATTCAGGTACAAGTGCTTGGTTAGAACATACTCCTGGCGTTTTTTAAATCCTATAAGGTAACCTGACAGTACTTTCCAAAGTTGCCTAACAATTCTGTCTTTTCCCCATCTTTTGTTCTCCACAACAGTGGTAAACAACTCTGGATTTTTATATCTTCTGGTGCTCATAATGTTTTGGAACATACCTCAATTAGCAGTATAAATTTCTGTTTACATATCAAGATTCTTGTGTAGTTCTTTTAACAAGGACAGTAACGGGGGGAAAAAAAAAAAAAGGCATATCCTCAATGTGAAATACATATCTGGTATATAAAATGGCTCCACCTCCATCTGCTACTTCAAGTTGTCTTTAAAAAGAAAGTGCAGTGTTAGATTATGTATTTTACCTCAATCAGTTTCTTACTCCTTTTTAATTTATAAAAAGCTTTAAGTATCAACTGGCTCTTTGGCAGTTCATTATGACATTAGCAATGTCATAATCTGAATTATTTTTGGCAATTATTTGGATCCTTTATTCTTTTTTTCATCTTAAATATTAAAACATTCTCTTGTAGGTCCATGTATCAAGAGTTTTACTAAAAATTCAATGCAGTTATTTTACATAGAGTTCAAAATCAATTCTCAAATGGCTTAGACATAAAGCAAATTAACTTAGTTACTACAGGTAAAAAGACAGTATACAATCTTTATTTTTCAGTCATATTAATGTCTGAAGTCTACATTCACTATATCTTTAGTATCTTATTTGATAACTTCTTTCAAGTAGCAACTTAGTGTATATAATGCTACATCTGAGATGATCTACACCCTTTCACAGAATCACACAGAATCACAGAATGTTAGGGATTGGAAGGGACCTCAAAAGATCATCTAGTCCAATCCCCCTGCCAGAGCAGGAAAACTTAGGTGAGGTTACACAGGAAGGCGTCCAGGCGGGTTTTGAATGTCTCCAGAGAAGGAGAATCCACAACCCCCCTGGGCAGCCTGTTCCAGTGTTCTGTCACCCTCACTGAGAAGAAGTTTCTTCTCACATTTAAGTGGAACCTCTTGTGTTCCAGCTTGGACCCATTACCCCTTGTCTTACTGTTGGTTGTCACCGAGAAGAGCCTAGCTCCATCCTCGTGACACCCACCCTTTATATATTTATAAACATTAATGAGGTCACCCCTCAGTCTCCTCTTCTCCAAGCTAAAGAGACCCAGCTCCCTCAGCCTTTCCTCATAAGGGAGATGCTCCACTCCCTTAATCATCTTTGTGGCCCTTTAAAACAACTGGTTGTTGAAAATAGTTAATATTAACACTTATTAAACCAGAAGCTGGAAATATGGGAGCATGGGTAAACCACTTTGCAGAGAGCAAACTGTAAAATCAGAGGATGCTTTTCTGAGAGGGAAACTCTGATCTAAACACCTCCTTTCACATGTATGCAAGCCACATAAATGCCAAATGGCATTATTTTTCAAAAAATAGGAATATATTCATGAGATGTAACTGTTAGCTAGTATAGCCAAGAAGTCTCTTTAGTTCTTTGTACTCTTACTGTGAGGTTTGTTGCAGTTCTTTAACCTTATACAGATAGCAAAAATAGATAAATTGATTTTTTTAAGTCTCTACTAAAAAATTAGCAATCCAGAAAACTACTTGGATCTTCCATGAAAGCTGCTGAAAATATGCAATGGGAATGTTTGTTTTATTATACGGGACTCGCTGTGTAGTTATGGCTACGAAAATAACATTCCTTTCTGTCCACCACATTACACCAGGAGGAGAACATACATACTGCGAGAAAGAATCGACCTAACCCAGTATCCAGCGCTTGGCAGCCAGTACCTAGGGAAGAGTATAAGATTAAAGCACTATAAATGATACTATTGCGAAGTATTCTCACAGGCTTCACTAACTTGCAGGTCAGGGACTTCCAGAATAAGTGATGTTGCCTTTTTATTTAGTAATTCATTATGGATTTCTCTATCTAGAGAAACCTAGAAACTTCGTCCAGTTTCTGCTTCCTTCTAGGTTGACTGAATTCTCTGCTTGTGCTTTTATTAAGATATGTTTTTCACTTTTAACTCATTTATTCTATTCTTACTGATGAGTTCTCTATATTGTATTCCTCCTCAGTCATCTCTTTTCCAACCCGAAGAATTCTAGATTACTTGGTAGATGTTAGTTCCCATATCTTGGATTCTTTTTTGTTGCTCTTATCTCAGTCTTGTGAGATTTTTTCAGTTTGTGCTGTCAGGTTTTTTATTGTGGGGTGTTCTTTTTGCTTTGTTCTTGTTTGGGGTATATTGCATGTTGTTGTTTTCTTGGGTGTTTCTTTTTGTTTGTTTGTTTGGGGGGTTTTGTGTTGTGGTGGTGTGTGTGTTTGTTTTTAAGGTAAGGGTACCAGTACTGTGCACAGTGTTCAGAGTGCAGGTGCCCACACACTGGGTGAGGTTCTCTGTTCCTTTCCTAATGTTTAACAATTTGGTTTGAATATGACTGAGCATCAATTTCTGCCTTGAAGTCCTGTATTTACCTAGTGTCACAACCTCAAGATCTCATGTAAGTGTCAGCTCAGTCTGTCACCTTCTAGAATTACCTTAATAAACTGGCTGGTTATTGACCCAGCACATAAATACACCAACCCACTACATAAAATCACCTCCCTAACACACCTCCATATGCTGCTTTATGCTGAATTTTAAATTCACATATAAGATACTGAGCGCTGATATCTGCTAATGCCTGCTGCTGGGCTTTATGCAAGAAACCTGACTGAAAAACTGTACAAACACCAACTGGATATTGCCATGGCCCTGGCACAACACATGGACTGATTCTTCAGTCATGCTCACTACCGAATTATGCAGCAGCGCATAAAGCAAAGTAATCAGTAATCTAGGATTTTCTTACCCAGCCCAGTCTCCAAAGAAGCAGCCTGTGTAATAGGACTGTCCTTAGTAAGGACTTTTCAGTCTGTGCTATTTTAATGAGAAGTGACAAGATTGGCATGCAGCATGTAGGATGGTAAAGTTTAAGAACAGCCGTTTGTTGCTGGTTGAGCTTGTTTTATGCTAGTACGTGGAGTTCAAGAGAAGTTCATTCCCAAGAAATTAATTTTATTGTGGGGAATTCCAGTGTGTCTTAAGAACATAACTATTGATCCTGATCATCATCCCCGTCAAAGTGGTTTTCTGTATAACTGTGCCTATGCTTCAGGATGCCTTAAAGTTCACGTCTAAGATTTTACATTTCACTTGAATTTTTGTGGAAAGCCGTTGTTGAAAACCTGAGGATAGGTTTGATATTTGTGTGATAGTACATTGCTACAGCACTGCAATGTAGCAGTAGATAAGGGATTAATATATAGCTTTGAAAACGTGGAAGATGGGAACTTTTCTATGAAGTGTAGAAGTGAACCTGACTCCCCTTCCATACAGCACAGTATCTGTCCATGTGAAAGGTAGTTTTCTATTTTCCGTGGAATAAAAACTTTCAGCTCTGATCATGCAGCTTTTACCTCACTGTTTGCCCTCGTGTACCTCCTTAAAGATAGCTATGCACACTGCAAAAAGCACTACGTTCATACCTTCAGATTGTAATGCAGATTATACTTATATCAAGTAAACTGATGTATAAAGTAGTTTTTCTTAAATGTAGCCCTATAGCATGTTGTTACTGTTTGGTATACATGCTTACTACCATTATCAAGAGAGAGATCCAAATCTAAGTCTTGAGACTTCTGGAGAAATTTTCACCATTAAAGGGGTCCAGAAGTTTTCTGTCCTGGAATTGGCAATTTAGCAAACTTTGCATAAACTGAAACATTGCTAGCAAGAAAGGAACTCCTAAACTTAACTGTGGAGCTGCAGAAAGTGATGGACGAAAGCTACAGCCAGTTACCATTAACTGTAATTCCAATTCAGAATGATATGGTTTATCTTCTATGAAAGCATCTTTGGTAAAGGTAGCTGGAATTTTGTAATGCAGAATTAATCACACGGACTTTTTTTTTAATATGAATAATACAAATTGGGCTGCCTTGTTTGACCTAACTAGTATTTTTTTTGCCCAATGAGATTCTATAGCTTTGTAAACTTCTGAATCACATTTTTCCTAACCTTTTGGCTTTCGTGGAAGTCTTTAATCAGCATAAATTAAGTTGGTGCATTCATCAGGTGAATTCATCTGCTCCATGCTTTACCTGGTATCCTAGAGAAAAAAGGCCAAAGGACATCAGAATTAAGGTGGGGGTAAGTGAGATTTTCAAACCAGAACTGATATGGTTTCCATGAGGGGGGAGGACCTTGAGCACCAGGCAAATAATATCAGCTTCTTACTTTTTCTATCTTCGATAAAGTCTTGCACTGACAAAAGCGGAGACAAAATTTGGATAAAGTTGCACACGTTTGCATAGGGCAACCACCTGCAGCGCCTCACATCACTGCTTAGACCTGGTCCTCTGGTTTTAGTCAATAAGGAAAACCCTAACTGCTGTCTTGGGCAACGACATAATCTCAGTAAGGTAGGACAGGACCTCTGGGCTCCCAGGAAGAGCCCAGTGGTGCTGATTCTGCTGTGAAGAATATATTAAGGTATTTTCACTAAAAACCAGGGCTCTGGGTACAGATGGGCCGCAGATGGCATGTGAGTGGCTCTGCATTCTGGCCCAGCTATCGGCATCGCCCCCACTGGTTAATCATCTACATCAGGCACGTGAAGGGTCTGGAAACGGAACTGTCGTTGAAGAAGACGAAGGGTTGAAGCAAGTGGTTTCTCCAGACTCTTGGGCTTTACATGAGGCGCACTGTTTTTAGGCGCACGCGCCTGGAACTGCCAGGCCTGTGAGAGGAGGCAGTCGGGAGGGTAAGCTGGGCTTTATCAGCCAGTTCCAGCAGGGCCAGTCACCACCTGCTGTGCAGGATCTGACCCCGCTTGGCTGGCACGATGCTTGGCTGGCACGATGCTTGGCTGGCACGATGCTTGGCTGCGAGGCCACGTCAAACAGCACGAACGCCGCCTCTGTGCCCGGGTCGTGACTCAAGATTTCCGAGGGCCCTCTGCGACCCTGTCTGCTCTTCTGCAGATCGGGGTTTCTTCATCCGCCTGCTGCCCTAGAAGCCCCGTGCCCTCCCGGCCGGGTGTGCGGGGCGGCGGGGGCAGCCGGCCTCGACCCCCAGCTCCGCACCCCCTGCGGCCGCCATGGGCGCGGCGAGCCCGCCCTCCGCGCATGCGCCTCTGGCGGGCAGGGAGCGACACGCTCCGCGCCTGCGCAGGAGCCTGGGCGGCCGGCGGCGGCGGGCGCATGCGCGGGGCTGTGGGCGGTGGGGCGTGTGGAAGGAGGCGGTTGCACCGTAACGGGAAGGGCGGAGCGCCGCGGCGGCGCCCGTTTCCTCCGTCGCGTCTCGGCGGCTGAGGCAGCCGGGGCCGGGCTCACCGGGGCGGCGGCAGGGGGATGATGGCGTACTTCGTGGAGAGCTTCTGGGTAGGGAAGCGCCGCGGGCCGGTCCCGCCGCGCCGCGGGTGGAACGGGCGGGGCGCGGCGCGGTGCAGCCGGGGTCCACTCTGCGGGAGCAGCCGCGGCTCTTACGCCATCCCCGGGACTGGGCCGGGGCCTTGCCGCGGGGGGGCGCGGCGAGGGGGCGGTTGCCGCCGTCCCCCCCCCCCCGCCCCGCGGCCGCCAGCCGCCGCTCGCCTCGGCCGGGCTGGGCCGTGGGGAAGCGGGGCACTTGCCGCGCTGCCCGCGCCCGGGCATCCGGCGGCGGGGCGAGGGGACCGCCGCCCCCGGCCCCTGCCTGGCCCGCCGGGTCGCGGTGCTCGGGGCTCCGGTGGGGACGGGCGGCGGGGGCTTCGCCGGGGCCGTGGGGGCGCTGGGCCGAGCGGTGCGCGGGGTCTGGCTCCCGCAGCAGCGCGGTGCGGGGATGCGGCTGGAGCTGAGTCCGAACTGTCCCCCTTAAGCCGCCCAGACAATGCAGCTGTTCTGGGGAGCAGCACCGACTGTAACAACTTAACAGTTGTATCACGCAAACGCGAAGCCGCGCCTCGGAGCTCTGTGCTTTTGTACCGATAAGTTGTCTCTGTCCGCGTGTCAGAAGGTACAGCCTGAACAGCAGCCAGCTGGGGGAACGACAGTCTTTACAGTCTGGCTTAGAAACACAACTTATCAGTCATCTCTGTGCGCATATATATGTTTTTAAGTGGGCAGATGGATGTGGAGAAAAAAATAAAATATGGACTTGGATTATTATTGAGCCTCGCATGGGGTGAAACTTGTTTTCATTGTGACCGCAGCTGGTCTGAAACATTAAAATGAGCGTTCCTGTCATCATCGGGCTGTTTACAATGTTGCCACTTCGCTGCCTGCTTAGTTTTTAACGTGCATTCCTACCAACTAATAGGGGAAATATAAAAATGGTTATTTGTTCAGAATGAAACAGCAACAAAAAGAGAAAATAGCTTTTAGATGTCTGCTTTTTCTGCGTAAGCAGTTATCCTTAATGTTTAGAGAAAGCTAATTTCACAAATGCAATGTACTATTCTTGGCTATAAATCATAGCTAGAGCCAGGTTTTGTGTTTTGTTTGCAGCGTTGTGTTTAATTCTGACTCTTTAAGGTTTGCTTTCAACAGCATATTAAAATTTAATTAAACAAGATATTGGATTTGCTCTCTTGGCATAAAATCTGCTTAATTTGGAGCTTCAGTGCGGGAGATCAGTATTAAACTAATATGTGGAATTTTAAAAATTTTCATTAAAATAAAATTTAAATTAATTTAAAAGTCGAATTTTCATTTTAAAAGTTACTGTCTCATAATAAGGTTAAAGTAAAATATATGGTTTTTATTCAGCTATCTCAATCGAAATCAAACACTTTTCTATTTAACTGTGTTATATACTGTGTTATGTTGAAGTAAGTGTTTGATCCATTATATTTTATTTGGTCAGTAAGTTAATAATACTTTTAAATCAGTGAAGGCAGTGGGCCATTCCCATACATTCTGTTTCCCTTCCCTGTCTGTCTCTTCACAAATGCCATCAGCAAATATAAGGTAGTAGACATCCACCCAAACTTCCCAGTTCTCTCTCTCCGTTCTACACTCTCTGCCTTATAGCTCTGCTGCCAAAGCCCATAGTGGGGGTCAGCAGTGTGTGCCAGGAGAAGGAGATTTTCTTTTGTTGGTATAGATTTTTCTCCTACCCCAAAAAACAACACAAAGTAGGACAAGTATATTCTACATTATGACAAAGAGACAAGGTCTTAAATTTGCAAAACTTGGCTGATAAACCTTTGTAACACCATGGTCAGGGTTTTATTTTGTGTAGAAGTAAAACAAAAAGGAATGGGGACTGCTCCTTCTTTGCTGTTGTGGGTAAATATCTTTCAAGATTAACTGTAGTGTCTAAATATGATGAATTTTTAAAGTCTGAAAGTTGAGTTTCTAAATGTCCTCAGAACCAAGCACAGATTATAGGTGTGTTCATTTTGAATCATTAGGCTTCTCCATTTCTACTAACTTTTCAGAATAGGTTATTGTTCAGAATTGTTACTGCAGTACTTTGGAAGACTTGGGATACTTAGTATACAGTTTGGAATGTAGTGAGAAAGTTAGGATGGAAATTAGAGGATTGCTGTTAAATGCAGTGAACACACAATGACAAAAAATAGTGAAGAAAAATCCGTAAGGAGAAAGAAGGGTGGTGTTGTGTAGAACTTTGGAAGAATTGTCTTCTTGCTTTTGCCTTGACCTTATAGGTAACACCAGGCGAAATGCTTTTGTCACTCATGGAATGGGATAATTATACTTTCTAAAGCACTGATCTGAAAATAAATCCAAAATATAATTAATATTGCTTGATGTACATGCTGTCATCAGTTTGCACCTGAAATTGTGCATTGGAAATAGAACTCTGGATCTCGAGCTGCAGGATGCTCTCTCCTGACTTGGTAATTTGCTATAACTGATAGGTAAAGGTATCAGAAAATTGAGGGACTTAGCTAATTTCTTCAGAAAAGGAGACTAACATATACGTGAATGTGTATTAATTTCTTACACACTATTTATTACACACTATTTAGGCTGCTGTCTTTTAAGAACTTCCTAGGAGTGCTCATGTAAACAAAACAAACCTTAGCTTCTTTATTGTAATCGTCCTGAAGCTTGAGACTTTCATCTTGTTCTGCTTGTGAAGTGTTTGAATAGTTGCAATCCTTTTGTCGTTGTTGTTTTTAGAGAATGTAAGAAAAATGATGGGTTTTGGGCCTGCCATCTGTTGGCTGCTTCCAAGAGGTCATTGAGAGATAAACATGACTGTTTTTAGGATGTGTAAAGCTGAAGCACAGAGACCTGTAGTGTCACTTGAAAAATTTTACTTTCACTTGAAAAATGTAGGGGTCTGGTAGTAGAGTGCAGCACTCTAGAGGAGCAGTTTTCAAAGTCAGTAGGGTACAGTTACTTTTTGTTGCATCAAAAATTATGATCTAGTAGGATAGGCTATAAATGGCTTTGATTCTTATGACTGCATTTTAGGCATTCAAGTCACGTGGCCAAACATTCCCAACTCCTAATTAGGATGTTGTCATAAAACATTGGGTGCTCGCTGCTATGTGTGTGCTACATCAAAACAGTGATGTAATTTAAAGGGAATACATTCATTAAGTTATTTCCATTATACATAGCTACGTTGTGTCACTTTGAGTACACTCATACTGGTACAGTAGAATAAAAACCATTCATTATTCATTTTCTTAAGACTGTCTAGGAAGTGTTGCATAAGCTTTGACATTGTATTTAAACTGACTGGTGCGGGTGATAGTTTTGTTAATTCTAAGTCTATTGAACTATGTTGAGTCAACAAAAATATACTGTGTCAGTCAGTGTTTATTTATTAATTGTGTAACTTGATTAAACTGTAGGAAGTTCTATGTATAGCTGAAAATGGCTTCTGTGAAATGCTGTACTTGGTGACTCTGGAGGTTCTGAGATATAAAAGTGTGTGTTTAAATTATCTTTGAGAAATTCCTTTTATTTTATCTTTTTAATCGCTTGTGCTACCTGTAGCTTTTAAGAATGACTGTGAGGAAGATTCCTTTCTTAAACATGTAAGGTCTGGCTGTATGCAGAGCTAATAATATTAGCTTTGTGAAGAGGCTTGCTATAGTAAGTGTAAGACGTATTGTCTTAGGCACTTACATGAGATGAGTGACATTGAGACTTGTCATGTGTCCATCTGGAGTTCCATGCATATGTTTACGCAGTGTTTTTCTGCTTGGCATACAGTTGGATGCTCATTTGCAGGAGAGCTGTTGCTCCCTCCTCATGTGTGCATCTAGCATGAGTTGGCAACTCTCTGTCTTTTTGTTCAAAAAATATTTTTTATTATCTAGATAGACAGGAAAAGATCTGTCCTTCCTCATATGCGTAAAACTTCTGTGCAGCTGACCTTTAATTTATTGAAACTGGAAGAAGGAAATTGAAATTGATGAGTTGCTTTTGTGTTTGAACTTGTCAAAACCTTCAGAACTGAAGAAGTTAGATTGCCTGTGTAAACATCAGGTGACTGCTTTTTTTTCCATGTTTTGATGCTTTCAGTTTTCTATAGCTATTTCAGACACTCAAATAGAACTTTACTGATAGCAAGCTTTCAAAAATGTAACACCATAATATTAATCACAGGAGTATTTTCATGCATATAGGGCCCATTAAATTAAATAATTGCCTAGGTGGAAAGGATGAAACGCATTACTTATTTGAAACTGCAGCAAGGAGTAACAGTTTAACAAAAATGACAACAGTGTTTTTCAGAGCGTCTAAAATGAGTTCACATATCAGTGGAGTTAGGAGAATGTCGATTGCTCTGTTTCTTTAAAGTGTTACTCCTCTGTGAATGAAAAGAAGTTGACAATACAAATGGACACATCATAATGAACGCTATACACCTTTCTAAGTTTGTGGATAAAGAAAAGACTGGTTTGGGTTAATATTTGGAACTTTGATTTTCAAATTACGGGAATGACTACACAGTGACTGTTGTTCTTTTGCACTAAAATTTGTACATCAATTGTTAAAATAGGATATCCTTTAAGCTGCGTAAATCAAATCTTGTTGTTGCTGAACAGTTGTACCTAGTTTCAGCAAATACAGAATTTCACCCATATGAGGGAGTTGTGCTCCCCCATTCCCCATTAATGGATTTTCTACAGCAGAGATGTCAAACTCATTTTCATCAGGGGCCACATCAGCCTCTGTTGCCTTCAAAGGGCCGAATGTAATTTTAGGACTGTATAAATGTAACTACTCCTACAGCTATTACTTGGCATATTGGTGTAACTCTGGAATTTTCTTGAAACAAAACTTTTTTACCAAAAATACTTCGATGCTATTATGATTTATCTGTATTAAGATTCTTGTATGCATAATCTGTTGATTGGGGGTGTGGTTTTTCCATAGTTGTATCTCATAGAGGAGCACGAGCAGTAATTTAAGTGTAAAACTAGCTGTAGGACAGCTTCTCTAGACCTGGCCAAAACCAGAGGCAAAGGCTACAAATTTTTCTATTCTAGCCCCCCAAACTGAAGTGATTCTATTTCCCATATCCATTTCTAGGTTTTTCCTGTTTAGTATTTAGCTAACAAGGTGGGGAGGGTGTTAGTCATATTTCATTGATATATCATGTTTGCAAAAGGCCGTTGTGAGGTTTAACTAGGATTTGGAAACTCAATTTGGAGATTATCCAGTTTTCATTTTATGATAGTTTGAAGTAAATTAGGGACCTAAACTATTTTATGTTTAAAAAAAAAATCCTGCAATTAAGTTGGAGTACCGCTTCCACATGTTGCAATTTGAATATTTGTCTGCCAGTTTCCTGGAGAATAAGTTGTGGTTTTGGTAGGCAATTTTAAAAGGAGGATTAGGCAGGTTATGACTTAAATAATTTATAATCAAAAGTACAGTTTTCTCAGTTTCTTCCATTTTTTCTTTGTAATGTGGTGGTATGGTCATGTTTAAAGACTTAAAGGAATGATCGCGCATGCTTATCCACCACTAATGTGTGTACTAAAAGCATAGTTTGAAATAACAATAATTCAGTTATTGTAAAATGTTTCTATAGTTGCTGAACTTTGGTGGACAAAGTCAATCTTTGTCTGAGCTTCTCTCATGAAGATTCTAAAGCCTCACCAAAATAAAAATGTGATTAAGAACTGCATGTGCCTTGTATTGTCTCATATGCTAAGTTTTGCTGTGAAAACAGTATTTGCAGCTGTCCTTTTCTTGCTTCTCACAGTAGCTAAACATATATCTGACTACTCATGGGAACTTTAGAATCACCTTAATAACTGAGAAACATTTGTTTATAGTGGGTAAAAAGGCAGTGCTATAATAGAGAGTATTGACTTTTTACACTGGTACACATTAATGTTGAACAGTTTTAGTCCAATGTAGAGGGATCTTGCACTCATACATTTTGATTAGAAACATAGGAAATAAGTACTGCTGCAGATTACTCAGAAATTTCTGACCACTTTAACAAATGTAGGTTTTAAATTCAGAATCACCTTTATATTCAACAAACAAACTTATTCTCAAAATTTTTCAGTCTGTTGAGTAGTTCAGTAAAACAGAGTTCCTGTAATCTGTTTCCTGTTATGTACAAGTCATGGAAATGCTGAATTCTGACTTCACATTTGCTGACAGGGTTACTTTCATTTCCATGAGAAAATCATTGCAGTTAGTTCTTGATGAAAGGAAATGGAAGGACTATTTGCTCTTGCTTTCTATGACTTAATTTATTTTGTATGCAAAGCTGGTCAGTAATGCCTTATTGTAGGCTTATTTAAGTGAACTGTTAAGTTGTATTTAAAGTTTTGTTTCCTCTTATGGCTTGCTGTCAGGAGACATCTATATACACAAATGAGCTCTCTTACAGTAGTGTAAAATGGGAAACCTCAACAATACCACCAGCTTCTGAAGAGAGTTTTGTTAGGTCTAGGGAAGAACGCAAAAACTGCTAATGAACTTCAAAGTAATTAAATGAAGCCCATGTGGAGAGGGCACCACTTACATTTGGCATTCTTGTACACAGTTTTACAGTTGTTTTTCTGTTGGGTAATGACAGTATCATCCTCAACAGGTGGTGTTTTACCTGTGACTTGACATTCAGAATCATCTTTCAGGCTGATCTGGAAGTCTGTTGCATACAACCTGATGTTATATGTGACAACAGAGGTTCCTCTTTTCCAAGATGTAACTTCTAGAGGAGTCTGCATCTGACTTTACTGTCTGTCTGTCATAGCAGTGGATCATAATTGCTTCTGAAAGGGAGTAGAAGGTCTCACCAGTTCCCTCTGTTATGTGCTGCATTTATTTATTTTTAAGTAGGTTGATACTGGGCTTTTAGTGATCCCAGCTATTACAACTGCCACCAGGAAGGAGCAGGTAAAAACTCTTAATGAAGAAAAATTGGCCAGACACACAATTCCCATGTACAGAATTTTATACAATGTGTGTGTGAAGGTGTGATGTTGAGGAAAAACAACCAAAACACAAATAAACTGTGTTGGTGGCGTATGTGTATGTAACAGGATACATGTTTTTTGCAAATTGAACTACTTTTCCCCTTACCCACAGCGTACATCTCTATCTTTATCCTAAATACAGATCCTTAACTCTAATGCTCATTGTATTTATAATTTGAGCTACTCTTCATGAAAATAACTGCTGAGTGAAGGAATTGTGGACAGGCAGTGTAGCTTTTCCTAAGCAGAAAAATGTCTGCTCTCTGCACAGAGATACTATACTTAATTTGACATAGGTACACGTCTCTAAACATGAGTAGAAGACAATGTAATTTATAGAATTGTCATCAGGTTAATCATCAGAACTCTTGATCATGTAAATTATTGAACAGTTTTGAAGTCTAGATGTTTGCGATTATAAATAGAGCCTGATAATGGTAAGACAGGCTACATTTGGCATTATATTCACAGGGGAAAGCATGTCTTTTAGTTGTGCCAAGCTTAAACTACATAGACCCTCAAATCTGGGAGTCTGCTTTGGACTTGCTGCTTTATTTAAAACTTAATATATTTTTCACATAGCCTCTAAGCCTCTGATAACTATTGATAACACATAAAATGTGGCTTTCAGGAGACTTTTTTTAATTGAGGAAAGTATCTGTTCTGTTTCTCTATTATGTTTTCTACTATTCAATGTGAAGTCAGGAACAAGAGTAGGACTGATTAGAAAACTTAATTTAAGTGGAAAAATTAGTTCCTTTGCAGCAACCTTCAGTTACACTTAGGGAACAAGATGATGATGGGAATTGGTTGTTCTGGCTCATTCCATTCTCTAGAGGTTTGCAAAGTTACATTTCTGATAGATTATCAGCCTTAAGGAAGGCTGCAGCCGGAGGCTGGGTCATGGCTATGCTACACTTCCTGTATTTCTAAAGTAGCAGGAAATTTATGGAGCTTCAGTATAGAAAGGTCCTCATTAAGCTCCCATTATGAAAAGTTGCTTTTAAGAGTTCAGAAGCTGTCTGTGTTTAGCACATTTTGATCAATGTTTTGGTTTAGCTAGAACAAACACCTTAAGACAAAGAGAACATTTAATAAAGGAGAATTTTACTAGTTTTTTGGGAAGAAATATTCAACACTTATTTGTTAAATGCTTATCTCCAAATTTGGCTACAGTAACAACTTTGGAGTAGTTAAATAATAATTTTATTTTGTATTCTAATTGAAAATATTGGTGAGGTGTTAATTACAGTGTTATTCAGGTTGGTTTGGAATGCTGTGGCATTCAGGGTTTTGAGTAAATACAGGAAATTAATAAGCTATGTATTAGTGCATTAGTAGTCAAAATTATTGTGGGCTTCAAACTACAAGGGAAAATGTGACAACATTTAAAAAAATAAATTACGTTTCCTACTAATTGGTGTTCTTATCCATTTCTTTTTCAAACTTATAATTTAGTTCTGCCTGTACTTTGTACAGACCTTTCTGTAATTGCACTTATGCTAAATTGATCTGCATTTTGATGAACTTTTTCAGGTTACAGCTGAGCGTAACTCTAGGAACTGTGGTTTTGTAGGTGTTTTTTTATTTCAATTTGTTTGGTTTTGTTTTCCCCAATGCTTGGAAAAAGTAAAGCAAATAATCCGGGCTGGTAATCTATGTGTTGTGTCTGTTAAGGCAGCTTGCTATATTTTTTATAAGACTGTATTATCTAGTGCGGTGAACACAGAAGTGGGCCTACTACCACAGCTGCTGTGAAGTTCTTCCATCTACCCATGGCTGCTTCCACTTACTTAGCTGGTGGATCCTTGCCTGCCTTCTCCTTGCTCCCACCTCTTCTGCTGAGCAATGCAGCTCTTTTGTCCTCATAGTCATCTGGATGTCTGATCTTTATTTTTCTTTGCTAGCTTTGTTTTTCAGCTGTATAATTTCCCTGATCAGGTGTACATTATGACTGCACACATTTTTCCACAACAAAAGGGATGGAAATGTTTGGAAGAGTGTATGACCAGATGTTCAGGCTCTTCTCACTGGAGATAATAGACGTGCTGTTGTGAAAAGTCCAGGATTCTGCTTCCGATCTTTCTTTCCTTACCACTCTGAACACGCATGCAGTTTTCCTGAGGGTGTGCTTCTGTGTTCTTTGTAGCAGCAGCATTATGGATCCGAAGCTTTTGGATGGGAGGAGGGGAATGGGTAGTTTAACAGGAAAACTTTTATAGTAGCAGAGCTATTATGCCATGCCTTGCCACGTCTTCCTTTCATTTGTATTGTTGCTTTCTCCTGTCTGGGGAAGTTCACCATAGTGGCAGAGGTGACAAGCTGGCTGAATTTATTTATCAGTGTTTACACCAGTGTCTCTGTTTTAATGGTGAGGTACACCTTACTCACGGAAAGATATTTTAAATTTTAAAACTAAACTTAGGCAAGTTTAGAATAGGCAAAGGGAAGTTACCTGTGAGAAGGAAGAGATTAGTGATTTTTTTTTTCTTCTTTTTTTTTATTTTTTAACCAATTTTACAAAAAATTGAGCATGAGGAACTGAGGAGGCAGGATATCCAGTGATCCCAAAGTGTGAATTTTAAATCACGGAAAATAATGAAAGATACGAGAGAGTACAATAAGTACATATTTAATAAGATGGGAAGTGAAAGAATGTAAGATCTGGAGATATCCAGAAAAGAAATGGCTTTGAATAAAGCCTAGAAATATGTAATAGGAGAGTTGTCATTTGAAGGCTAGTAGCAACTGCTGAGGTGATTTTAGTTTGTTTTACATATAGGGGATTGAAGGGAACTAACAGCAATTGGTAAAAAACTGAAGCATTAAAAATCATTCACTTAATGAAACTTCATCAGTTATTAAAATGCGTAGGTTCTATACTTTGTTCTGTAATTGCTTTGGCGTGTTGTGTTTCATAGTTCTACTTTCTTTTTGTTAATCTTTAGGGGGAAAGGAACAATGGCTTTGATGTTCTCTATCACAACATGAAACACGGACATTTGTCAACAAAAGACTTAGCAGACTTTATAAGAGAAAGGTAAGTATTCATCCTCTATAGAGTTTGTTGTTTTTATTTAAATTTATGCTTAACAATAATATGCAAAATATGTAAAAATCAATGAGCATTTAAAAATATCTCTTAAATCCTACCAGAACATCTAGGTTTATTCCATTCACTTACAACTGAAAAGTGGCTCTTAAGCATCAAATAATAACAGGCCTCTAATTTTTCAGCTTTGAATTAATAAAAAAAGAGTTAAAAGCCAGAAGTGTCACATTAGGTGTCCAGCAGTTCATTTAAATTAAGCCAATTTTTTGGTCGTGTTTGGAAGAAAAGCAATAAAGTAGCAAAAATTATCAGTCTTACAAAGTTTTTGACCATAGATGTGCAATTAGGATATTAGCAACTGCTAGGATGATATTAAAAAAATATACTTTCTGATTAAGATGTTGAGAACCTAGGTTTGTTAAAGAAAAGGAGGTGATATGTAGGGACAAGAAAGTAATATGCAGAAAATAACAGGACTTCTTCTCTATGGGATGGAAGGGACAGAACTGAAATCTGCAGATGTGGCAACTTCCAAAACAGATGACCTAGAGCTGTTTTTAGTTCTTCTTTGTGAAAGATGCCTGCTGCTGCTGTGTTGACCATAAGAATTTTCATTCTGGACAAAATTAATTATACATCTGCTTCAGAGTTTTGGACAACACATGGCAAAAACTTGCAAAAGACCAAGGACCTGTTTCAGTGAAGGTCTCTTACAGTAAAAGCTATCCAAAAAACAGCCTTTGTTTTCTGGAATTTTTTCATCAAAATTTCAGTTTTAGCCTCAAACAGAACTCAACAAATATTTTTTTTTAAATTTCTGCAAATGTAACCACCACAAATTCACAGGTACTCAGATGCACTGACATTTGCGTAGTTTCAAAGTGAATTGGAGAAAATGACAAAAATCTTTCCACTAAGTAAAAATGGCTGAGTTCCAGAGTCCATGTGTGATGAGCTGTCTCCTGTTGGAAGGACTATACAAACTAAGAAATCTTGCATTTCAGGAATCCCTGATTCCAGAGAACACATTATGAAGCCAGAGAGGGCTCCAGTGAAATCCTGCTTTGGATCGAGCGGAGAGATATTACACTGTTCATGCTTAGGGTTTGGGAGGCTTTCACTTTTAATATTGACCATTATAAATGGTTGCCTTGTGTTACCTTCATGAGTGCCTGGATCTTTCCTTTGAAACCTGCTTTAATTCTTGGAATCAGTCGTTTTTTATAGCAGTAAGTCATAGACCTAAGCTGTACATCAACTGGACACGTTTAATTTTATTAGTTTTATATCCGTTGCATTTTGATTTGCCTCCATATTTAGATCAGAAGCTCCCTCACTCACTCTGCTTCTTATCCCATTTACATTGTATTCTTTTGGCATGCTCCATTTCATTCACATGGGCCCTAAGGTGAAAGGTCTTATGCAAATGCATTAAAAAAACTTGATGCTATATCTGGTTTGGATTGTTTGCTTTATTGTCGTGACATAAAGAAAACTCAGCAGTTGTTTCTACACAAAATTCCTGGTAAAAAGAATGTGGCATTCTAGGGTTTTTTTCCACTCTTTATCAGCTCCTACAAGTTGAATCTTGAATGAGATGTGCCTTTGCAATTAATAAGTAAAAATATTTGCGCCTTTCTCTGCATATTAAAAATGTTTCAGTTGAAATTACTGCTCATTAATTCTAGTGGTTTGTCAAGAAGGAGGCTTTGTTTTTCCCTAGTTAAACAACTTTAAGTAACATTTAAGACTAATGATTAATGACCATATAGAAATACATGAGGATCCACATGGGCATTTTATCCTCAGTGAGAGATCAAGAAATGTATCTTCTGTTCTTGTGCATGGATGTGCCAAAGAGATATGCAGCTGTCTTAGAGCATTTTTGGTAAAATATGTGAAAACTTTTAGTTCTCATTAAAACACTAACATTCACTAGAATGCTACTGCTATGTTTTAATCTATTTGACAAGACTGCAATATAGTCCCTTAAGAGCCACTTGCCGTGGGATTGGAAAACATGTCAGTGATGCAGACCAGGAGCAGTAAGTTCAGTCTTTTCCAGTGACATTCTCTAATCAGGATATTAAACCTGGAATCCTGTCCATTCCATTGTGTTTTCTTCAGCTCTGCTTTACTGATGCATCTCAGTTTAATAGGCAGCCAATAAAAAAAAAAAAAAGCAGTTGAATGCACAACAGTTCTTCCTTTTCAAGTGAAGCGTGCATCACTGATCAATCTCAGTCTAAGCTAGCAGTAGTTTGTGGTGTATGGTTTGTAGTTTCAAAGAAATTGATGGACCTTTTTAGTAAAGATGTTTACAAGTGTCCATGTCTAGGCAGTGAAGCCCTTCACTGCCATTGTGAAGTTACTGTTGGGGTGTCAGCTGATTTCCCGGGAAGTAAATATGGTTCAGTAGCACACATTTATTCACATGGGTCAAATTCTTGATCTCAAAAGAAATCGGATTGGACAGTACTTCAACACTATTTTACAACAGCCCAGTTGTCTCGACCATATTCTATTTTGCATCTTTGTTTATCACAAAAAATTAAGAGGTATTGCACACAATTATCTTTTCCCTTCCTTTGTCCACAGATTATAGTCTGAATATTGTTTTGCAGTACTGTTTTCTGCTGGAAATACATAAGTGGATGAACAACATTTATTAGGAGCCTCGTAGATCCTAGTGTTTTTATGCCCTGACTTTTATGTACCTGGTTTTCTGAATGGCTCCCTATGAAAACTAAACTTAACATACGTTTGAACTTTCTTCACAGCTGTCCTCCCATTACTTTTGAACATATCAGCCATTTTTTTTTCAGCGGAGACATAGGAGAGTGAAGACTGCTGGATAAGTAGAAGAGACAAATCTGAGTTGTTGATAATACTTCTAACAAGTCAGAGAACTTAACATCTGTATGTGCTGTTTGACAGTAGTCACCTGGTCAGTCAGGATTGCTGGAGTCTCCGTATTAGCCAGAGAATTTGCTTTTTCTTTTTTTTTTATGGAGGCATCTAAGAGAGGAAAGATGTTTGAGTGTATTTGGATGTACAGACTGCTTAGGGCACAAAGGACACATGTCTCTATGAAGTCAGTCTCTGTTACTTGCTCTGGTCAGAACAGTGTTTTGGTTGTGTGCAGCGTAATGGGGAAAGAGTCTATTGTACCCTTTAGCCTCAGAAATAGAAATGACAAAAAAAAAAGAAAAATTGTATAAGATGTGGGAAAATGTTTTGGTTTTAATTATAGTCAGCTTAAGGATTTTTAAAAGATTTTTCTTTCAGAACTTCTCTAAGAGCTTCTGAAATTGCAAAGTTGTTTCCTCTTAAAACAAAAGGGTTGGAATGTGTTCATTTTTAATAATATAATGTTTATGTACTGTATCTGCTGTTCCAAATGGATATGCCTAAAAGGAGCAGAAGCTTTCGTCCTTGGCTGTGTTCAGTAAGTCAATACCAATTCAATTTTCAGCAGTGTTGTTTCACTTCCTCATTTTTGTTTTTGAGTATTTGGTAATGGACAAGTACTAAAAGAACTGAGAAACAGTTAGATCTATGGTTCAGGAATACATCATCTGAAAGAATGAATTTTGTGGTAGGCAATCTGCTCAACGTTGGTAAAACTTGGGTGGAGCAGGTTATTTATCTGCTGGAGCGTAAATATCTTTATTCTGTTCTTGATAAAGTGTGTAGAAATTTTGTTTCTAAAGAAGTGAAAATGTAAGAAGGTTGGGCTACCCCCACAGGTTGTGGGGGTTTTTTTCTTTATTACTGGGAAGATTTTGTAGGTGAACTCTCTTGTATTTGAGTGTTTTTAACACCTGAACTGTTTACAAATAAGAAACCACTGTGCTTAGTTAGGAGCTGAATAGGTGTTGTGTTGGCTTTCCAATGTTTTTTTCTGCACCACTTGCCTGTAAGCATCATAAAACTAATCTACTTGATCAGAATAAACTGGAAGTGCATATATTCCCATTTAACTTTTAAACATTTAACAGATACCAAGCAAAGACGGATTTTCAAATGGGTGAAAATTAATTTACTGAGGCATTCCTGCTCTGGGTAGTCAGTTGACAGCACAGATGTGGATATAAGTGCCCAACTGGTCAATAACAGCATCTTTCGGTTGTCAGGCTTTGTAACTGTCATATGTTGATAAGATGTGGTAAACAGAACTCTAGTTTTGTGGAGATTGCTCAGGTAAGTATGCGGTAAATTGTTCCAAAGAAAAGAAGTGTGGATTTTGGTCAGGGAAAAAAAAGGCACTGAGCTATCAAACTAGAAAGCTTTGATAGAAGGTATTGATAATCAATCAAAATATATTGTTCATCCTGTTAATTAATTAAACATCAGTGTCTTTTCTGGATGTCTGTACATATGCACTTGTTGCTGTGCAGTGAACAAGAATTCCAGACCTTGGAAACTTAAACTTTTTCATATCATCAAAAATACTTATATATGTGGAAGGATAATAAAGTTATTTGACTTTTTTAAGGTGAATAACTTTGCGGTTGTTTGTGGGTGAGATTTAAAATGTAACTGAGTTATTACATTTTACAGTTTAATCCTCTTCTCCAAATTGATTGTCTAGCTGACTGGATAGTTACTTTGGAAGTCCAGTAGGCTTAAATACATGCCCCACTGTTTCAGGTGACAACTGCTACTTTGTTTCATATTTTCATACGAAAACTCTTTTTTGCTTGGAAAGTGTTGCTGTGAAGGAGAATGAAAAACCTCTGCCTCAGTGGTTATAGTCATGGTATAACTTGAGAGAGGAGTGAATTCTTCATCTCCCTTCTCTCTTTTGCTCCTGAATAAAGGAGGAAAGAAATTGCTTCAAGCTTTTGTATTTTCAAGAAAAGGCAATTACAGTATTTATTCAAATCCAGAATGCTTCTAAATCTAAGTTGACACTACATATTGATTATAGATTTAGCATGGGAAATTAAAATAGTGTATATCTTTACCTTAGTAATAGGAGGGCGAGGAAGACTGATGGGGAAAGACATCGCAGGGAGTCACTGCTGTCATACGCTGTGTGTGACTGCTATTCCAAGGCAATTGACTCAGCAGAGGTTCTAAGGAGGAATCTATGCCAACCCTTGGATTTTGGATCCCCAAAACACAAGTTACTTAAAAAAAAACCTGAACCAAAACAGAAACAAAAAACCACAAACAAACAAACAACAAAACCACAAAACACAAAAATCCGCTTATAAAAAAGACGAGACCCCATTTTATTTAGTGTGATTGCTCAATAAGCTTTTGGTTTGTTTATTTTAATGTTTCCATCACAAATTATTTCATTTTTTTGCTCTGTAAATCTCTGCTGTTTAGACAGTGCTAGGCAGGTGATTGTTATGTTGCTTTCTTGTGACTGTTACTAAAGAATGTTAAAGGCAGAGAGGAACAGCAGAGAGTGTAAGAGGAATCATCTTTTTCAAGTCTTGGGTCCTTAGGGTTTCTTGTATCTGTTCCCTGCAACTTTCTGTTACAGGCTTCTTAGATATATATGTATATTTAAAATATACTGTGATTTTTTTAAAATAAAGTTTTTGAAGTGTCATTACAATGGAGTCATTTTCAGCTAAATTTAAAAGTCCTCTGTTTTGCAGCTTTAGAATGCATATTCATCTGTCTTCAAATATCTTCCAAATTTTGATGATGCTTTTGATGGGTTACTTTGACAGGGCTACAATAGAGGAGGCATATTCAAGGTCAATGACAAAACTAGCCAAATCAGCAAGCAATTACACACAACTTGGGTAAGTGTACATGAGAGAAATAATTAACCGTATACATGTTAGGAATCAAGTTTGATTCTGAATATTTTATTGATGATGTTGATGGTAATGTAACTATGACAAAGCAAAAGACAGTACAGTTCTTTATTCATATTAAAAAAACCCAAAATAAACAAAAAAACAAAACCACAGGGGAACTGTCTGTTCCTCTGTGTTTAAGGTTGAGTTCTTTTCAGACGTAATAAAGAATGTGACTTTCTATTCTGTCCTCCCAAGCCTATGGTTTTTATTCTGAAGAGAGAACATATGGTCTGCAAATGTGGCAGTAAATTTATCTATTTGTATTATTTCTGCTTTCTGAAGTGTTATCTGTGTCCTCTGAGATGTCAGGAATGAGATTTTTTAGTAGATTTATTCTATAGTTTAATTTACATTATATAGAGGGGGTATATTTTTAAAAACTGGAATGGTTGGATATTTTTTCATTACAAAGATTATGCCAACAACTCAGACTTCTTAGATGAGGATGCATTTTTTTATTTGTAGTAATCACAGCTAGAAATGCGGGGAGTTTTCATCAGTGGATACCAGTTGCTGCTGCTCTTCAAATGTTCTGTAGCGGCATGCTAGTTTGAACATCAGTGCTTTAAAGGCTATATATAGTTTTGATGTTTTTCAGCAGCATTAACCAGGAAACCGAGGTAGAAGCCTATCTTTAGAAAAGCTGGAGAAGTCCGTCCAGTAGAGAAATCTGAATCAGAGCAATGACCTGTCCCCCACCTTCCTTTGCATTCTGGTTAATCTCTGTTAATCAGTAAATCCCTTTTAGTGGCAGACCATCTTTACCAGTGTTTTTTGTTGTGTTTTTTTTTTTTTTTTCCTGCGTCTTGTGGCTGTTATGATATAAGACAAGTAAAAGTTAAATAACCAAGTAATTTCTGAATTGTTTGAACTATTCAAGTATACATGTACAAATACTTCTACATGTTAAATTTTGAGCTGCTCTTGCATCATCTTTGGGAATATTGCTTGTCATTATTGTGTGCTTATGACAGAGAAGATTAAGTGATTTTTGCTGTGTTTTACTGATTAGAGTCAATAGAAGTAAAACATAAAACATGGAAAAATTAGTAGATAGGATTCCAAGTAAATTTGAAACATATTTAATACAAATTTATAGCAGTTGTTGGTTTTTTTTGTTTCAATTTTAGGAACAGGACTGAACTTCTGTAAACTTATCAATTATACTTTAACACTATTAAAAAAAATTACTGACAACTACAAGGAAAAAATCCAGATGAACATTACATATTGTTTTCCTCAATCTAGGACATTTGCACCAGTTTGGGATGTGTTCAAAACCTCAACAGAAAAACTAGCAAGCTGTCACTTGGATCTTGTGCGGAGATTACAAGAGCTAATAAAAGAAGTTCACAAGTATGGAGATGAACAAATCAAAGCTTATAAGAAGGTTATTAATTTTTTTTCTTATACATTTCCAAGGACTTGTTAACATCTGTTGTTCAAAATTAAAATGGTTTGGTTTTGACGACTATGTGATATTTGGCAGACTAAAGAAGATGTTTCAGGAACATTGGAAGCAGTGCAAAATATTCAAAGTATCACTCAGGCCTTACAGAAATCAAAGGAAAACTACAATGCAAAGTGTGTTGAACAAGAACGTTTGAAAAAGGAAGGAGCGACACAGAGAGAAGTTGATAAGGTAGTTCTGTGACTTTAATTCATCCTATTCTCAATCAGTAAAACATTCACATTGTATTTGTAAGTGAAATGCTCAGAAAGGACTAGAAGTATTTAAAAGTAGTAGTTGTGACTATATCATAGTGTGCCTTATAATTTGAATAACTAATTCTATTTTGTTTACAGTTACTTCCTTATCTGTTCTATCTGCATTGCAGTTCTAATTCTTTATTTTGTAAATACCTGCATCATACGATAATATTGTTTAGTGCTTTTACAGAAATTACATATTATTGTTTCAGCACCTGTTATGTTTTGGATACATTTCCTTAGGTAAATATGCAAACCCTCAATGCCCTTGCTATAGATTTAAGTGGCAGGAGGTTTTGTGTAGTTCTTTCAATGAGATAAAGTAGCTAATTATATGAGTATTTGAAGCCTGTTCCATTGTGAAGAAAACCAAGTTAACATTACTTTCAGCACTAATTTAACAGGTTCCAGTTTCACAGAGCAAAAACCCAAGGGATGACTATCTTGTTGTTGTATTTAGTACTGCCCTTGGGTCTTGCGGGAGCTTGATCCATTCACAGAATCACAAAATGGATGAGGTTGGAATGTACCTCTTGCTGTTCAAGCCAGTTGCCCAATACCACATCCAGACAGCTTTTGAATGTCTCCAAGGATCGAGGCTCCTCCAGCTCTATGGACAGCTTGTTCCATTGCTCAGTCACCCTCAGAGGAAAAAGTATTTCCTGATGTTCAGAGGGAACCTTCTGTGTTTCAGTCTGTGCCCATTGATGGCCTCTGTTCGTGTCACTGGGCACCACTGGAAACAGCCTGGCTCTGACTTCTTTGCACTCTGACTTCAAGTGTTTGCATACATTGAAGATCCACCTGAGCCTTCTCTTCTCCAGGCTGAACTGTCCGAGCTCTCTCAGCCTTTCCTTGTGAGAGAGATGCTCCAGACCTTCGTCATCTTTTTGGCCCCTTACTGGACTTGCTCTGGACAACCCAGAACTGGATCCAGTACTCCAAGTGTGGCCTCACCAGTGCTGACTAGAGGGATGATCTCCCTTGACCTGAAGTTGTCAGTGTAGCTTTTTCCTGTTTTCAGGAAACTAAGTAGTAGAGGAAAGAGGTCATATTTTCCTGTCTCTAAATATGTCTTCTCTTTTTAAATCTTGATACCTCTGCCTATTTCCATTTCGATTTCCTGATCTGTGTAAGACTCTTGTTCTTGTTAGAACAGTTGTAGTGCCTTTTGTACTCCTATATTGATGGAGCAGATAGAGTTGGTTTTTGTCTTTTCACTGATGACTAAAGTGATCCTGTTGACCGTGTTCTGATTGTTTTATCTTTGATATAAATCTAGCATTTTTTTCCTAGCTTCTGTCTCAAATGCCAGTCTGTTTTGGATTCTAGAGATGAATCAGAAAAATGTGGGTTGGCAAATGTTTTCCTGTCAGTCTATTCAAAGTATGATTTTTCTGAATTCTTGTAAATAGATTGAAACTTTTCAGTAGGAAAAGTTGACTTGATGGAGGGCTTGTTTTTAAGATGCAACGTTGTCCTTGTTCAGTTGGAAACAAAAAAAAAAAAGTTCAGTCTGACTGATTTCTATGTGAGAAGGGAGAAAGGGGAAGCACTATAGGACGAATTTACTGTTTTATGCATCTTCTCTAGATACTTCTGTTTGAACAATTAGGCCATAGTTGAATGCTCAGCAAGTACTTAAAAAATTTCTAGTAGGAGCAGGTAACCGTGACTTTCAGATCTCTTCAGTCATGTCTTTATTCAAATTTACACTCGTAATTTCAGAAACATGGTGACAACCATTGTATTTATTTATTTTTCCATTGTCAGATAATAGGTTTGTTACTTTTAGCACATGAAATGCATTTTCTATCAAAACTGCAGAATAACTACTTAATCAGAAAGCAGAGGATCTACACAAATATGCTAAGAGCCAGATATTTGCAGAAATACTTTATGGAACAATTTGAGGAGGTGTCTGAGACCCTGCAGTTTTCATTGCAGCTGAATGTTAGTGTTAACTTGTGTAATAATTTCCTGTTGTTCTCTGACATGTGAACTTCTCTATTTGTAGTGACTTGACAAAAAATCTTGACTGATCTTTATTCTTTCACTAACTGTAAATCTACTAAATAGAGTTCTATCAATTGCTGCACCTGAGAATAAACACATCCTGTTTTCAGAAGAGATTACTAGTTAATCATACAATGTTCAGATGTTTTGTCATTTTGTCTGTCGTGATGAGCAGGTGTTTTTTGTAGATGCTCATCAGCACATAACACTCATGATTCTGCTCATCATTAAACATGATTACAAGAGACAGTGAATGTTTTGGTTTTGCCAAAATCTCATGCAAATGGAGATTATATAATGCTTTATGAAAAACCTTATTTTTAAAATATTTTAACTTGGCGTTTCCTTCCTTTTCAATGATTATGTTTGGAATAATTTTATTGCAAAGCAGTCTTTAATTATTTTTAAAACCAAGTGTTAATAGAGCACCTTGTACTTTCAGAGTAGTAAATGGCATTTGGGAAACAAGATAGGACTATTTTCTTCTTGGTAATTTCCCTGTGTGAATGTGCAAGAGTGAGAATCATAAAGTAAAATTCAGGACAAACAACTGATGGGTTTGATACAACCTGTCATGTTCTTCTTTTAATGCCTGAAGGATCCATATTCTTCATACAGTGAAGTATGTTCAGGCTTTGTTATGCTGGGTTTAGAACACTACGCAACTAAAATCTGCTAGAGTTTTATTTGCAACTGGAAAAATGGAACTGTAACCTTGGTTCCTCTCCTTTGAAGTCCCAACTGGTATTTCCTCAAGTGAAAAAGTGCTAACACTATATCATTACTCACGATTTTCAGTTATTTTTCCTCCTGTAAATTGCAGAATATGACTCTCCAGAGGGCATCTGTCATGGTTTAACCCAAACTAGCAATATAACCACAATAGCTGCTCACTCACTCTCCCAAATAGGGGAGAGAGTCAAAAGGGAAGAGAGAAACTTGTGGATTGAGATAAACACAGTTTAATAAAATAACAAAATAATATAATATAATGGAAAATAGAATATAAAATAAAAGATACTCAATGCAATTCCTCACAAACTGCCTGCACTGAGCAGCCAGTCCCAAGAAGAGAGAGCTTCCTGGTCCCAGACAGCCGGTCTCAGGGAGGGAAGAGCGAAAAAAGCCAAAAAGGCAGAAAGACCCAGAGGCCACTGTCAAAATGGCAAAAGGCTGAACTAAAAGAACTCCCAAATGGAATTCCACCAAAACGGAGCAGAAACCAGAACAGGTCTCCATCTCCCTTGCTGGCAAATCCAACTGTCCTTAAATACGAAGCATGATGCTAATGGGATGGCATATTGTCACTGATCACCCTGGATGTCAGTCAAGCTCTGCCCCATCCCTGCCCCCCTTCCTCGCTCCTCACACCTGCAGGCACAGAGCTCAGAACAGGCCTTGGCTCCCAGACAACAACTAAGACACCAGTAAGCTCTTACGTTCTCTTTGTTCCAACTCTAAGACACTGGAAAGGTGTTGAAGAAAAATATCAACTCTGTTCCAGGGTGTTGTGTTCTCATTCTCAAACTAAATCCAAACAATGACTGTTCTAGGTAAGAAAAAGAAAGTTTTTAACTTCATGAAGCAAATTAATTGACTTTCAGTCAAACCAGCACAGCACCTCTGTATTAATTCACTTGAAAGTTATAGATAGTGGTCAGCTTTAGAAGTCATTGCAAGTGAGAAATAGTTTCTGTTTTTACTGTGGGACAGATGTAATTAATTTGAAAAAGAGGAGGAGAGCTATTCATAGCTAGAACAAATAGTAAATATACAGCTGTCTTCACTGATGTCATGAACAATTCCGGAATACTTTGGAGTTACAACGGATGGAAAATTTCAGTGAGATAAAATAAGCATGTTGAACAAAGAAGCTAGAAAAAAAGCTGGTGTTCAAGACAATTTTTTTCATCGGCTTTTAACTTGGAAATAGCAAGAATATCGAAGGTTTGAAAAAATCCATCTTGTGTGTCATGCTGTAAACTTTGAAAATAACTTTTTCGCTGCCACAAAAAATCACTTCATTCACTTCTGTTCTTCATGTAATACTGGGATTCTCCTGTATTTTGTCTTTTAAGAATATTAAATCCCCAGAAAAATATTATTTTGGTTTATGAACAACAAAAAAATGTTAAAAATCAAAAAATACTATTATAGACAACACTGAGCTGCATAAATCTGCCCATCAGTATGTTCTGTATTCACTTTCAAATATCTCTTAGCCTTAAAATTTACATTGTTGTAATGCCGATACTTCTGAATTTCTTCCTTCATTTCTAACAGAGAACTCTGTTTTTAATTATTGACTCTTTCGGAATTTCACAAATAACTGGTCTGTATTTCAGCCCTACTTTCTTCCTGTTTTTCTGTTGCAGATCTAAATATTTGACAAAGGCTAATTAGTTAACTTCAGCAGTACAAATTTTATTTCAAAATAAGTATATTATAAATCAGTCATTGCTGATAAGTGGAAGGAATTTAAATGAGGTGATTGCTTTGTTGCTTTTTAATGTGGTTTATGTATAGCTTTCGATAGAAATCTCTAATGGCTTGAATATGAGTTATTTAGTGGTGAAAATCTGTTTTGACGCTTCACTGTTTTGATATGCCCCTGAATTTTTTTAATAGTGACTTTAAACACCTTGGATTAGATTGTATGTGTGACATTTGACACTTTTTTTTTTTGTACTGATCTACAGGCAGCAGTTAAAACAAAGAAAGCTACAGATACCTATAAACTATATGTTGAGAAATATGCTGCATTTAAAACTGATTTTGAACAGAAAATGACAGAAACTGCACAGGTAAGGCTTATAGTAAATGAGTTACCTTTAAAATAGATTAATATGTGCTATTTCATCTCTGAAGACATCTGAAACCAAAGCTTTTGAAAAATTGGTTCAACATAGAATGATCTTCTGTGGGAACTGATATGAACAATAATGTGAGAAGTAATATGTTTGAGATGCAAACACTACCACTTATGTTGTGATGGCACTGTCCTTGAATGACACAGTTGAACACTAGCACTCTCGAAAGACTTTTAGAATAAATTTTTAGGAAGAAAACAAAATTAACTTCTGGAAGTATTGCAGATGCATTGCGATCATGTGAGAATTCTTGTGAATCGCTGTACACTCAGAACTCATTCATAGGAGTTTTAATACTGGGATCTGTCATGGTTTTTTCATTATCATTCCAGCAAAATACTTTAGTTACACCTTGTTAAAGTGTCTTCCCAGGGTTTACCTGAGGTTGTGAAAAGTCCTTACATCTGTTCAAGTTTATGTTGTTGGGTTTTTTTAAAAGACTTTTAATCTGTATTCCAGAGGCTATCAAGTTCTCTGTATGATTGCATATGCTGCTGCTTGTTACATTTTAAGGTTTCTTTTTCAGATCTATTGGTATCAGACCTTTTTCCATTGCCTCAAATCTCAAAAATCAAACTTCATCGATTCTGCTTTTAGTAGTAGTAGTTGAGGACTGGTTGACATACTTATTTGTATATGTTTCTTGGTTTGGTAAAACTTTTACAAGATGGGAGTTTTATTTTTCTTGAAAATTCCTTCCTCTCTTCATTAGTTTCAAAGATTCATTATTGGGCCTAGATGGAGATATTAGGGAGATACAGTCATTCTTGTGTTTTTAACACAGAAGTGGGAAAGTGTTAGGATTTTCTTTAACTCCTTGGTAATACGGATTTCACAGCATGGGGATTGTGTAGGCTGATATGTAATAAGCTGCCCTCTCCTAAACTGTAAGCTGCATTCCTGCTTTGAGAACTTCATTAGAATTTGATCTAGTTCATCTCCAAATAGATACTCAACACAGCTATTAGAGAAAGGTTACCACATGTATCACATACCAGAACTCTTCTCTTCCACCCCTCCCACCCTCCCCCATCCAGACATTTGCAATGAAGTGCCCAGGCATGCTACTGCAAAATTCTTCTTTGACATGACTATTACATTAGGAGTCTTGACAGCCTTTCCTTGAAGACTTTGCAGAAGGCATCTTTTAGTGCAGTATCCTGGCCAAGTTCTGGTTGAGGGAGCTGCAGTCCTTACGCTTTTCAGTTTGAGTTAAATTATGTACATTATTTTTCTCTCTTAAAAGAAAAAAGAAAAAGAAAAAAGATTACTTTTAAATGCTGTTTTTTTCATTGTAGAGTGTGAAGCACTGAGGATTGCAGTTACTCAGTGGTATAAAAAGGCTTTATTAAAAAATAAAAGTTCAACAAGAAAAAGTATGGGTACCATGGTCTGGGCCATAAGACCTGTTGTACTTCTCTCTTATCCCTGATGTGCAAAGACTTGTTTTCAAGACATGTTTTAAGTTAGCATTGCTGTCAAAGTAGCAGTTGTCCTATTTCCATACTTCTTCCTTTGTCAAGTATTTATGCAAGGAACTGTCTTGTAGAACTAATCCTGCTAAAACTAATGTATGAAAGAAGGTTGACTTTAACCCAGAAGAGACCTGCAGTCTGATTTATTAAGAGATCACACAAGTATTTGTGCTGGCACAAAGACAGAGGCAACGTGGTACCAAGGGCAGAGGACTGCATCTTTAAGCTGGCTTAATGTGACACTGGCCTGAACTTGCTCGCGTATGTGTCCGCCTTACATATTTACGTCTGTTTCCTTAGCATTGTGTGTGTCTACTGTAAGTTAAAATATTTATGTATCAGTTATCTCTAGGCAACTTGATTTGGATTAGGACTGGCATGTGTGGTTACAATCACTTGAGAATTTGGGGAATAGGCAACCTCTTCAAATTTAATTAATATGTATCTTAAAACAATTTTGGAAACAGGTATAATATAATAGCAAGAAAAGAATCATTGAAGTGTAACATTCCTCCGGGAGAGTTTCCAGAAATAAGAGTAGGTGGAATGAAACTGATGTGAACACCTACTCCTGCTACCCAAAATGGTAACTTTTTTGTAGTGTTCCTGTTAATTTAACTGTTGTATTTTCTCCATAAGCATTCTAGTAACTCCACCATTTCGTAATTTGTATGAATTGTAATGCAGCCTGACTTCTTCTGCTGTAGACCCCGCCTCTTGCTACAAAGAAATCAAGTAATTCCAGAAAAAATACTGATCTTTTCCGTTTATTTGTCTCAAGTCATATACAAGTGCAGCTCATTTGGATCAAGAAGTTTCTGCCTCTTTTTTATTTACCTTGCTCTGGAAGTTACTGAACCCCCACTGAAATAGATCCTGTGAATGCTTCTGATCCACTGCAGAGCAAGTTCAGTCAGGTTGCGTTAAATCTTGGTCTCACAAAAGCTGTCTGCTGTTGATTTGTTACCTTAAAACAGGGGTGTCAAACTCATTTTCACCAGGATCCACATCAGCCTTGCAGTTACCTTCAAAAGGCTGAATGTAATTTTAGGACTACTTATACAGTCCTAAAATTACGTTTATACAGTCCTGCTTTAAAAGGTCTATATAAGCTTAATCAAACAGATTTAAGTCTTGCATTTTTGAATGCTAGAGTTGGTTTTAATTAACAAGAGCAAATATTTGTAATAATCTACTAGATGTGAAACTGGTTTTGAGAGCAACAGGAAAGTAAAAGGCTTTCGGAATCAGAAATGGTGTGTGGCTTCTTTCCATTCCATGGCAACTCAATAGCACTAGTTTCACCAGTTTCAATAGCACTAGTGGAAACTCAATAGTTTCCACTCAATAACTGCAATTACATATTAACTAAAAAGGGATAAAACATTCAGGTACTCTTATGCAGCCATTAGCTTTTCCGATCCTTCTCTCCTCTCTGACCCTCCTCATCTTCCAGAATGTTACACATGAACACATTTTCTAATCAGAAATACCATAGAAATACATCATACTACTCCTCCACACTTCGCTTGAGCAACTTGAGATATTCCTGTTAGCACAAGCAGGAGAGGGAAACGCTGGCATCACGTAATAATGCAATATACAGCTGGTAAAATTATAAATACCTCAGAGAAAAACAAACAAACAGAACAAAGTTATTTCAAAAACTACGCTGTGCTTTCTTCTGCAAGGCCCATTTGTTCTGTGCACAGAGAAATCCCAAAAGGTGTTTTCTGTTACCATAATTTCGTTGCAATGATAACCCAGTAGTGCAGGGGTGCCAAACTCGTTCAAACTCCGTTCTCCTGTTCCTGCAGTGCAATGTGCACACCTGCACAAGGGTGGGAACAAAGTGGTGGGCTGGATGTTTGACACCTGTGCCTCACAAGAAAGAGATGGTGTTTATAGCAGTTGACTTATTGCTCTCTGAAACAATAAGAAAAAATTAACTATGACTTTAACAAGCTGGCCTTGCTAAATTGCAGTGTAAACTTGTCTCCAGTGAGCAATGAAGACGTGAGTAATGAAAAGGAGTTCTTGTTTAGAACTGACAGAAGATAAACATGAAGAGTATTTGAAATAGATTTTATTGTCAGTGAATTCGTGAAGAAAAATGTAGCGGCTTTCAGCAAGCAAATTAGTTGGGCTTTTCGTCATGTACTAAAAAAAAAAAATCCATTTGAACAACCCATGACAACAAAGGATGAGAAAAGAACTATAACACCTTATTTTGTATCTAGAGACAGAACATGAAGGTGCTCTTTGTTCAGCTTTCTTATTTGTGTTGTTAGGTAGGTATTGGATATTTAAACCAGGCTGAGATATGGAGAGAGAGAGAGAGAGAACAAATCGTTTTACTGTATCAGATGTTACAGCTGGAAAAAACCTCACCACGCTTTTGGGCTGCTTTGGGTTTTGTTTGTTTGTTTGGGAGCAGGGGGAGGCAGGTACAGTTAGGATCTCTTTGATTTGGGTTGGGTTTTCCCAATACAAAAATGGTGCAAAGTTATGTCTCACTACAAACCACAGTAAGCTGAATTTAATTCCTTAACTGCAACAACCCTTTTACTTAAAATTTAAATTTTCACTTGACATGATAATGGACGCTTGGAAACTTTTCACATCTGTCTACACTGGAAATCAAAATTGCCATCCTGCTAGTATAAGTCACATCTATGGAAGTCGCTTTAAGAATAATGATGTAGCTGCACCTACAGTTTAGTTGTAGGGGGCTACTCCTAACATGATTTGATAGGAAAAATAACAACACTTTTGAATATATGGAAGCCCACTTCTATATGAAGCACAGCCTAGATTATCTTAACTTACAGCACATTTCACTTGAAATACACTAGTTCTGAAAACAAAATCAATGAGAAGTGTGAGCATTCTCAGCTGTTTCAGTGCAACATCGGTTGGCTTAGCTTAAATTTGTCTTATACTGTTCACATAGTATTTTTCTGAGGACAAACATCTTGAATTGCTGTGGCATTATTCTAGGTAATCATTCAGTAATGTCCTCACGTAGCTATCCTCTCTTCTTAAACTCCACCGATCTTGTTGCATAGATTTTATGTATTTTTCCTTTTTTCATTATTTACTATCTTACCTGTAGTTATCAAAAGGAAGGGACTCACGATATATTATTTGAGAGGTTAAATTTTGAAACATATTGTCTTCCTAATCTTGAACTGCTAGTTATGGGGTTTGCTGCAATAAACATGGAAGGTTTTATTGTGATTAAAGAAGTAGGAAAATATAGTTCACTGTTGTTTAGAAATCAGATTTGACAGAAATTTCTCACGTTGAAAGATTTTTCTGAGTAAAGCTATAGTTGTATTATGCTATTGCTATACAGTTGCTAAGAAAACATGTTGTCTTATTTGCCCGATTTTCCATCTTGCTAGCAACTTTTAAAAAAATCACATAGCACAGTCAGTTCTTGGAATGGATCAAATAGCTGAAAGTGCTAAATTATTCTCCAAAAGTCTTCTGTCTTATCTAGAACTGAGTAGAGTTGAGTTTGAATGATTTTGTTCTTGAGCAGTCTGCATATAAATAAAGTTCAAGAATGAGTAATAATTCATTTTTAAAAAACATTGTAAAACTTGCAGGAAAACACAGACTTACAAAAAGGAATAATGCTTACTTAAAATGTGTGTACTGAGTTGGACAGCTAAAGATCCTTTTGATGATTTTTCATTTGTACTGTAGGTTAAAACACTAAGAAGTGGCTCACATTTGTTGGATCATTAATGCTACAGAATTATTTTCATACATGTTTTTAAAATGGGCTGCTCTTTCAAAAGTGAAAATAAACAATTTGGTTAATGATTATGTTTGCGATATGGATAATGTAGTTGTATTATGGTACCTAGCTTTATACTTTAGTCAGAACATCTTTGTATTATCTGTTGTACAAGGCCAAGATGGCTCTACTTCAAAGACTTTAGATCTTAAGTATAAAAAAATAAGCAAGAAATAAGGAAACAATTGGGGAAGGGGATGCTTTCCACTAACATAAGAGACAAAAAAATCTCCAAATGGCCAAGTGTTTTGATATGCATTGTAGAGAAGAGTTTAAAGGAGACTGGTACCTCTGTTTTGCAGAGTTTTGTGGGGAGCTCAAATCAAACATGAAGGAAACATCATTGGCATAGTCTCAAAAGTTGATTTTGTTAAAATTCGGTAGTGGAAAAAGGCACACATTGGAAGGTAACATTTGGTACATGTATCTGATAGTAACTGAGAGCAGATATAGATATGGACCATAGATAGTTTTGAAAGCAAAATAACATTGTTTATGTAATAAGGCAATCCCTAAGAAGTAACATCATAGAGTAGGCTGCAAAGGATGACCACATCCTCTATAATTAAGAGGAAGGCTGCTGGATTGATGGCTAGAGAGGCATGTAAGTATGGGAAAAGAGAGACTGAGAGTTTAGAAGTTAAGAGATATTTGACTTGTCCGTATGGAGTTGTGTTTGTGAATCAGAGTAGCAAGAGGTGTTAAGTGTGGAAAGATGGTCTTCAGAGAACTCTCTACATATTGGAGAGAGGATTAAGTGGTACTCCAAAGTTCGAACACACTTGAAAGGGCAGTTACAGAAATAGGAAGAGAACTAGGAGAGAGCAGGAGTAAAGATTTGAAGACGAATACGGTTGACTGTTGGAGAACGTGAGGACACATTTAGTTCTGATCTTTGGCTAGGAAGGGGTCATTGAAAACATTGCAAGTTATTTTAAAATGGCTGCCAGTTGGATGTCTTGGCAAAATGGAACAAACTGCAAAGATTATGCATGGTGAGTTTAAAGATCAAAAAAATGAATCATATTTAAAGCAAAAAAGAGCATAGATTTAACTAGAAAAAGAGAAAGCATGTGTATATTGTGAGCAGGAGAAGGTGCTAAGAAGGAAGTGCAAAACAGATCCAGAAATAAGATTTCTGGGTTTAGATGAAAAGACAAGACTCTTCGGTAATGGACAATAGAGACTTTTTTTTTTTTTTTAAACCCTTCTAACTGTATTTTCTTTTTGTAGAAATAGGTCAGATATTCTGAAAAATCCAGGTAGATAAAAGTTTAAAGAGTAAGCAAAAATGGATAATGCTTCTAAAAGGATTTATTATATTTTAAAGTAAATTATTTCATAATAGTTATTTCATAGCTTCTTTTCTTAAACATGGTAATTACAATGGTCATGATCTGAAAAATATAATTGTGTGGTTTAGTATTTGAAGAAATATTTTCATTATGGTTTATTGCTTGTATTTGTTTACAGAAATTTCAAGACATTGAAGAAACCCACCTTCTTCGTATGAAAGAAATTATAGAATCATTTTCAAATACCATAAAAGAAATTCATTCACAAATAGGAGAGGTAATTTTTTATATTATCATATCTAGCATAATCCAAGTAAACAAATTTTTCTTATCTATTAAATGGAACATTTCTTACTATGTTTCTGGTAATTACAAAATCACATCTTTCGAATTATGGTTAAGTCAACATAAGTTCAAATTTTTATGGCTTCTTGTTGCATTTTTAAGTTCAGTATCACGAATTTTACAAAGCTTCAATAAATTTTGTCTTAACAGAAAGCAAAGTGTTTTGACAATTTGAAGAATTTTTAGTGTATTTCAAATTTCTGTTGTTAATTATTAAATTAGCACTCATTTAACATGTTATCGGGATACTTGTACTTTTCTTTGACTAAAACTTCAAATTATATTGCTCTGAAAATTTCCAAATTTTTGATACACTTTGGATCTCCGTAACAGAAGCTTATATAGTATAATTTCTTTAGATGTAAGTTGGTTTAATTAATAATCCGTATGAGTAGTCCTTAGTTTTTAGATGTTTTGAAGTTTAGTTTTATTTGTGTACACTTGATTTGAGTTGCTATTTTCCTCAGTTTTAAGGTTTTCTGCTAATGGATGATGGTCACAAAAGTCATGCTATTTACTTCTAAAATGTATACATACTGCCTTCTTGGAAAAACTTGTTACTAACAGCATGTGGTTTTTCCTTTATCGGATCAAAAACATCACAACAGTAATGCTTTTACTCAAGCAGGTGGGCGCTGTGATAATACATTAGTAACAGTTCACACCCTTAACTGGTGCTGACTTAAGAGACTGCTTGTCTTGCTGACATGCTAGTGGGACATGTTGCTGATAAATTCATAAAGTAATATATACACAAGTTGTTTCAATGGAAGAAATGGCAGTAAATCCTAAACTGACCATCAAGCTCTATTCTTTCATTCCTTGTTTGTATCTGTGTTGTACACATGCTTCCTATTACTAAAGCAAAGAAAGTATAATATTTCCTTGATAAAACGCCTGTTGATTTTTGGAAGCCCTGTAATAAATTTTAGAGGGAAGTACTTTAAACCTTAACTATAGAGAAAACTACTTTTTAAAGTTAATGACGTTATTTTGATTACTGGTTTTTAAATTCCTTTTGTGTGTGGCGTGGTGTTTTCTTTTTATTTGAAGGTGCATGAAGAGTTCATTAATAATATGACAAATACTACAGTTGAGAGTTTAATACAGAAATTTGCTGAGTCGAAAGGAACTGGCAAGGAAAGACCCGGTAAGAGATTAAAAATAACAGAGTAGGAAATGTTAATTTTAAAACTGTAGATTTCCACTCCTAATAAAAGGTCAAAAGCCTGTTCGTTAATGTGTTATATTTTTAATGTACTTGCAATTTCAAATTCTGAGAATTCATTCGTTTTGGTGTTAATGATTCATAGAAATTGATTAATGCACATTTTTTTATGTACGTGTAGTATTTGTGTTCTAAAGCATGGCAATTTGTAACTATGAGCCCCTCTATGTTGACCTTCATGTGAAATTTCCTTACACAAACTGCATATCTGCTATGTGTTTATGCTTAAATTGTATGTCAAAACCTTATTTAATATAAATTCATTGATACATTCAGAACAAATGTGTCTATAAACTTGCTTATTGAACTGCTGGAACAGTTGCATCAGTTTATTTGATTAGCTTATAAAATTATGCATTTTAAGAGATTGTATGTAGATTGTTCTTTACTAAGCAACAAATGAAGTTGTAGTTCCTGAAAGTACTGCATGTTGGTTGTGATACATAAGACTTTCCTGGGCTGGTGTAAAAAGACAATCTCTCAGTACTGTGTAATTAGCGTTATAGGAAAAATAAAGACTTCACCTTAATATTTGGGCATGAATGCACAGTCACTAGGTATGTGAATACAAGAATTCAGTAGTACTTTTTTCTATTTTATTTAGCATCAGGAGTCCTGACTAGCATCTCTGTCTTCTAGCATAGAAGCACAAAGGGTTTTTTCAGAGCAAGGATGTACATAACAGAGTAAACCTTGAGAATTTATATTAAATTGTTAAATATGGTTACTAGGTGTTTTAAACATTATTTCGTATTCTTTCTGTGATCTAGCAATGCTGATACAGTGTGGGCTGAGGTAAGATTGTATATGGAACATATTTCAAATGTTTCCTGTGTATTTTGCAATTTTTCAGTAAAGATTAAGAAATAAAAAGCATGACCTTCAGGGGTTCGAGTTCAGTTGTTCTGAAATCAGGACAAAGATACATGAAAATTCACTGCTCCGACCTGTTTTTACTAGGTACTGCTGAGATATCATGGCTGGGGATCTCCCTCTTGCATTTAGGATATTGACTTTGAGTTAAAAAGACACTTGCTACTGTAACCTAGAGCACTGTGCACTTCGAGTCATCCATGTTATTAGTGTGGCTTTTTGCTAGACAACATAGTATTTGCAAAAAAAGTAACACTTCGCTTTTTTTTTAGTGGGAGAAGTTATACACACTCTACTTATTTGCTACTTCACCAAGCTCTTCAAATCCCATTAGAATTCTCTGGGGCCAAATAAAAGCTTTCATCATAGCAAATTTCATTTCTTCAACTCTTTTAATAGTGAAATATTCTAAGGAAAGGTAGTGTGTTTAGTGTGGAAAGGTATGCACCTTGAATTTTCTTTTACAGTGTCAAATTATTGTATTGATATCAACTTTGTAGAGCAGTCAGAGGGAAAGCACAGGCAAATTCAGCAGTAAAAGAACACAAAAAATTCACAAGAATTGTGAAGCGTCCAAGATAGGAGCCTAGAAACACAGACTACTAGTGATGTTAGTTATGGTTACTGCTTCTATTATATTCATTTCGTTAACTTAGAATCACATAACTTTGAGAATTAGAAAGATTTGGAAGTTAAAGTGAGGTATCATCCCTCTAAGAATGAGATGGAAACATCCAGTGTGGGAAAGACTGCTTTTTATTGATTAAAAAAAATACTTTTCTACACTTGAGAACTGTTCTTAATAGAAAGGTATTTTAACTCATGGAGCAAATGTCGTAAGTCTTTCTGTGCATGATGCTGATGAAGGAGATGGCTCCTCAGATAAATCTAAATATTCAATGTAAAAATGATACTGACTTGGTGTACAAAAAAAGTCATAGAAAAAAAGTCACTTGTTGCTTACAATTCCAGTCCTAAATCCCTTTGAAGGAAATACTTCAAAATCTCCCAGGACTATGGGCCCAGGCCTTCTCCCTTCTGTATTATTTGTGGGCTGGTATACTAAGTTAGATGGTGGGCTGCTTTCTGAAATACTGAATTTTGAGAACAAAATAAACTAAAAAGGTACTGCATAAGAAAATATTTTATTTTATTTCAGTATATTCTAGTTATAGTTCTTAGCAGAATTTACTTGCTCTTACTTGTATCTATAAAAATAAGAATGAATGTGAAATGAAGTACTAAGAAGGGCTGTTTTATTGCATTGACTATGAACAATTTATGGTAAAGTTTTCTAGATATAGGCAATTATTTTCTTTAATTCTCATCTGCATATCTGAAATTTCTCTTTATATGATGATGTCCTTTATGCGAGATTATATGGGCTCCCTCTGGTGGCTGATTTCTGTCGCCTGAAGTTGTCATATACAGGAACTTCTTCAGTTTAATACTGCTTTTCTAGTACCAATAGTGTTTCTTGCCGGCAGTAATGCTTTGTGAGGTTTTTTAAACTTCATTTATGGACTTATTTACAGTGGCTCTTTTTAAACTGCTACCTAAATAACTTGTCAGCTTTATCACCTACTTCTTACTGATTTCACTCTAAGTATTTTTATAAATTTTAGTTTACATTTTTTAGTAATACAATATTTGAATAAATTGTATTCATTGTTTGTTTTCTTACTTCCATTCAGCGTAATAAAAATAGCCACAAACATCCAGTCACAAATCTTGTAATTTGAAGTGGAAAAAAAATCACTTAAATGTAAAACATTCAAAAACAGAAAGAGAGCTGGCAGGATATGTGATGACTGGTCAGGCTTCAGGTTGGAATTTAATGTATTCTCTGAACCATTTCTAGTATTCAGAGAGACCTGTACAGGCTTGAGGAGTGGATCTGTGTGAACCTCATGAGATTCAACAAGACCAAGTGCAAGGTCCTACACCTGGGTCAGGGCAACACCCAAGATCCGTACAGGCTGGGAGACGAAGGGATTGAGAGCAGCCCTGCTGAGAAGGACTTGGGGGTACTGGTGGGTGAAAGGCTGGACATGAGCCAGCAATGTGCACTTGCAGCTCAGAAGGCAAATCATATCCTGGGCCAGCAGGTCAAGGGAGGTGATTCTGCTCATCTACTCTGCTCTGGTGAGACCCCATCTGGAGTCCTGTGTCCAGCTCTGCAGCCCTCAGTACAGGAAAGACATGGACTTGTTGGAGAGAGGCCAGAGGAAGCCACAAAGATGATCAAAGTGTTGGAGCACACCTCCTG